>NC_064303.1:33542707-33872410 GCF_023373825.1 Bactrocera dorsalis | reverse complement strand
GGGTATAAAAAATATAAGGCTGTTATGGCGGAGAAACTCCCGCTCTCATACTTACAGGTGCCTATAGCACCTATTTTAGTTTTTAGTTGTGAAAGATTGCAGCTGTTCCAGTGAATCAGGCGAGTATGAATAAAAATATCATATGCATACACTCGTTATATATTATATATAGATACATAGAAGCCCAGTAGTTAACGTTATTACATGTTATAATAACGCCTTCTGCTTAACTAATAACACCAACTTGTCGATTATGTTTGAGAAACTGTCGACGGAGTTTTCGGAATTAAGCATGGAATCTGTGACACAATGTACTAACACATTTATGGGGCTTATAGCTTCAAAACAGATTCTTGTTGTATGTCAACAGATGCGAATTTGGCCCTAACAAAATTTGTATACGCCAATGGTGCTCATCTGCTGTTTTTGCGCGTGTATGCTGATGAAAAGCATGAAAAAGCATTAACTTCGAATGCAAACGAAGCTAAATTCGCCAGAAGAGCTTTTTTATTAGCATAAATGAGTATCAAGGAAAGTTCAATTGGAATGATAGCTATAGGTTATAGAGGTGCCATCTTAATAATTTTTTGGAGATTGCATAATTACACAACAGTAATCCATGCCAAATTTCCTGCGAATATCTATTCAAATGAGAAAGCCTTCCATGCAAGCACTTGATTCCGATCGGTTAGTTTATGTGACAGATATGTTCTCTATTGGCCCAATATCTGGTCGATATCTCAAAAACTGAAAGACTAGTTAGCATATATACAGGCAGACAGACGAACATAGAAAAATTTATATACTTAAATATTTTATGAGATCTCCGACGTTTTCTTTTGGGTTTACAAACTTCGTGGCAAACTTAGTATTTCGTTTTGAGGATATAAATATAATTTATACTAAAACACAAAGCTTATTCTCGAATATTTTAATAGCAACTTAACTTATGGTTTATTTAATCATTTTTGGTATTAATGCTCGTCATAAATTCAAACATTTTCTTGCCTTTCTCATTGTCCCTTTATTTCCACATCACTGCCGATCATCATTTCCATTTGACCACGTCTTCGATGATTTTGCTTATATCTTTTTTATTATCTATTTTATTATTCATTTTCTTTTTTCTTTTAACTCTGCTTTGTCTCCAACATTCTCTTTACGTAAATATGTAAATAATAATTTTGCTTTACTGTCATTATTTTTCTTCAACTTATTATCTCATAAATAGGGTTTACATATTGGCGAGCAACATGCGTTCAGTTTTCGAGTGTTTTGACAAGGTCAGACGTTTGTAACGTTGTACGTATCACCTAAAACTAAGCGAGATAGATAAGGTTATGTACATATATACATACAAATAATTAAAAGTTGAAGTCCGGTTGACTGTCTGTCTGTCCGTCCAAGTTGTAACTTCAGTAAAAAAGTGAGATATCTTGATGAAACATGGTATATGGGCTCCCTGGTATGAGTTCAAGATGTGCATTATCGAACCACGCCCACAAATCGCCACTAACTAAAAACGCACAAAGTGCCATAAACTAAGGGAATCGCAGTAGCAAAGGGCACCTGTGGGTAAAAAATTAAAAAAAAAAAGTGGGCATTGGTCCCGCCCAGTTATATGTTTAATAAAACATATCTTCGAAACCACTAAAGCTACAACAACGAAATTTGCTGAGTACAAATCTTATAAAAACTTCTAGTAACAGTGTGAAAATGGATGAAACTCCGCTAATTCCCCACATAACGGTACTACTAAAACAATTTAAAGCGCGATAAATCAATAATTTAATACGCCAGAGTTATTAATTTTACCTCCCCGATGGTATAGGGTGATTTTTTAAGAGCTTGATAACTTTTTTAAAAAAAAAACGCATAAAATTTGCAAAAATCTCAGCGGTTCTTTATTTGAAACGTTAGATTGGTTCATGACATTTACTTTTTGAAGATCATGTCAGTTAAATGTTGACCGCGGCTGCGGCTTAGGTGGTCCCTGCGGACTGTCCAATTTTGGGCAACTTTTTCGAGCATTCGGCCGGAATAGCCCGAATTTCTTCGGAAATGTTGTCTTCCAAAGCTGGAATAGTTGCTGGCTTATTTCTGTAGACTTTAGACTTGACGTAGCCCCACAAAAAATAGTCTAATGGCGTTAATTCGCATGATCTTGGTGGCCAACTTTACGGGTCCATTCTTGAGATGAATTGTTGTCCGAAGTTTTCCCTCAATATGGCCATAGAATCGCGAGCTGTGTGGCATGTAGCGCCATCTTGTTGAAACCACATGGCAACCAAGTTCAGTTCTTCCATTTTTGGCAACAAAAACAGTTTGCTAGCATCGAACGATAGCGATCGCCAGTCACCGTAACGTTGCGTCCAACAGCAACTTTGAAAAAAATTCGGTCCAATGATTCCACCAGCGTACAAACCACACCAACCACTGCATTTTTCGGGATGCATGGGCAGTTCTTGAACGGCTTCTGGTTGCTCTTCACCCAAATGCGGCAATTTTGCTTATTTACGTAGCCATTCAACCAGAAATGAGCCTCATCGCTGAACAAAATTTGTCGATAAAAAAGCGATTTTTTCGAACCGAACACTGATTTTTGTAATAAAATTCAATGATTTGCAAGCGTTGCTAGTTTTTTTTTCTTTTCATGATGAAATGTCAATTCATACTGTGGTTATTTCTCTTTGACACCATGTCTGAAATCCCACGTGATCTGTCAAATACTAATGCATGAAAATCCTAACCTCAAAAAAATCACCCGTGTAGCCTTATGGGAGCCGCTGTGACAATTGGGCGATGGGCGCGGCACCGCCACTTTTTGATGAAACCCTATTATTCTTATATTTCTATATCACAGTGTGAAAATGGACGAAATCGGGCAACAACAACGATTCTTTCCTATTAAGCACAATTCAATCAATTAATATAACGGGTAAAACTTTGCATGAATAATGTCTTTAGTGTGTGTGTAACTGTATCCCAGTGCCTATAGTTGACATATAATCGCAAATATTGGTCAGTGTGAGATATGTAATTGAAATTAAGAAATAAGTCTTCTCTTATAATGGTATGTGTGTATGTAAAAAATATGGTGAATCGGACCAATACTTTCCTTAGCCCCTATTTATTTAATATAAAGATTTTCGAGTTTTGCGGTGACTTTGTACCGCATATATCAGCCAATATGTGAGTTACCTCAAACGAAAATGAGAGATCATCTGTCACTTACAATATTCTATCTTTGCTCCACAAATTTATATACTCGTACATCGTTGGGTTTTAGTATATTTAAACTTTTTGCCGAATATGTTGGTTAGTTTGTGAGTTATATTTAAAATATGTATATATAAAAATTACTTAGATTTCGATCCTCTGTTTGATATTTTACACCTTACTCGTATATATTACCCTAGCTTTGATTCTTGCAAGTTGCAAGAGTATAGAAGGTTCGGTTGCGCCCAGACTTATCTCTTTCTTACTGGTTGATTTTAGATTTTTCCAAAAATTGAATTAATTGTCTAAAATTTTCTGTGAAAACCAAATTTAAGTGCGCTGGGAAGCTGCCTTGGACAAAAGCAATGTTTGTCTGTGGCACGAAATGTTATCAGAATGTAAAGAAGATATGTACGACGAAGAGCGAGCCGGACGGCCGAGCACTTCAAGAAAATTACGAAAACGTGAAGCGTTAGTTTTAGTCAAACGTGATATCAACATCGGGGGGTCGTATGGTCAATAAATAGCAATCTGTCATAAACGCCTTGGTTTGTAGAAGAACAAGAACTAGTTTTTGCATTATGATAACGGTCCTGCTCACCCATTTTTTAAATGGCTTGAGAGTTGGAAAAAACGGTGGAAGAAGTGCAATATACTCGTATGTGGTAGTGATTACTTTAAAAAGAGCATAAATAAATAGTAATTTCCTTAAAGATCATAAAATACTGTTTGAACAAACTTATGAATTATAAAGTCTTCGAAAAAAACAACCTATTTTAAAAAAGGTATATTTTTTTCAATATAAGATTCTAAAATTCGTTCCAATATAAAGACATGAACAAAAACATCCATAAAACTATGCAAGTGCTGCAATTATACGGTTAAAGTCCTGTATATGCTTAATATTACAATAATTTTTACAGTCCTTTACAATATAAATATCTTTATTCATATATGTATGTATATTTTTGCAATAAAAGAATAACTGCTGCAAATACGTACATTCAGTATCGTATCGAAGCAAGTTCTTTAGTTACGCATGAGTTGGTCGGCAATAGATTTACTGAACCATAACACGATGGTCAAGCATCATTGAATGAGCACTAAAGTAAACGGATGGCACTTATTGTTTGAAGAGCGCTAACACTTAGACGGATACTGCTGTCCGCATGCATTTAATTTGTTATAAAAATTTCTCCATTTAGCAACAAAGGGTGATTTAACCACTTCTTCTTCTTTACTGGCGTAGACACCGCTTACGCGATTATAGCCGAGTCAACAACAGCGCGCCAGTCGTTTCTTCTCTTCGCTACGTGGCGCCAATTGGATATTCCAAGCGAGGCCAGGTCCTTCTCCACTTGGTCCTTCCACCGGAGTGGAGGTCTTCCTCTTCCTTTGCTTCCCGCGGCGGGTACTGCGTCGAATACTTTCAGAGCTGGAGTGTTTTCATCCATCCGGACAACATGACCTAGCCAGCGTAGCCGCTGTCTTTTAATTCGCTGAACTATGTCAATGTCGTCGTATATCTTGTACAGCTCATCGTTCCATCGAATGCGATATTCGCCGTGGCCAACGCGCAAAGGACCATAAATCTTTCGTAGAACTTTTCTCTCGAAAACTCGCAATGTCGACTCATCGGTTGTTGTCATCGTCCAGGCCTCTGCACCATATAGCGCAGTGTTTCCCAAAGTGGGCGATAACGCCCCCTTGTGGGCGCTGCAGGTGTCAAGGGGGGCGGTAAGAGACCCAGAAAGAAAATGGGGGGTGTCAAACGTATTGCTGTTGCCACTGCCAAATCTGTATGTGGGCATTTGCTATCATAATATAATCATTTGCGTAAAGGTGTAGGGTAGGTAGGTTCGAGCTGATGTAGCGCATGCTTTGAGCTCTTGAAAAATTTATTTTATCACTTGCGAAATGACGTCGGGTAGGTAGCTGATGTAGCGCACGTTTTGAGCTTTTGAACTCCTTAGATCTTTAATGTGGAAAATAAAAAAAGGATCTTTATCCTTTCTTACAAATGTATTTCTGTGAAAAATAAAAAAAGTATAAAGATCCTTTTTTTTACAAATGTATTTCTGGGAAAGACAAGATAATACGAAAAGGAGAAAGATCCTTTTTTTACAAATGTATTTCTAGGAAAAATAAGAATTCATATTTTTGGACTACTATATAATAATTGTGCTTAAGCATTCCTATATAAACAATGTAATATTTATTTTATATTCATTGTAGTTTTGCGCGCAATAGATGAGCATTACTTACGCCTCCTTTACACTACTCGCGAAGTTAAACCTATTTCTCAAAGCAAAACAATGTCGGAAGTAAAAAAGAAGAGACGGCAATACTGTGCGGAATACATTAAATTCGGATTCATTGAAAATCCCATAAACCCATCCTCGCCTTTGTGTCTTCTATGTCTAAAAACATTTTCGAATGGAGCAATGAAGCCTTCAAGACTGCAAGATCATTTGAATAAAATGCATCCAGATAAGAGAGACAAGAATGTAACATATTTTCAAGACCTAGAGAAGAAGCATAATACTCAGCCAAGTGTTGCAAAACTATTTTCGGCGGCTGCTAAGCAAGATGACGACGGACTTCGAGCTTCGTACAATATCTCTTTGTGAATTGCTCAAAAAGGCAAACCACATAACATCGGAGAAGAGTTAATATTGCCAGCAATAAATGAAGTAATAACTACCGCGCTTCATAAACCGGCCGTAGATATTATCTGAAAAATTCCTTTGAAGAATAATTCTGTGCAAAGACGAATTGATGAAATGGCTGAAAACATTGAAGAATCATTGTGCGATCACCTGAGGACATGCCAATTCTCCATTCAGCTCGATGTGTCCACTTACCAACTAATGAAGCATTGTTGTTGTCTTTGTTGTCTTACGTGAGGATTATTAAAGATGAGAATATGATATATGAGAAATATGTGAAGAACTATTATTTGCTAGAAATTTAGAGACCGATACAAAAGGCGAAACCATATTCAATATATTGGGAAAGTTTTACGATGAGAAAGAGATTCCTTTGAAAAATATTATTTCAATTTCTACGGATGGCGCTCCGGCTATGATAGGGTGCCATAAAGGCTTAATAGCGCACTTAAAAAACAACATTCCAGATGTCCTTGGTGTACATTGCGTTATTCATAGACAACATTTAGTTGCTAGAAACTTAAGTGAAATCCTAACCGATCTCGCAATTGTACCCTGGATTGTGGTCAATCGTTCAACGATTCTTGATAGCATTCCCATCGTCATATTTGTGTGAACGTGGATTTAGTGTAGAAATCGTTTTTTTATTTCCGAACGTGGCGACTTGAGTAAATTGGATCCTGATATTAACAAACTTATTAAACAGCATCAGATTCATCCTTCACATTAGTTTTTATATTTTATAGGTATGGATCGATTATTTTAGTTTTATTTTTAATAAAAGATTTTCTGTTTTAATACTATAAAGTTGTGTTTCAATAATCATTCTTATTGGCAGGTGGAGCCCGTAAGAGTTAACTTGAGACCTAAGCGCCGTTATATGTTACCTACTGCGCTCAGGTTTCAAGATGCTGGTTATAGTAAAAGTTTCGTTTAGAATTCTCCGTTAATATACATATATAGGTCACAATAATTAATTTGAAGTTATAGTGGTTTTTAAATAGGTGAAAAAATGGGGGCGCTAAAAAAATATGTATTCTCAAAGTGGGCGGTAGACAAGATAAGTTTGGGAACCACTGATATAGCAGGACGAGAATTATGAGCGACTTATAGAGTTTGGCTTTTGTTCGTCGAGAGAGGACTTTACTTTTTAATTGCCTACTCATTCCGAAGTAGCACCTGTTGGCAAGAGTAATCCTGCGTTGGATTTCCAGGCTGACATTTTTGGTGGTGTTAATGCTGGTTCCTAAATAGACGAAATTATCTACAACTTCAAAGTTATGACTGTCAACAGTGACATGGGAGCCAAGTCTCGAGTGCGACGTCTGTTTGTTTGATGACAGGAGATATTTCGTCTTGCTCTCGTTCACTGTCAGACCCATTTGCGTTGCTTCCTTGTTCAGTCTGGAGAAAGCAGAACTAACGGCGCGGGTGTTGAGACCGATGATATCAATATCATCGGCATACGCCAGCAGCTGTACACTCTTATGAAAGATTGTACCTGCTCGATTCAGTTCTGCAGCTCTAATAATTTTCTCCAGCAGCAGATTGAAAAAGTCGCACGATAGGGAGTCGCCTTGTCTGAAACCTCGTTTGGTATCGAACGGCTCGGAGAGGTCCTTCCCGATCCTGACGGAGCTTTTCGTGTTGCTCAACGTCAGTTTACACAGCCGTATTAGTTTTGCGGGGATACCAAATTCAGACAACGCGGCATAAAGGCAGCTCCTTTTCGTGCTGTCGAAAGCAGCTTTGAAATCGACGAATAGGTGGTGAGTGTCGATTCTCCTTTCACGGATCTTTTCCAAGATTTGGCGCATGGTGAATATCTGGTCGGTTGTTGATTTACCAGGTCTGAAGCCACACTGATAAGGTCCAATCAGTTTGTTGATGGTGGGCTTTAATCTTTCACACAATACGCTCGATAGAACCTTGGACGCGATGTTGAGGAGGCTTATCCCACGGTAGTTGGCGCAGATTGTGGGGTCTCCTTTTTTATGGATTGGGCATAGCACACTTAAATTCCAATCGTTGGGCATGCTTTCATCCGACCATATTTTGCAAAGAAGCTGATGCATGCTCCTTATCAGTTCTTCGCCGCCGTGTTTGAATAGCTCGGCCGGCAATCCGTCGGCCCCTGCCGCTTAGTTGTTCTTCAGGCGGGCAACTGCTATTCGAACTTCTTCATGGTCGGGTAATGGAACGTCTGCTCCATCGTCATCGATTGGGGAATCGGGTTCGCCTTCTCCTGGTGTTATGTGTTCACTGCCATTCAGCAGTCTGGAGAAGTGTTCCCTCCATAATTTAAGTATGCTCTGGGCATCGGTGGCTAGATCACCTTTGGGGGTTCTACAGGAGTATGCTCCGGTCTTGAAACCTTCTGTAAGCCGCCGCATTTTTTCGTAGAATTTTCGAGCATTACCCCTGTCGGCCAGCTTATCAAGCTGTTCATACTCACGCATTTCGGCCTCTTTTTTCTTCTGTCTGCAAATGCGTCTCGCTTCCCTCTTCAACTCACGGTATCTATCCCATCCCGCACGTGTTGTGGTCGATCGTAGCGTTGCGAGGTAGGCAGCCTGTTTTCTCTCCGCTGCGACACGGCACTCCTCGTCGTACCAGCTGTTCTTTTGTACTTTCTGAAAACCAATGGTTTCGGTTGCAGCTGTACGTAAGGAGTTTGAAATGCCGTCCCACAGTTCCCTTATACCGAGTTGTTGACGAGTGCTCTCAGAGAGCAGGAGTGCAAGCCGAGTGGAAAATCTTTCGGCTGTCTGTTGTGATTGCAGCTTCTCGACGTCGAACCTTCCTTGTGTTTGTTTTGCTGCACAGAGGCGGGTGCGAATTTTGCCAGCAACAATATAGTGGTCCGAGTCGATGTTAGGACCTCGGACCGCACGCACATCTTAAACACTGGAGATGTGTCTTCCGTCTATCACAACATGATCGATCTGGTTGGTGGTTTTTCGATCCGGAGACAGCCAGGTAGCTTGATGTATCTTCTTATGCTGGAATCTAGTACTACAGATAACCATATTTCGGGCACCGGCGAAGTCGATCATTTACCGATCGTAGTGCCAAAGATACCTACTTTGCCCACCCTGCCGTTGAAGTCACCAAGCACGATTTTGACATCGTGGCGGGGGCATCTCTCTTAAGTGCGCTTCTAGCACTCATAAAAAGCATCTTTGGTCACATCGTCCTTCTCTTCCGTCGGGACGTGGGTGCAAATCAGCGATATGTTGAAGAACCTCGCTAGCGGTGCGGATTGTGGCTAGACGTGATTTAACCACGCTTTTAGTTTAATGTTTTAAATAGTTATGAGTGTTCACTTCTTTATTACTTCTTTTATTAAACAACACGATGTAAAGTATACTTAATTACTTTTGAATGAACATAAAACGTTGAATAGAAAACAAAACCTCAACCAGAAAGATCACCGATGAAAGAACCTCTCATTGATGTAGTAAGTTATTTAGTACTTGAGTAAGAATCAAAATGGGAGTATATCAAAGAGCATTTACATATGTGGCCTGTGGCATGCAGTTATTTACATATTAATGAGCGTTGTATTTGTTACACTTTGTTTGCTTTCACAAAAATGTTTCGCTACTTACACTTAGTATGACAGCTACTCTGTTATACAAAGTACATACAAAAATACCGTCTCACGTGTTAGACACCTGTTCCGTGACTGCGACGCACTCTATGTATATTTATGTTGCATTTGTCTAAAAGTGAGTTCTAGTTAATTAAAGTAATGTTGTAAGTAATGTCTGCATTTTTGCTGTGTTAGCGACAGCAACTATTAATGCTATGCTTTTGCATATTCTTATTGTTTTTTTTTTTTTGTAATTTTCGCGTGCAATTTTTGACACAGAGACTCTTGAATTAAGTATAGAGATCTGCAAACACTTCGCTACCATCAAAAGTGCAATACATTTGTCATCCATTTATTTTGTTTCTGAATTCTTAATGCATTTATGCTGTTTTCGGTGTAATTCCGCTGCCTTTATAGTTGACGCTTAGCAGCTTTTCACCTAAAAGTTATTTGTTTTGTATATCTAGTTTAGGTGTCAACCTTTGTATGAAGTGAATGCACTTTTATATGGTTGAAAATAAACACAACGCCTCTAAAAATTGGGCTACACCTCTAAATGTAACGTATACGCCCACGATCAATTATAGTAATAATATAGTTTTTTTTCTTCTTTAACAATATGACAATAACTAACAATAAAATTAAAAAGTTAAAGTATAAAATAGATATATTATTATATTCTTGTTAATTAGTCCAACGAGATTAGCAAAGCATTGCTTTTGATTATTATTATTATTTGAAAAAATGTATATGCATAAAACGATGTTAAACTGCTCTTCCGATACTCAAATATAGGCACTAAGAAATGGCTAAGTACTCTGAAATCTATCATGTTTACATAAGACGAGTTTCTTATGCGTATGTTTAGTTGTTTTCTCTTTCCGAAGGAAGTTTTTAATTTTGTTAACAAGTTTTGAGATCATACGAGTATATGTGTGTGAGTTATACAGCCACCATGATGTTGTATTGGCTAGGCAACTACGCTCAATTTAAATAGGTTGTTGGTATATAAATTAAAAATCGTCTTTAAGTATTTTTTCTTGCACTTTTGACAATATGTAAACTTTTTTGTGTTGCTGACCTTTAAGATGTCTTATAAAATTTGAGCAGACCAATCATAATTTATATATCGTTATATAAGCGTGTGGGATGCCCACAATAATGATTGATTTATTTAAATATAAAAAACTAATACAAAACTGATACAATAGTTTGGAGACTGAAATGGTAAGATGTGCTGCAGCCGTGATAATGCGCCAAGAAAAGGAAAGATGGTTCTTCGTCAAGCTGACAGCTTATCCAGTTTTCGAGTTGCCATATCTCTAATTTTTGCAGAGTTTCATTTGGGGTTGCCACAAGCGGCTGGTTAAAAGCTTAATTCGTTTACTTCGCTTAAAATAAAATTGGAATGCGTGAGTAAGAAACAAACAAATTTTAATGTGTATCTTATGAATACGTTTTCTTAAAATCTTAATTTTTTCTTAAAATAAATGGTTCATATTCCAGTATATACGAAAAATTCCGACTGAGTCGGTTTTTGTTTATAAGGGACCTAATTTTCCAACTTTACTTTGTCAATTTTATGCCATAAGTGTGATAAACTAGTAGCTAAAAAATAATGCAAAGGAATATTTTTGTCCTGAAATATTAAATTTGCAGGCAACATACAACGTACAACGCCTTGCATCCTGATATTGAATTTTCCTTGATTTTATTGTCAGCAGGTGGCTGGAATAAACGTTAAAAAATTTGTGTGTAGTCTTAACACAATACATAAAAATAGAAAACTTGAGTGTAAATCTGTTGGATGCGTTAGAACCGCAGAAGCAATAACAGCGATGGAAACTATGTATGTCTTCGAAAATTGGTCATAAATCAAACATAGGTATACTGATATTAGAATTCCATTAAAATTGCTTTATAGATGGGAAATTTATGCCTTAAATGACTCTAATTCACGTCGCTGCACAAAATTTCCAGCATTTTTTACTTTTATCACTTCAAAGTAGACTTGGTAATATTTATGATACTACGGCGTTAGAAAGTCGTGATGAAACTGTAGAAAATGTTTGCAACACCGTCTCTTGGAGTAATGAAGACGTTGCATTTACATGCAGGCGATGCTTGCATCGTAATTTCGGTCATGAATAAATTAAGTGATTTCAAATTTTCTGTAACGCCAAAAAGATGTAAAAAGATCTAGAGAGCGTTGCAGAAAGTGATTCAGATTACACATATTATATATACTAAATACAAATTCTAAATTTATATGTACATACATCTCTACTTGATTGTCGCTACATAAAGTTTAAAGTGCATTAGCACAATTTGTTATCCTTGATGCGCGACCTAAAGCAGCAAACAGTACATTTGAACTTGAGCAGCTTTTTGCAGAGCAATTTAATGCATGAAACAGTTTTCATGGTAGTCACAAATAACGTAAGGTACTGCAATCGTGAGAAAATGCTGAAGCTCTTAACGTGCGAATGTAACCACCAGCCTCAACTCAACTCTAACAGGAAGAAATTACGAAAAAAGAGGATTTTACAAATTTCCACATAAACTCAGTGAGTACTACGTTCTGTAAGTACTTAAAGTAATTGTACTACAGATATGTATAGAAATACCAGGACGCAATATGCATTACCTAGCAGTGAATACCTCAAACGTTTAGTCTAACCTAAAGCATACTTTCAGGTAGCAAGTACGTAAATTATTACTTTTCTTTACATTTTTTCTTAAGTTTTCGTTGTTTACAATTTGTTGACAAGCATGACCCCATTCAATCCCTTTTTGACACATAGAATAAATATTTTCAGGAAAAGGTTCGGTTTGAATGTCCGATATTTTCGGTCAAAAGTCAACTTTAGGTACCGAGTTCCACATATTCGCTACCTAGAAGATTGAGCAGTTTTGGTTAGATTTGGACAATTTTTGGTCATGAGCTGGCATACTTTATAGGAATTAAAATATTTATGGCGGTTGTTGTACCTATCTTATGAAAACTTCTGCCGACAGTGTGAAAATGGATGAAAACGGAGGATAATAACGCCCACTCCCCATAGAACGGTACTGTTCAAAACTACTAAAATCACAATAAATCAATAATTAAATACGCCAGAGACCCTTTATGGCACCGCCCAATCTTTGGTGAAATCCCATATCTCGATACCCGACTAGCCGATTTCGACAAAATTTAGTTCGTGGCATTCTTCTTACATTCTTATGTTTCATTGTAAAAATGAACGAAATCGGACAAATACCACGCCTACTTCCCTTATAGCACAATTTTAAATTCTGCTGAATTTGTTTATTTTCCAATATACAAATCATGAAGCAAATAATATAAGGGGATACAACTTTTCACGAATAATGTTTTTAATGTGTGCCACCTTATGACCAAAAATTGTTCAAATCCAAAAAAAAACAACTGTTCAAGCCCCTATGTACCGAATATTTAGACACCGGTACCTATAATTGACTTTTCATCGAAAATATCGGTCAATGTGAGATTTGTATAACTGAAATTAAGTAATAATCTTCTCTTATAATGGCATATGTGTATGTCAAAAATGGGTTGAATTGGACCAATACTTCCCCTAGCCCCATATACCTAAGATAAAGATTTTCGAACTTCCGGGTAACTTTGTACTACACATATCGGCCAATGTGTGAGTAAGATAAGAGAGCATGTTTTACTCATAACATTGTATCTTTGTGCTTAAAATAGATAAATTTGAGCGAAAACTTAGCATAGCCCTTATACAAGGCATGTTCCAAAGTAAACAGGACTTTTTGAATCTAGCGCCCCGTGGCAATCTATATGTCGACTGGTGCGTTAGAATCTGCTATTTTTATCGATTGTCCAGTGAGAATCTCATGACGTTTCTTCAAGTTGATAAAACTTTTACCGAAACATTTCAATTGATGAAACAAGTTTATGACGATGAGGAGAGTGCACGAGTGGTTTCAGCGTCTTCAAAATGGTCGTGAGGACAAAAATCACGATCAACATTTGGGCCAATCAAAATCCGTTATCACCGGAAATTCCATCGAAACTGTGCGTGAATTCATCAAAAATCAGCACCAAAAATAGCACCGTTCGACTTCGTTTTTTTTCGGAAAAATGCATTTTCCCATAAAAAGAAAGCGTTGTGCAGACGTAGATGCCATTCAAAAGGCTTGCACTGGCATGCTGGCGAGCATACCGGCCAATAAGCTAAAACACTCGTTCGGCATGATTTTGGACCATGCAAAAAGCTGTACTGAAGCAGAGGGAGACTATTTTGAATAAAATAAATTGATTTGGCGAAAAAAAAACTATTTGTTCTGTTTTTTTGTATAAAGTTGTGTTCACTTCGGAACGCCCATTGTATAACTAATATCAGGATTTTCCATAAGATTTGTTTTACACTTTAAAGTATTTCACTGGTTTTGATTCTTGCAAGTTACAAGAGTATAAAATATTCGGCTGTACCCGAACTTAGCTCTTTCTTACCTCTTTTTTGATTTTGGAGAGTGGCATATATTATAACTGTGTTTGTTTTCTCCACTTAGGCATCCACGGTGGAAAACGGCAAGAAATGTTCAGTTTTACCTGCACTTAGCTGTTCCTTACATATTTGGCATAATTTGATTTTTGCAGGTTGAAAAGTATAAAATGTTTCCTGACTGTATTAAATTTGGGGTTTGATTACAGTTATGCTGCGTTTGATGACAGATCTCAGAAGTCCCTATAAAACTAACCTCTTTTTGATTTTGGGCAAAAAATTATGTATACCTGTGTTTGTTTTCTCCACTTAGGCATCCACGGTGGAAAACGGCAAGAAATGTTCAGTTTTACCTGCACTTAGCTCTTCCTTACATATTTCCTATAAAAAAATGTTTCCTGACTGTATTAAATTTGGGGTTTGATTACAGTTATGCTGCTTTTGATGACAGATCTCAGAAGTCCCTATAAAAGGTAATAAAAATACCCCAAAAAGACCACGCGAGATATCGGGATATTTATCATCAACGAAGAAGCCCAAGAACATGAGTCAACAAGTGTAAAGATCATGCGCAATCAGGCAATCATGCGCAAAGACTGTTCGGGAGATAAGCATGGGTAGACGTGGTAAGAAAGAAGAAATTAAGAATTAGATCGAAACCAGACGCTATTATTTTAACAAACCAAAGTGGAGCGTCGGGTGCTGATATCCTGAAAAGAAATAAAATGTGACAGTGACCTTGAAGAACTGAGTTCAAACTGAGGTAAATCCGAAAAAACCCTCAAAGGAGACCTGCTGATTGAATTATGAATAAGTGTGCCGACACGTTCGAAAGCGCGCTATCAGGAGTGATTGGTGAGATAGCCGTAATACAGCGAAAAAATTCGTGAATATATCTTGTCAAATGCAAAAGTTTTCCATACAAGCCTTTGATTCCGATCGTTCAGTTTGAATGGCAGCCGTGGTGGTCCGATATCGGCAGTTTCGACAAATGAGCAGCTCCTTGAAGAGAAAATGATGTTTGCAAAATTTTAAAACAATATCTTAAAAACTGAGGGACTAGTTCGTTCATATACAGACAGGCGGACAGACAGACAGATGGACATGGCTAATTCGACTCAGCTCAACATACTGATCATTTATATATATATATTGTAGGGTCTCTGACGCTTAATTCTGGATGTTACAAACTTCGTGGCAAACTTAATATACCCTGTTCAGGGTATAAAAAACGACTAGTACAGAAAACACTGTAGTACACTAATAATTAATAAAATAAAATGATTTATATTAGAACGCCAACTTTGCCTTCCGGCTATATACTATTGTCACGCCTCAGAAATATGCTTCTAAACGTATTTGCCACACGGAAAATACGACTCTTTTTGAAGCGGCATGACAAGACAGGTGTTGAAAAAAAGTTGAAGAGAAGGTAACCATCGAAAGCGTTTTGTTTAATCACTTTCATTTCTTTGTATTTTTATTAATTGTTTTTAATAAATTTAACTTGTTAAGAAAAGTAAAGTCTTTGTGCTTGTGCGTGTCACTATGGATACAAGTAGTAGAATATTGTATTACATATTTCCAGGCGCAGCACAAAATGAGTTATATAATATTATATAACGCCTGTTCTACCCACCCAGCTACGACTTGGCTAGAAGATATTCCAATAAGAAATATAGTATACTATATTTTTCCAGTTCCTGTTGAACTCTTCTTATGTGACATTACAAATACAAAACATAAAGGAAAGGAAAATATTCCAGACTTTTGAACTATAGTTCTGATTGTGTCAGTTTGCTAGTTCCCTTCTGAGGCTGCCAACATCGTAGTCACAAAGGCATTGTTGTTCGTACACTTTTGCGTAACTTTTTACTATTTCTGGCAGCCACATACTGTCACGCCTTTATTGATACATTCCTTGCTTAGTTGAACTTCGAACGCGTTTGGAGCACAAATATTGTAGAAGTTTTTCTTATTTTTTGAAGAACAAAAAATGTTTGGCTGCCTACTGGTTGATGCCGATCTCTCTGTCTATTTGTATGCAACACAGACAATGTGGAACGACTTGCATTCAATAATTGGATTTTCATTCAATTTATAGCAGCAGGAGGCGCAACAGAAACAATTAAATTGTTGGATATTTTTTGTATTATATAAAAGTTGTATCACTATAAACCATAAGCGTTAGTATGTTTCACGCATTGACAGCGTAACAGATGTGAAAGTGATGGAGGCTATGTCTATGAAAATTAATTATATATCAAACCCGCGGTTTCTAATATTAAAATTGCATACACCGCTGCAGGAATTTTCAAACAATTTGAATCTAGGACAAAATTAAACGTGGGACTGTAAGAACACCAACACCGTATTTGGCGGTTATAAAAGTATTTCATTTCCCCTGCATGGCATTCAAAAACGTTTAGAATTAAGCAAGAAGTGCCTCTCAAATCAACAAAATAGTAATTAATAACTCTAATTATTTCATGACATAATATATGTACATAAGAAAGGTGTATACAATTTACTAAATACTAATGAATGCTATGTACATTAGGCATATAACTTTTTACAATTTTTGCAAATACGAAAAACGGCATACCATAGTCGAATAGAGAATAAAAAAGTATGAACCCCATTTTTTTTTTTTGCGAAATTGCAAAAAAGTTTCCGCGCAAAACGAAATTACTTTTTTATCAAAACTGCTGAAAAAAACAAAAAAAGTTTTGTACACTGTACACGTTTTTCTTCATAATAATAGATATTTATTTAACTAATAATCTTCCTATTATTCCAAACGCCTTTTAATGGACCTAAGGGAAGTGCCCCACCAATTTTCTTCAAAAAAATAAATTAAAAAAAAAAAAATGTTGACGTTTTTTAGAAATACATTTTTGCGCGGAACGTTTTTGAACCTAAATCACCTAAAAAAGTGATATTCATTACTTGTACAATATTTGCCACCACGTGGTGGTATGCCAAATTTTTCGTCAAAATTTGTTATATGCCTAATGTACATATGCTTCGGTATATACCAAGTGCGGATGAATGCGACGTTGCCTTGCACGACATAGACAACCCAGAGACGGACACTGGACATTTCAGTTTGGTATCATTCGTTGGTTTGTTTGGACGCGTTTATCTACTTTTTTAAGTTGATCGAAACTTAATCTAAAAACTCTTAATCTTATTAAAATAAAAATGTAAAACGTGAATCCTATAAACTAATTAATACTTAATCTAAGAACATTTACAGTTGTTAAAATAAGAGTGTAAACATATGAATACTTAAGTTAAAGGAACTCTTGTATTAGTTCAAATAATAATTTTAAGTCGTATCAATCGTAAGTAGTTTGGTGAATAAACTCACATATGTATATCCACCTAAGATTTAACAGCCATGCTGCATATGCTAAGTTTAAGGCGCATAAGTGAAATTTGTTATCTTTGATGCGCATGAACCAATTTTGCTGTTTGACTTGCTTTTTATCATGTGAATAATAAATCCACTATAAATGCATGTTCGAGTGGTATAGAATATGTATACAGTATATACTCGAAGTGTAACCAATTAAAAAAGCCATAAATTCGGTTTGTAAAATTATTTTTATTTATTTCAAAGTACAAAATGTGTGAAGATAATCGCAAATTCAGGACCAATTCACTTTTGCTCGATACTTTCACCTTTTGCCTTAACTATGGCCTTGAGACGGTCAAAAAACGAATCGCAAGCTGCCCGAATGTGACTTGCGGGTATTTTGGCCCACTCGTGGACAATGGCTTTCTTCAGCATCTCGAGACTGGTGTATTTTTTGCTCTCCAAAATGGTCTAGAGATAATCCATTGTATGTTCGGAAGGTTGTTTTTCAGCCATTCTCGGTTCACTCGCGTTTTGTAAGACGGTGCTGAGTCTTATTGAAACGCCTATGGTTTTCGACCGAAATATTCGTTTGCCCACGGCTTCAAAGCAGCCTCCAGAACACTTTTCCGATAATATGTCACATTTACTTTGACGCCAGGCTCGATGAAAATAGTTGGAGAGCGTCCATCTGCGGTGACAGTGGCCCAAACCATTATTTGTGGTGGGTGGTGCCTCCTGGCTAACCGATGACTTAGATTCTTGTATGAACGATCGGTCAAGTAAAATCTATCGTTTTGAAAGTTTACGAATTGCTCAATTGGAAAAATTTTTTCGTCAGAAAACACAATGTTTGGAATTTGACCGCTTTCGACCAAGCGAAGCAACTGCTTCTTACTTGTTGCTGCTTCGGTGTGAAATCATGGGCCTTTTGGAACTTGTAAGGCTTGACCTTGAGCTCATTTTTCAATATGCGTTGGATACTACGGTCGGATATTTTCAGTTCTTTAACCATTTGATTGGCACTTCGTCGTGGATTTCGCTCAAGTCGGTTCTTCACTTTCCGAACCATCTCACGTGACGTTGCAGTCTTTTGATTACCACCTTCATGGCGTTTTGCGATGCTATGTACCAGTATTATTGTAACGAGTGATGGTGCGATAAACAAAAACTTTATTTACATTAAGGTGTTTGAGCTCACGAACAATTGCTGGCTGTGATTTCTGAACTAAATATAAAGCAATCACACTATTACGTTTGAATTCCATCGCTGATCGCTTTTTTTTTGCGTTCACTTTTCGAAAAACGCTTTTTTACACTTGTGAACAATATTCCGAACTGTCATTCAGCAAATTTATAAATAGCTGATTCCAGTCTGACAGCTGCGCAAACAGTCAAAAGTTGGTTACACTTCGAGTGCTGGACCCTGTATGCCTAAACAAATCGAAATATGTTGATGTAAGCAGTAACAAAGAAGACAACAAACATTTGATCTTAGAAAGTTTTTGCATAGCAAAAAAAAAAAAAATTATGAAAGCGCACAGGTAGTCGCTTATTTACGACAGCTAATAATTGAAAAGAAACGGTGATCGTGTAAAAGTCCTGAAAATCCAAGGTAGCTTCAGTATGCGAGCATATTCGCCAGCACTTCTCCTCAAGTTTATTAGAAGATACATAATTGCGAAAGAACTGGCATTTCCAAATTTGCACGTAAATTGTAATGAGTACAGCTACTTTAGGTAATTGTAGTAGAGGGTGTACGAGGTGTGTTCAAAAAGTATCGCGAATCGTAACTGACAGTTTTCTTCGATTTCAGGGGCGTGGTCCATCATGAGTTCTTGCCATAGTGAAGAACGGTCAGTAAGGAATATTACTTGCAAGTTATGCGCAATTTGCGCTAAGCAATCCGCCAGAAACGCCCGGATTTGTGGAAGAACAAAAAATGGCTTTTTCGCCACGATAACGCCCCTGCTCACACACATCGTTGCTTGTGCACGACTTTTTGGCCAAAAACAACACACTAATGATGCCGCAGCCACCGTATTCCCCAGATCTGGCCCCCTGTGACTTTTTCTTGTTCCCTAAACTGAAGAGGCCCATGAAAGGACGACGTTACGCTTCTCTTGACGAGATAAAGACGGCATCGAAGGAGGAGCTGAAGAAGATAAAAAAAAATGATTTTTTGAAGTGCTTCGAAGATTGGAAAAACCGTTTCCACAAGTGTATAATATCTCATGGGGATTACTTTGAAGGGGACAAACTAGATATTCATGAATAAATAAATAATTTTTGAAAAAACACAAAATTCGCTATACTTTTTGAACACACCTAGTATATTTCCTTATCCATTTTCAGATTTTTATTGATATCATCACAAAATGAAATAAAATTTTTTGAAAGGAAATTTCTATAGCAAATAAATATTTTGCGAATTTAGAAAAAAGTGGGGTGGAACCAAATCCATTTAAATAATAAGCTGAAACAATTTATAATTCGAAAATAAAGCCTTAAAATAAACATGTTCAGTGAACGCAACAGCTATTTTACCATACATGGGGTGCACCATTGGTTGTAAACAAATACACATACATAATTGTTATAATTACGACAATAATAAAACTAACGCGACAAATATCGCGTTTAATATTGTAACAACGGCAAATAGTTTAAAATATTCGAGCAACGAGGTATACTTTTCGGCGCATTATTAACATTACAAGCACCGTAATGGGTCATGTAAATTCCTCGTGTCAATAATAAAATCGGGGAGCGTAACTGCTTTTGAGCAAAGCGACGAGAGCGATAGCGAAAACTACGAGAAGAACAGACAACCTAAATAGCAAATACTAAATAGCAGCAGTACCAGCAAATACAATTAATTAAAATTAAACGGAAAAGTAAAACACCAAAAATCCTTTTTTAATTACCACAAATTGTGTTAAGCGCTTCTGGTCGTTGCCTAGTGATGATGGAGATTCTGGTGGTAGTTTGCTGCCGCTTGCCTATTGCACGCATATGACCGATATATCTGATGATACCATCGCACACATGTTCACCATCGAAATGCGTGTCCAAAATCACTTTCACGAAGGAGGTGTACGAGGCAGTAGTAACAGTTTGGAAAATATATATTACTATAGGACCCGCCCAAGTTTTACTGCGGCTGTTACATAGGTACATAGTACTACTAATACCATCTATATGATTTCTATTAGTTAGATTATAAATATTATTTAAGGTATAATCGCATTTTTGGTGAAGCAACTTGTGTTAGTTTACAAAAAAAATGAATCATAAAGAATTTCGTGCGTTAAGAAAGAATTGGTTTTTGGGGTAAAAATACTATTGAATTTGGGCTGTGCATCAGTGAAATCAATCGAGACCAATCGATTGTCAGCCTGGTGGACTGCATATTAAGAAACGGTTCTCAAGCGTGAAAAGACAAAAAAATCGGCAGGCAAGGTTATGGCATCAGTCTTTTGGGATGCCCGTGGTATATTATTCATCGAATGATAAATTAGCCAGTTTTAGTTCATTGCATTGTGTATTTGATTGCAGTTCTATTCTACCATTCCTAATATTTAGCAATTTTATTATTTTTTTAGGAAGGATCAGTTTGAAATTGGCTAAACGCATATTCGGACAGTGGTTTTTTATACGAAAGTTTATTTTAATTGAAAGAAAAAAAGCCAGAAAAAAGAACAACAATGATTCAATTTTTATGGTGAGTATTCTCCAATCTTTCATTTTTTCATACAACAAAAAAAACAACAAGAATAAATTCATTTTTACAGAACAAATTTAACAAAAGCAAAATAAATCAGAATTCTTAAGCACAAACAAATAATCGGACACTAAACAATATTGTCATAATAGTGCAAAAGAAGCAACCAAAAAAATGCTCAATATGAGGTTTAATATTTTGTGGGGTATCCTTTAGAGTCACTTACAGCTTGCAGTCTTCTGAGCATAGAATTGACCAAATTTTTACAAACTTTTGGCTCAATTGAATACCAAGCCTGTAAAAGTCCTTCTTTTAAACTCATCTAGAGTTTTTTATTTGCTTTTGTACACTCTTCTGGCCAGTTCCTCCCAAAGATGTTTTAATGACATTTAGGTCTGGACTTTGGGCAGGTGTTTTGGAGCAGCTTGGGGCAGTGGTGGATCAACCACATCTGTGTAACGTTCGATTTGTGCTTCGGATCATTATCTTGGTAAAATGCAAAGTTTTCCAAAATACCAAAACTTCTCCGCACTCTGCTTCAAATTTTCTTTCAAAAATGTTGAGGTATCCAAATCTGTCCATTTTTCCATCCACGAAACACAAATTGCATACACCAGCACTTGACATGCAGCCCAACCATGACTGAACCTCCTCCATGTTTAACTGTGCCCTTAGTATTTTTAATAGCGAATTCTTGATTTGGCTTTCGCCAAACATAAGACTTGCCGTCAGATCCGTGTAAATTAAATTTACTCTCATCTGTATAAAGAACCTATAAATTGTACAATATATTTTGTTTTGGATTTTTAACTGTTTTCTATAACTTACCGTGTTCCAGAACCCAGGCGATTTAAGTAAATAGTCTTTAGCAAAAGTGATTCTTAGCTTCTTGTCTTGTTGCTAATGAATGGCTTATTCCAAGCGATTCTACCATGGAAATCATTTTTACGAAGAACATTACGTACCGTCTCATCACATACTGTAACTCCAGATCTTTCCTCCAACCTTTTAAATCTTTAACGGGTTTTAAAGGATTTTTCTTAACTTCTATTAATATTTTGCTCTTCTCTTGCTGGTATCTTTTCCCTTGACCTTGCCGTGACTTATATTCCAATCTAAATTCGTCCCTATACCTTTTAATATATCTGGGTACCGAAGATTTTCTGATCTTAAGTGTTTACCTACAGGTGCCATCACGTGCAAACTTCAACAAAAATCTCACAATGTTCATCACGTCAAATATGATAACTGTTATCAATGTAACGGCACTTTTTTGTTGCTTTCTTTCACTATTATGACAATATTGTTTAGTGTCCGATTATTTGTTGTGCTTAAGAATTCTGATTTATTTTGCTTTTGTTAATTTGTTTTGTAAAAATGAATTTATTCTTGTGTTTTTTTTTGTTGTATGAAAAAATGCTCACCATAAAAATTGAATCATTGTTGTTCTTTTTCTGGCTTTTTCTTTCAATTAAAATAAACTTTCGTATAAAAAACCACTGCCCGATTATGCGTTTGAGCCACTGTATGTATTCATCGTTCCCGTTTTTAAATATTGCATTGCTCTGTGCAATGCTTCGAAAAGATTTCTGTATATCTCAAATTTTAATAGACCTTTTTATCAACACTTCAGTTATGCCACTATTTTTTTATGCCAGACCTTTTGCAATTGTAAATCAAGATACCCCCTCCAATAATTAGCAGGTATGAAAAAAAATGTTATAGCCACCCATAGATGTATTGAGTGACCCAATTTATTACTTAAGAACGAACAACTCTGTCCACAATATGAAAACTTGATCTACAGATGTCGCCTTTTATTTTGGCATCGTTTTGTTTAAAGCACGTTTACGCCAATTTAAGGTTTGAATATTGGATACTGCGATGGTAGCGCCATCCATCGGTCAAACATTTAAAATTAGCAATTAATTACAAATGAAAAATTAATTTAAAAAAACATTTTCCAGTGGGCCAAATTGTAAATTTAAACCTCTCTCGAATCTCCTTGAACATACACACAAAGTTTCATCAAAATCGGTCCATCCGTTTAGGAGCAGTTCAAATACAAACACACAGTCAGAAGATTTATATATGTATATAAAGATATATGCATGCCTTTGATTATGCTGCTGGTATTAGTGATGAGCCAGAAAAGTCAGAAGAGCGCGATCACATCGCTCATCACTTTAGTAAGTTAATTTACACACAATTAATATTAAACATTTTCCTAAACGTTAAAATATCCCCTCTGAGGGGAACATTTTAAGTTCTACGTAGTCGATGTATATTTTTTTCCCTCTCCTTTAAGCAGTTTCTACAGCTTGTAACCTATAAGATAGAAGCAATGACCTCCTAGAACCACTGCAACTAGATACTGAAGGCAAAGAGCACAATGGATATTTTGCTATCCACCATGAGCTAAAATGATTTTGCGACAGCGCAAGCACCATTCATATCACAGGTTTAGTCAAGCTCGGTTATCTAGTAGCAGTACCAATTCAACTGATAGTGCGGCTAGGGAACCTTTCAATGCCAGCTCGCTAGCTTTGTTATCGAAGATGGTTGCACTTCATAGTAGTAAATCTCCCATTACTTTAATGACAGCAACTGAAGTTATTAAAAAGTTGCTGACAATATACTCATCCACCAACCTTCCCTCCAAACTTTGGCCAATCCACGAAGAAGCACACTGTCGTCTCCTCTAGCATCTCCTTCCCATATATATAAGCAAAGAAAATACCGCCTTGAACCAAAAGTTCCGATATGAAAACAAAGAATTCTGAAATTACTGAATGTTCAAACACAATGTCCATGGGCACTATATGGTGTTGAGTGTAGTATGCATATTATTTGAAGAAAAATTATCATATTTCTCATCAGCTTCACAACACGGAGTAGTCCCTTGCTTGCTCGAGAATTACAGATGTACATACATTGAGATTTTCAAGTAATTCCACACAATCACAACTTATAACCGAAAGATCAGTATTGATATTAAAATCTCCCGTTTTTGACATCAGAATGGAAGGACATTTTTTTTAAGTAACTAAATTATTTAAATTACATCTGATTGAATATTTTATCTACATTTACGACTAGCTTTTAAGGTATCCATTAACTGTCAGTAGTTTAAATTTGCTGAACAGCTAAAACTCACAGTTGGCGCCGCGTTGATAAAAATAGCAACGTTTTGGCTGTGAAAAACTTTTGAGTGTACGAAGGTCAAGCAAATGTATGAGCATAGCAATGCGACGCCCTTACTGAATGCACATGCAAAAAAATTCAGCTAAAAAAATATTACTAAAACCTTTATCAGATTTTTGTATTGCAGTTTATGAGTGTGGTGTGAAAATGTTATAGATGTGCACATATATATTTCACAAAGTCAAAACAAATTTCGTGCTGTCGAGAGGGGCATTAAATACAACCAAGAGGAGGTGTATGTCGATCTTCTTTTCACCGGTTCTTTTCTAGATGGTGAATATTTCCACGTACTTGAATAGCTCGGCCGGTATTCCGTTGGCTTCTGCCACTTTGTTGTCCTTCTGATTGGTAATTGCTATTCGAACTTCTTTATGTTCGGGCAATGAAACATCTGCTCCATCGTCATCGATTGGGAATCGGGTTCGACATCTCCTGGTGTCATGCTTTCACTGCCATTCAACAGGCTGAAGAAGTGTTCCCTCAATAACTTCAGTATGATCTAATCATCAGCCACTAGATCACCTCTTTGGGTACTATAAGAGCATGATTCTGTCTTAAACTTTTGCTAATGAGTGCTCTCAGACAGCAGAAGTACAAGTCGAGTAGAAAACCATTAAACTGTCGGTTGTGACTATAGCTTCTCGAACGTGCAACCTTCCTTGTGTTTTTTGATTCCTCTGATTACGTATCAAAATTTTAGTTTTGTATTCTGAATAAGTGCAGGAGTAGAATTTATCTCGTAATCTCAGTAATCGATAAACTCAAAAAGCGTCAATTTTTTTTTCGTAGCCCAAAAATTGTTTTAAAATCTATTATCTATAGTACTGTCGACGATTCTGTTTAAGGGAAGTTGTGAGATGGTCAATAGTCATTTCGTTTCTCAGAACTCCTTAACATATTCAAGCCATATGCACTCACTCTGTGTATATATTTGCTTTGCTGCTCAGTTGTTGCTTGATGTTGCACAATTTTCACAATTGTTTACTGCAGAAAGAGCATATACATTCCATAATGTATATGCAAATCAAATTTATTGGCCGCCTCAACTGCCAAAATGTGTATTTCATTGTATTCCCTTGAACCTGTCCGCATTATTCTTGATCGACCACAACCAAACACTGGTGGACGCTGTTCTTCATCGTTGTTTTCGTCAATTTCTGCTGATTCTGCGGCTTCGTTGGACATCGATTTACATACATATTATTAATGATATTTGTATTATCTTATATTTGGTTTTGGTGTGTAAATAACATTAAGTCGGACTGCATTTTAGGTGCTGCTGATCAAACAAATGATAGCCTTTACAAACATCAGAGTACCCGATCATGATGTATTCACTACTCTTTGGACGAAACCTGTAATACTGTTTCACATTAAATATTTCTGACACCTACTCCCTTTATTTAACTCACAAATTCTTTGTTCGCAATCATATCAATTTATGTACATGTATAAAAGTGCTCTCTCGGTAATATTGTCAACCGTTCAGCATTCAAAACTGGCGTAAATTGTGTGTCATAAACTGACAAGGTCAATTACACTAAGTGCTCGAATAGGCACTTGTTACGCGTTGATACTTCACTTCAATAACTTTAACAAAAAAAAAATTCTGACGAAATATTTATATCACGGGGTATGCATCTGGTCCTCTTCCTAATGAACTGCTAATTTCCAAAATCGGAGATTTTTCGAAATTTTCGTGGATCACTTGACGTGGTTTGACTTATTTCTTAAAGTCCGTTTTTGCTTTTATTTATTTTACAGATGTTTCTTGCTTTTCAATTTTATTGTCAATTTAAGCATTTTTTTTTTTTTTTGGATAAGTTATAGCCTTAGAGTGACTATAGTTTACTGAGGTATGTATATATTTTTGTAGCTTAAAAACATCTTAAATAAAATTATAAATAATAAAATTAAATAATTGTTTCAATAATTTAGAAGTCATTTGTACACCCTGTAGAAAAGAAAAATTAAATTACTGCACTTTATGCTCGTATATATGTCCGGAAGTGCGGAGGAAATCACTGTAAAGCCTGCAGAAAATAAGTTTAATAGTTTCTTCTTTCTAAGTTTAATAGTTAAAAAAATCACCATTAAACGAGATGCTCTTCAACCCAGTAAAGCTTAACCCGTATATATATAGTCTCTCGTAAAATTTGTATTTTCGCTTGAGATATACTTACTTATAAAGTAAAGATTTAGATCGTACACCACATCATGAAAAGTTGCTCTAAGATATTCGGGATGGCGCATCTAAGAATATATTACCTGTGGAAGGTGAGTATGAAATAAGGTAAAAGCAAAAATAGCATAAAAAAAATAAAATATACATAGGGCCAAGCACTGGTCGATTAAATCGTTTTATATCGATTTTGGACACTTGTGTCAACGTTAACCCAACAAGATATTTGTAGAGATCTGTTTGCATCCCAAACTTATTCTCAACTGAAAATGTCACTTTTTGAGCCGAATTTTTGGCTTTTGTGGGAAATTTTGCTTTTCTTTTTTAATTCCAAGAAAAGTGCGGCTGAGGACCCGTCCACGCTTTACTGAGGCTGACACATAAATAGATAATACTATTACTCTACTACTACCATCTATATGATTTCTATTAGGTATTAAAAAATATAGAATTTTTGTAAAGCAACTTGTGTTAGTTTACAAAAAGTGGATCATAAAGCATTTCGGGTGTTAATTATGCATTGCTTTTTGAGGGAATAAGAGAAACAACTTTTGGACCGTTTTTATACAATGAAGCCTTAAATTAAAAAAAAAACAGCGGAAGCAAAGTTGTAGACCTAATACATATATATGTAAATTATCATTTTTGGTTTAATTTTAATCCATATATTGGACAATGGGTTGGAAAAACTGTCTATAACTTTTTCCAAGCGTCTGTTTGTCAAAAAGAATAATTAGCTCTGAGTTACACGTTTTGAGTCTCAAACGCGTTAAGTCCGGAATGATGCCAAAGCCAAACCTGGCTATAAACTGGGTTCTTATTGTTTCGTTAAATCTACTCGTCCTACTTTGAAGGAGATGAAATTTATTTTGTAGAATAAATACAGATTTCACATTTTACAAGCAAATTCACCTTCCTTTTTGATTAGAGTGGTGAAAATGCAAAACAACATATTTTTAAAAAAATCGAAAATAAAATAAAATTTTGTGGCTTTAGGTGACGTTATGGTATTTTAAGCCACTTTTATGCCCATAGTGATAGATACAATTTATTAGGTGAATTAAGTAAGATAATATTTACTCTATGTATATCAAGCTTTCCAACAAGTCATAAAATATTTCGCAACAAAATCTGTATGTTCCTGAACAAACTGGTACTTATCGCATCTTCAAGCCAGTATGACAGTTGGTATGATTAATTGTTGCCTGAGTTCAAACAGATCTCACATAAAACTCAGTTTTAATACACTTTATCCTCCACCATGCGTGCTGCCTTGCCGTGAAGTCCAGATTCGACCAAACGCCGGGCAATTATTCTCTTGGATATTTAGACATTGTATTCGTCTTGAATTTCACGTAGAATGTCATTGGAACTCTTTTCTGGGGTCTCCATGAGAGACAGTAATAGTTCTGCGGTGTATTTCTGTTGAAGTTTTTCGGATCTTTTCTTTGCGTGAAATAATACAAATAGTTTAAAATTCTGTATTTGCTTAAGGACATTCAAAACCATTTTTTTGAGCATTTGATTCGAAATTTCTTTGGACATCTTTCCAAACCGCCAAAAGTCAAAAATATAGCTGCGAACGGTAGGTGTACAGCTGCAGCGTTTCCTCATTAAAAAACTTGAATAATACATTTTAATATATTTTAAACCACAACTTTGAAACACATCCCTACCAGAAATCAATAATATTGCTAATAAAAATGAACCCCTTGAGAAATTTTAATTCTTTAAACAACTGTTTCTAATTAGCTGTCGCACTTAATTCACCTTCCATATCGTTACGCATTTACTATTTGGGGAAAAATTAAAAGAACTTTAAATTCACAACTACAAAATAGAGCGAATTTAGTAGTAAATAGATTAATACGAACAATAAAAGTCGTTTAGGAATATAAATAACGGTATATCAAAAATTTTTATCGTTATACTCATCAGCCACCTACAAAAAAGGGAGCGTTTCTAAATAGCTGTCAACTGCTGTATGTCTACTTACCAAGGAAGTTAAGTGAATTGGCTTCATAAAGCGCTGTTATTGAGTACAGCATTTGTATAGCAAAGTTTATTAACACTCTATCTATTGAAATGTCAAAAAATAGATTCATCGGAAATGAAGAGATAACCAGAACAAAACAAATGTTCAACAAATGTTCAAAAGAAGACAAACCAGTGTTTGTTGACATTTAGTCGACATCTGACATGAGACTCTGTAAATAAATTTAGCAAAAACATTCACCCATGCTTAGGTAAATATCAATTATCTGCAGAAAAATACATATATGTAAGTATAAATAAACATATGTAAAAAATGTCAAGTAACTCACTTAACCCTTTGTTTTCATTTTATATATTAGGGGTGGAAAAAAATCAACTGACTTGTTTTGTTTCCCTTTAGTGCTAAATAGTCATAAATTGTAAGAAAATTAAAAATAAAATAATCATTATAGGTTTTACAGCCCCCCAAAAATTGTACGATATATCGTACAAAGTTCACAAAAGAAGCAAACATATTTTTATATCTGCTTATGTCATTTATTCATATTTTGAAATAAAAACACAGTTAACAACGCAAACCTTAAATTATTTTTAATATTTTACTTAAAGAGGCTTATAAATTATTATAAACTTTATTAAAAAATTTATTAAATTACTTATATAAAGAATACTAAATTAAGGGAGGTACAATACTATTAGCGATGTATGTAAGTTTGTGGAAAAAAAATATATGTATGTATCGTAAGAATATTAGTTTAAACTTTTATGATAATTTAAGAAACAGTTGTTTTCTTTTGAAATGCACAAATGAATCTTACACTTAGTGCATATAAAATATGTACGTCTACGACATCCTATGTTCTTGCACCTCGTTTGACTTGTTTTGCCGTCATGAGCAGGAAAATGGTCAACCCGATCTTTAGACACTTCTTTTTGCGGTCGTGTTTCATATCTGAAAATAAAGAGAGAAATAAATAGATATGTTTTTTTTAAATTGCATAAATGTAGTATAAATATGAAAATTGATCAATACCTTCTTACTTTACTGCTTGGTCTAACGTCGGAATTTATTATAGACATTGGACGCCCTCTTTTGCGAATAGTTGCCGCTTTCTCAAATAAAACAAGCCTGTTCGCAATTTTCATCCTAAAATCATGCAGCTTCATTATGTCGTTTGTGGGAATATTATGTCTATTGCAATCCTTTTTGTATAAAATCCAAGATGATACCAATGCGAAATCAATGAAGTGCGAAGTGATGCGAAGTGTCCATTTAGAAGATTTCAAAAAAATTCTACAGTAACTTATTAACTGGTCCAGCAAATCGACCCCACCCATCGATTCGTTATATTCCTTCACAATTTTCGGTCTTTTCACTTCTATTGTTTCTTTGGTCTTTATCTTGTTCCCCAATCGCTACAAAGTTAGAGGCTAAGTAAATAGGCTTATTATCCAGCCATTTTACAATGCAAATTTTTCCATCCGTGCTTACCAAACAGTCAGACGATCCTCTTCCTTGCTTCAGAAGATCTTTATCAGATACAAATGTAGTCCGACCAAATCTGAAAACCCGAGCTGTTCCTGCCGCATTTATATTCCTTTGCGATAATATTTCCAGTAAGTTATAGGAATTGAAAAAATTGTCGAAATACAGATTATGCCCAGATTTAGTCAACCTTTTACATAAATGAAGAACTATTGCGGAAGAAAAGCCTACCGTGCGGACTAAATTCTCGTCGAGGTTAGTATTTTTGCCTTGATATAACTCGAATTCATATGGAAAACCTGACTTTCCACACAGGACGTAATTTTTAATACCCCAGGGATTGGGTTTACCCTTTTGGTATATTTTGCAAGATAATTTTCCTTTAAATGGAATAATTTGTTCATCGATACATACATCTTCTTCCACAGGTTCCTCTTGGCAGCGTTTTCTTATTGTTTCAATTAAAGGACGAATTTTGAAAAATTTGTCATTGCAATTAGGAGGAATCAACAGATTGTCAATGAAATGTAGGTTTAGACGTAACTGTCTGAAGCGTTTTAACGACATTGTGTTCTTAAAAAGCTCTATCGACAGTGTAGGATCCCAAAATGTTGTCATCCTACCAAGCCGCATGCAACCCATGGCTATTTGTAATCCAATTAACATTTTCATTTCCCAATTTTTGAGCTGGTTTGAAACCCGATACTTTATTTTGGACAGGGTATAAATTTGTATAGAATGTCGTTTTCTCAAAAAGTTCGTCAGGGAAAAATTGTTCAAAGTATTGGTAGGGCTCCAAAATATTTAATACTAGTTGAAAATTTGGTTCAAAATGAAAGCCAAACCATTAAATTTCCTTCGTCTTCATTTAATTTCCGCTTTTGAGGTTAATACCAAAATTTGCTCAGATAATATGTCTCCTTCCAGCTCTAAATCCTCATCACTAACAATGTCGTCAAAATTTTGTACGTTCAGTAAGCTCACGTTGTCTAATAAAACTGAGGAACTATTATGTATTATCTCATCAATAATTATTTCATCATCTGGATGAAGTTCCCCCATCAACTCTTCATTATTTGGTCCACATGCTTCATGGTCATCCTCCAAATCAGAAACATTTGGATTGATTTCATCCAAAATTTCCAAAATCTCTTCCTCTGTAAAAGGCTTCATTTTACAAAATGTGATATGCATATACTTGCGCCTCCAATCTCTGAATGATTTAAAATTTGTGTAATAAGTAAAATGTCACGTTAACAAGAGCGATTGCTTGTCATATTTCCCAGAAAAATTCGCGTTTAAAATTGAATTGAACATAACGATGAAATTGCTGCTAAGTCGCAACCGTTCGTGACTTTTGTGCGATTTATCGACCAAATAAATTATGTACGACATGTTGTACATTTGAGTTGCCTAACTTTGTACGATATATCGTCTTTTGAGCAAGCATCTATTTTATTTATGTGGATAATTTTTAATTACCATATTTTCTTAATGATACAATATATATTACTTTATCAAACCTGCCTTAAATTTCATCATACTTTTTCAGCAAAAATTAAAAAAAAATAGATTTTTGATTGTACTTTAAAGAAAATTAAAATTTACCAAAGGGAGCTTGTGACGAATTCATTTTTCTTAAACATTTTATATGAAGGAAATAAAATTTTGTATTTCCTTAGGTAGCGACTAGTTCAAAAAAACATAAGTTGACTTTTCTTCACGAAAACAGTGCTCAACTTCCCCAAAAAAAATTATAAACTAGCGAAAAAATTTGTACGATATATCGTACAAATTTACGCAAAGGGTTAATATACTATACACATATTCGGAAATAAATACTTTTACGACTTAGTATACACACAAATAACATGAACTTCGGAACAGATATGTTGATTGTGCTCGTATCAACAGTTATTGACGGGAAGCCCAATCAGCGTTTTTTGGTGTTATTGGTAACTTCCATTTTAACGTAGACAATATCCACCACGATTAAGTTTGCAGAGTCTCATCAGCCGCAAATTTATCGATAGGAAAAGTTGGGATCACATGACATAAAACACAATATAATATAGCCAAGCTAAACTGAAACAAAAAGTTGCAACAAATGTGTTAATGAAAATGTACCGGATGTGTAAGCGTTGGGAAACTTTTTCGATGTGAGTACTTATCAGTGATTTAATATTATTTTGCTAATAAATGAATATGTAAATAGAGAAGCAATTATTGAGTCATTTAATCCTCATGTAAGAGGTTTATGATTAGATTGAAAAACCTTTTATGTGTACTATATGTTATAGAGATTTAATTAATCCAAAGTAATTTAAAAATAATTTATAAAGATGGGACCATATTAAGATATTGTGAGGGAATAGTTTGCAAGATTTGAATTAAGCCCATTGATCAATTCCTTTACAGAGAAATATCTAAATCTTATGTATAATTATTTCAAATTTCAAATTTCATTTATTGAGACCAAAAAGAAACAAAAAATACAAATTATTTACAAAAGTAGAAAGTTATAACTTAAAACTATACATATTTTATCTTAAACAAAAGGTTCCGAAAACAGATCTTAATGCAATAAATGCTTGCTCCCGACATTTTTAAATGTATTCTGAGGGCTACGACTCAGTCTTAAAGCTAACTTAAAACTAAAAGTAATTAAAAAAGAAATCTTACAAGCTATAATAGCAAATAAAGCTTATGCTTAAACTAGCCCCTGTGCGAACTAGGTGTTGCTTTTACATAAAAGTTTAAGCAGAAGGCTTCTGGATGATTAACATCATTTATTATATTTTCTTTACTAATACCAAGTGGAGACAAATACTTGCTGTTGACCCAAGTATGACTCGACTGCGACAAGATACCATCAGAAATCAATGGATTGTCACAATTCCGAACATGATCGAAAAACCTTAATATTGCTCTTATTGCATATTTATTAAAAGGGAGCACTTTAGAATTTGAATAGATATATTTAATTGAGTATCTCTTTTTAAAGTGAATGAAGTATTTGTTTAAACAAAATCTTATAATTTTAGATTAAATATTTCAATTTTTTTCATCAAAGAAGGCTAAAAATGAAACCAAATCGGCAAAGCGTACTTTAAGACTGGTCGGAGAGCCACTTTATAAATCAAAATTTTGGTTCTTGTGCTTAAACTTGTATTTTTCATTATAATTGATAAGGCATGAAAACGGTTATTACATTTTTTCACCATGTCGTTAGCATGAAAATTGAATTTAAATAAGTTGGTGAAGGTTACTCCAAGATATTTCATTTGATTCTGAAAACGAATATTATGGCCATTACGATTTAGAATCAGGTCTCTACTCTCCTTTACAATCCCTTATGTCCTTTACCTGAAGCATTTCTAATGCAGATAGGTACAGTCTTGGCCTCATTTATCTTAATCCCCCAATATTTGTAGAAATTATTAATTTTTTCTAGACGATTCTCTACCATTCGCAATGCCAAGGTAGGGAATTTGTTATGAGCATAAACTAAAGAATCATCAACATACAGAATACTTAATGAATTATTGTGACTATGTGGAAAATCACACATAAAAATATTGTAAAGCAATGGAGCTAGAATAGAGCCTTGTGGAACCCCACAATTGCAAACTCCAAGATCCGAGGAACAATCATTAATAAGCACAAAAATTTTTCTATCTGACAAAAAACTTGAAAAAATCTTAATAATACCATGATCAAAACCAATCTGAACAAGCTTAAAAATAAACCCTCTATGATAAACACGGTCGAATGCTTTTTCGATATCTAATGATACTGCTACAGTACAAAGTTTATTCCTTAAATTTACCAATACATCATTGGAGAACTTAAAAAGTGCATGTTGCGTGGAATGTGCTTTTTGGAAACCAAACTGATAAGACGGAATAAACTTGTCCGTGTGCAAATCATGAATTTTGGAATGAATTATTTTTTCAAGTAGCTTACCAATGTTCGATAGTAAGGAAATAGGTCTAAATTCTTTTGCCTCAACAGAATAACGACTTTTTTAAAGGTATTATCTTGGCAACTTTCCATTTTAACGGAAAATATCCATTATTTAAGCAATTATTGAATATAATAAGTAGAAATTCGATAGCATTTTCTGGCAGTTTTTTAATTAAAGAATTCGAAATGCCATCTGGTCCTGCAGATGGCTTTGAATTCAGTCAAATAATTGTGTCTTTTAAAATATATTTATTTATCAAAAGCTTATTAGTATTTGTTGGAGGATCAAGCGATGTAAGACGTGGAGAAAAATCAACAATATTACCACCAAGAATATGATCATGCGCATCCAGGGTTCTTTCCACACGACTGACTGAAGCACAATTAGGAGTTATCTCCGAATAAATACTTTCGTAATAAGATTTGAACACGAGAGCCTTTGCGTTATCCTCATAAATCTCCACATTATTAACCAACAACTTAACATTCGGTTTCATCTTAGCCGCTCTATAAATTTTCCTAAAAGCATGAGGTCCTGGTGTAATAGTTTCAAGGAAGCTGCAGAAGCACTTTAATATAATAAATTTGAGATGAAATTAATTTGTATTCCAGAGAAGTTCTATGTCCGGATGTATGATAAATTTTCTTAAATCTTTTTTGCCACATATGCTTAATAGCAATTAATTTCTTAATTTGATTATTATAAAAAGGAGAAAATGATATATGCTTTGTAATCAGGAATTTTTAATCTTGACAATGCCTAAATGTTCAATAAACTTTTCCATGTAGTTATCTATTTCAATATTAGTAAGATTAATATCTGCTGGAGGAAGTCTTTCAGCCAAATCCTGATTGCAATCATTTGCAAAAGATGTCCAATCTGTTTTAACAATAAACTTCGCACAATTAAATAAAAGATCAACATTTGGAATCTCTGTAAGAAGGATAAGGGGAAGGTGGTCAGAAAAGGGCGAACCTAGGAAAACTTTAAAGTTTTTAATATTGAAATCTATTATATGTGAAGACAAAAGAAAATGGTCCAGATACGATTGACCTCCAGGGTAAGAAGGCTTTCTACCGCAAAATCTAACTAGATTTTGATCTGAGCTTTGTAACCAATCAGATAAGCTTTTCCCGTAAGAATTCGTTTGCGAGTCACCCCAATCAACACATTTTGCATTAAAATCACCACCAAGAATTGACGCAAAAAAATTTGAACTGAAGTTCGCACGGACATTCAAACCTTGTTGTAGATTATTAACTGACATATTAGAGGGAATATAAACATTACCAATTAATAAATCTGTTTTCCTTGAATTGATAATAACCTGAACTTTAATAAATAAAGAAGAAAATTGAGCATAAGGACTATAAATTCTACTATGTGTTATGTTATTCCTTATCGCAATTAGCAAACCTTGTTTAGAATCATCTCTATATATAGAAAAATGTCTTAAAGAAACGGGAATATCTGAGTTAAGATGAGTTTCCTGAATAAGAGCAATATCAATGCTTTCACTGTCCAGAAAGAATTGCAATTCGAGCACTCTCAACTTATTAATTAAAGAGCCAACGTTAAAAGTTACTAATTTTAATTGCTTAAAACCCATATTTTGTTCTTACTTCAGATAGTAACTGACAGCATTGATCTCTGAGATCGTCTTTAGATAAAGAATTTCAGTTATCCAAGAATTTTTGTATCCTGTCTTCAATAGTATCCGTGACAAGTTCAAGTATTTGTTTAGCGACAGCAAGAAAGCCTTCTATTAATTTCGGTTTACACATATTTGGTGATTGACTATATCGATTATTACTATCCACATTGTAAAATTGGCGAGCAAATGATTTGCCTTTAGATACAAAAGAATGATTATTTAAAGCGGAATATACATTATTTTGCGCTTTTAAATTAATATTATTTGACAAATTATTATTCTTATTTTTAAATTCTGAATAACGTTTAAAAGCTGGACATCCCCTCCAATTAGCCGGATGACCCAAAGTATTACAATTCACACAAAAGGCTTGAGAGCCATCATCTTTTTGGTTCATACAGGCTCCTGCTTTATGTTTTTCATTAACTTTCATGCAACGAAAAGCTCTATTGCAGTTTTTAGCGGCATGGCCCCATTGCTGGCAGTTGCGACACGTAACCATTTGATATGTTATAGTTTTAACTTTAGCAATATCTTTCAGTTCAAAGCCTTGATTCAAAGTAACTAAGAAAAGTCCTGTATCGACGCCTTTTTTCTTTGAATAATTCGTTACAAATTTATTTACAGATGCCACTGTTGAAGGGCAAATTTCGTCCAATTCTTGCTTAATCAGCAGTCATATTGTAATGTAACCCTCGTAAAGATACGCTTGCTACTTTTAATTGTTTTGGGGTCATTGAATAAGAATCAACTTTTTTTTCTTTCAGTTGCGCCATCATTTGTAAATAGATATCCAAATCCTTAATAAGAAGTTTACTTTTATATTTGGATTTATTTATAACCTTGAATTCCACTTGGGGATATTTCAACTTGAGTTGATCAATTAAATTCTTCACATCTATATTATAAAGAAAGATAGGTGGGCAATATTCTTCGGCTTTTTGTTGCTTAGCCGCTCTCTGTTGCGATGTTGCTTTTGAGTGCTTATTCGCATTCAAATTTTCAGTACTTTTCTGTTCTGTGTTCTCAGCCGGAGCAATCACTTTTGGGTCTCTTAAAACGTTAAATTCCAGATCGTTAAATATTGCAAAGCGATTTTGCGAATTCATTTCGCCCAACAAATTTCTCTTTACCATTGGATAAGGTGATGAACTATTTACTCTCTTTGTTGGGTTTCTATGTTTAGGTGTAGCGAAATTGCCGCTAAGTGCAGGTAGTATTTTTTCATTAGATGTAACACTTGGAAGCGCTAGAAACTGGTTTTGCTGATTGTTTCTGTTGTTGGTAACATACAAAAAATTATTATTAGTGGGCAGGTGTTCAGTAGTGGGTAATGTGTAGGCTCCATCAGCTTCATTACCCTCCATGCCGGCCACACTATTAAAGCACCCACAAGTGCAATTACACTTTAATTTTATAACGTGAACAGCCTAATTATAAACAAAATGTTCACAGAATACTTATAACAAAAGTATGTATATAAGAAATGAGCGCAATCAAAATAAGTCACAATGTCGACAATAGCACACGATATAGACCGCGAACTTAAGACAACCTATCACGTTGACGAACGCCGCGAGACTCCTATAATTATTTCACTGAACAAGCTTTTACGCAACCTTCGTAGGCTACAACACAACTTAAACTTTTTTTTTGGCGTTTAAGCCAATTCTGGTAATAAATACGGAAGCCGCTTAAATTCTGGTCCACTAATTTTTTCGAAGTCATTCAATATTGATATTTTGTAAGTATTCTTCTTCTTTACCGATAGTAAAAACCGCTTACGCTGTTATAGCCGAGTTCACAACAGCGCGCCAGTCGTTCTTCCTTTTCGTTGTATAGTGCCAATTCGGGATTTCAAGTGTAGACAGCTCCTTCTCCACCTGGTCTTTCCAACATAGTGGAGGTCTTCCTCTTCCTCTGGTTCACCCGGAGGGTACTGAGTCGAATACTCTCAAAGCTGGAGTGCTTTCATCTATTCAAACGACATGACCTAGCCAGCGTAGCCCCTGTCTATTAATTCGCTGAAGGACGGTAGATCTTTCGCAGAACCTTAATAGTTTCAAGAGTATAAAATGTTTGTTTGCAGCCCTTCCTTACTTGTTTGAGTTAACAACACTGTAGTAATAATACTAATTAAGTATACATATACTAGCTGGCCCCGCAGCCGTTGTCCTGCGCGAAATTATGTGTTTTGAAATGAAAAGACAAAAATTCATATTTTATTGATATTCCTTTATTTGCTATTTGTCTACATTTTTCTTCAATGTAACGCAGCTTGATAAACAAAATTTTTTGGTTTCTGTTCCGGTGCGTAAATGTACAGAGAAGATGGTTTTCCAACTCTTGAGCACGCCACGTATATCTGGCCGTGTGAAAAACATAGCATTTCCAAATGTATGCCACCCACTATGCGACTATTCTATTGATCGTCATTTTAAATTCAATTTTCACTGGAAACGGAATACTTTTGAACCGAATTGGCAAATCGTTAGAACTCAAAAGAATTCCGTAGAATCAAGCATTCTGTCCCTTATATTTGATAGGTGCATCACAATCAGATTGCGATGATGCGGTGGCATACCAGGCCTCTCCAAAGAATTTACAAATTCCACTGGTAATTCACGGTGTCGTCTTCATTGTCAGACGATCGATCGATTTGTATGATTGCAAGTCTCCTGGAATTTGACTTTGAATTTTCCAGTTTAAGTCAACAACATAGGTATTTGTGGCAGCTAAGATTGCTCGTACACACAAGGAATCGTACTTACGACAGTTTGGCCAATGTTCGTATAAACATTCGTGATGAGTCCATCTTTCGTGAATTGATAAACGGCATATGGGATTGATATCAGACCATGGGAAGTATCAATCAGTATTGACCCGTTTCCAATTCTTAGCGTATGCAATGTAAAATGTCTTCGGCAATGTAATTTTTGGTCGTATCCCATAACGCCGATTTGAAGGCTGATCATCGCGAAATGTGTGTGAACTTCAGTGGCATTCGTTTTTCGGGTGGATTGTGTAAGTTCATTCTAATGCATTAGTTGAGAACACACCTGGATGTCCATCTACTGGATGACCCTGCTTTCTGCGTAACAATTTCTTCGATGATGCATCCCATGTATAATATCAACGTATTTCGAATAGAGCAATGTTCTCGCAAACGGATCACTGACGGGAGTTGAGAAAAAACTCGCTAATGTTAATTCTGTTGCTGGTGGTGTTTCTGTTGACTGTACTGTATTCTCTGGGTTGAAATAGACTCTTTGGTCATTCCCCAAATTAACTTCGAGACGCACAACAGTCGGAAAACGTTCATGAATTTCAAAAGAAATATCCTACAAAGCCCTTTATTTCAGTTCACGTATCGACCGTGTCGTTTAAAACCAATAACCGCCATGTTGCTTCCTATGGTGACGTATTTACAAACGCATTTTATCGATTACACCAAACTACAATACGCAACATTCACATGACTTTTGAATGTGAATTAGACAATAGTATCGAATATGGTACGACCCATGTGTTGTCAACTTTGATGTGTTGTTAACTTCGATATTTACGCCGATAGAGTGGATATCCATCATTTCCAGCTTGTGTTTCAGAAAAGCACATGGATAATGTTTCGCGCATTTATTGTCAGGCATACAAACCGAAGTGTGATTGTAGTGTCCGCAAGGTCCATGAACCATGTTGGTTTTCATCACTTCATATAATACTGGATCTTTCTCTGCATCATTAATTTCCGCAGAAATGAGTTCATCAATCTGATCTGGTGTGACAACCATCCACCATCCAAAGAAGAATATGTACGTGCGACAAACCTCTCTTTTGCCACTCAACAGAGTACATTTAGCATCTAACAGTACCACATATACCTACTCTACTCCAAGATAAACTCCATGAAACATCGTAACTGTTGTTTGAAAAGTCGTGCTGTGACATCGTGACGATCGCTTGCTTATTGACCGCGATCCATAATTCCGCACGTATGTCACCGCATCCTGGGAGTACTTCTTGCCTTGCCTTGCCTTTGGCTGCCATACTTTGATGGACCGATATTAGGGCGACCTCTTCGTGGCTTCGTAACAAATTTCAATCTGCAATTGACCTCTTTGTGTGAAACGCACGTAAAGTTTTCACTGAATAATTTTTCTTTTGAATAGCCGGAATAAAAAAGCAAGCGACCGAAATTGAACTATTCAAATAATTTACAAATCAAAATATTGAAAAACAAAACAAACAAAAATTGAAAAAAAATGTTTATGGAAAAAAGATACTTTTTGGAATTATCCTAAAAAAAAAGTATTCTCCTTGTTTGGGCGGAGACCTATCTCAATTGGTGGTAACCACCGAAATCGGTCCAGGCGTCCTCTAGTTATAAGCGTAGTAACTTACATCACTTTCTTTTATAGATATTAAGCGATGTGATAAAAACTTGATCCACAGATGTCACCTTTTTCTTTGGCATCGTTTTGTTTAGTACACGTTTACGCCAATTTAAGGTTTGAATATTGGATACTGCGATGGTAGCGCCATCTATCGGTCAAATTTAAAAATTGATTAAAAATGAAAAAACAATTTAAAAAACATTTTCCCGTGGGCCAAATTGTAAATATAAACCATTCCCGAATCTCCTTGAACGTACACACAAAATTTCATCAAAATCGGTCCATCCGTTTAGGAGCAATTCCAAGGCAAACACACGGTCAGAAGATTTATATATATAAAGATAAATCAATAACAATACGTAAGGAATATATCCGTGTTTTCATACATATGAAAACGAGTATGACAACCGAAATAAACCCATCCATCTTAGTAATCTTGTTTTTACTAATTTATGGCCTTTAAGGTGCCCGCAGAGCCGAGCCAAGGGTAAATACGCATGTTGTATAAATAGAAAAAGGAGCTTGGTTCGGCTTTAAGCGTCCACTCTACTGGCAGCTGTTTCATTGAGAAATTGAGGCGGAAATTAAGATTTATAAATTCATCAACATTACAGATACACGTATATTTTTATAAATGTTTTAGCAAGATATGCGTGAATGTGTCCATATGCAAACTCAACAACATTCTTTCAAACAAATAGACCAATAAATATACCAATTTTCACATGAAATTCCGTTCGCTGTTCAACTGTTTAACCTACACACTTCACAAATTCGTGAGTGTGTTACAAGCCGTGGAAAATTCAACATAGCTACTGGCACATGTAATGCGCATATAAACCAGACGATAACACGCACGCCTGCCTGCACGCACCAATATAGAAATATAAAGAGAAATGCACAAAGGCACATAAACGAAAACAAACTAATGCATGAAAGTCTGTATCTTGCGTCCAACGTAGTACGTGCTAATATGAAAATGAATGGGTTGTGTCAGACGGGTTGTCATGTCTCATAGTATACTCGCGTTCCTGTGCAGTATATGATTATTTCATTTACCGCCTAGATGGATGCGCGCCGACACACAAGCAATACTAACGATACAAAATCACGTGATAACGAGAGCCAACGAATGAGCATAACTAACGCACAGAAACGTGCTTGGTTACAAAGGCTGGTATATGTGCCGAATCAATACGGTTCCAATGAAGAGTCCATTTGGTTACCTCAATGTTGTGATTGAGTAAAACAAACTTAATTGGGTCCAATTATCTAACGGGTGATTTTTTTGAGGTTAGGATTTTCATGCATTAGTATTTGACAGATCACGTGGGATTTCAGACATGGTGTCAAAGAGAAAGATGCTCAGTATGCTTTGACATTTCATCATGAATAGACTTACTAACGAGCAACGCTTGCAAATCATTGAATTTTATTACCAAAATCAGTGTTCGGTTCGAAATGTGTTTCGCGCGCGTGTTTTGTTCAGCGATGAGGCTCATTTCTGGTTGAATGGCTACGTAAATAAGCAAAATTGCCGCATTTGGGGTGAAGAGCAACCAGAAGCCGTTCAAGAACTGCCCATGCATCCCGAAATATGCACTGTTTGGTGTGGTTTGTACGCTGGTGGAATCATTGGACCGTATTTTTTCAAAGATGCTGTTGGACGCAACGTTACGGTGAATGGCGATCGCTATCGTTCGATGCTAACAAACTTTTTGTTGCCAAAAATGGAAGAACTGAACTTGGTTGACATGTGGTTTCAACAAGATGGCGCTACATGCCACACAGCTCGCGATTCTATGGCCATTTTGAGGGAAAACTTCGGACAACAATTCATCTCAAGAAATGGACCCGTAAGTTGGCCACCAAGATCATGCGATTTAACGCCTTTAGACTATTTTTTGTGGGGCTACGTCAAGTCTAAAGTCTACAGAAATAAGCCAGCAACTATTCCAGCTTTGGAAGACAACATTTCCGAAGAAATTCGGGCTATTCCGGCCGAAATGCTCGAAAAAGTTGCCCAAAATTGGACTTTCCGAATGGACCACCTAAGACGCAGCCGCGGTCAACATTTAAATGAAATTATCTTCAAAAAGTAAATGTCATGAACCAATCTAACGTTTCAAATAAAGAACCGATGAGATTTTAGCAAATTTTTTGCGTTTTTTTTTTTTTTAAAAAGTTATCAAGCTCTTAAAAAATCACCCTTTATATTAGCCTTGTTTTATTTGACCATCACAAGCTAAATAATAGCTAAATCATGGATAAATAAAACGCAATTAGTTTATCATATATTCGCTAAAAATGAATTGTGTTGGCAATGCGGACAAGAACAATCTGCTGATATACAATTTAGTTTGAAATATCACATTTTTAAACGGTTTATTAATATACTATACAAATATATTAATTTTATTTATTTGAGGTTTAGAATACAAAAAACTGAAAACAAGTTTTCATATTTGTTTTAATTTTAACTCAATACGCATCAAAAAAACTCTGTAATTTTGGTTTGATTATATTTTCATCTGTCAAAATGAGGTTTCTCGTTATTGCCAACTACTTTTACTTTGAAAAAGCATAGCTATTGTGAATAAAAAAAAGCGATGAACTGAAAATACCTCTAGTTCAATATATAAGTTATTATAGCTTACGACAAGCCAAGATAATTGCAGTCTGTCAAGTAAAAGCGTGTTTGACTTTACCGACAGTTAATGAAAGACTTCGCTCAACTTCCTTCGCGAGCCGATAGAGGGACGCTTTGTCCTTGATGCATTCTCAACAAGGGTTCAGTTGTCGTTGATCCTTTGAAAGAGAATCACGTTAAACGCCATGAGTGCTAAGTACGTGTCGCGCCACGAGGCTGCGTTCCTTTGCCTCCAACCGAAAGGTCCCAAAATGTCGCAATCTTCTTTTCTTCTTTACTGGCGTAGACAAAGCTTACGAGATTATAGCCGAGTCAACAACAGCGCGCCAGTCGTTTCTTCTCTTCGCTACGTGGCGCCAATTGGAGATTCCAAGCGAGGCCAGGTCCTTCTCCACTTGGTCCTTCCACCAGAGTGGAGGTCTTCCTCTTCCTCTGCTTCCCGCGGCGGGTACTGCGTCGAATACTTTCAGAGCTGGAGTGTTTTCATCCATCCGGACAACATGACCTAGCCAGCGTAGCCGCTGTCTTTTAATTCGCTGAACTATGTCAATGTCGTCGTATATCTCGTACAGCTCATCGTTCCATCGAATGCGATATTCGCCGTGGCCAACGCGCAAAGGACCATAAATCTTTCGCAGAACTTTTCTCTCGAAAACTCGCAACGTCGACTCATCGGTTGTTGTCATCGTCCAAGCCTCTGCACCATATAGCAGGACGGGAATTATGAGTGACTTATAGAGTTTGGTTTTTGTTCGTCGAGAGAGGACTTTACTTTTCAATTGTCTACTCAGTCCGAAGTAGCACCTGTTGGCAAGAGTAATCCTGCGTTGGATTTCCAGACTGACATTGTTGGTGGTGTTTACGCTGGTTCCAAGATAGACGAAATTATCTACAACTTCAAAGTTATGACTGTCAACAGTGACGTGAGTGCCAAGTCGCGAGTGCGACGACTGTTTGTTTGATGACAGGAGATAATTCGTCTTGCCCTCCTTTACTGCCAGACCCATTTGCTTCGCTTCCTTGTCCAGTCTGGAGAAAGCAGAACTAACGCGCGGGTGTTGAGGTCGATGATATCAATATCATCGGCACACGCGAGCAGTTGTACACTCTTATAGAAGATGGTACCTTCTCTGTTGAGTTCTGCAGCTCGAACTATTTTCTCCAAAAGCAGGTTGAAAAAGTCGCACGATAGGGAGTCGCCTTGGGGGCCATCCATAAATTACGTTACACGAATTTAAGGAATTTTTAACCCCTCTCCCCCTCCTTGCCACAAGTTGTCACATTTTGAACTATCCCCCCCCTTTCGTGACGTCACACATTTTCAAAATTTATAGATTTATTAAAAAAAGGGTTATTCTATTTATTCTTATATTTATTGAATAATCTTTAATAAAATCAACATTTAGTTAAATATTAAAGTACAGACACAACGAATGACTAGTCAAGAAATAATAGATACTTAAATATGCTAATTAAGAATACAAAACTTAATCATCTTGTGCCCACGGACTTTTGATCCACTCCTTTATATCATTTACTACTGGTAAATCAGGCACTTCATTTTCGTTCTGAATTTGGATGTCAGAGACATCTTTCGTATCAAAATCGTCTTCTTCCATCCATAAAGCATCGTCATCATTCATTAAACAGAAAATCTCTCGGACACGTCCAGCCGCAATTCTTTGAGGACGAATTTTCACGATAGGTAACAGCTCTGGTTTTTTATGTGATTGTTTGTGTTGATTGGTGGCTTAATATGAAGAAAAATATAGGCCACATATGCTACACGATCTTTTGAACAAGTGTGACTCGACACAAGGGCAATAACTATCATATGGAACATGTTTCAGATGGAATGATGCTTGGAGATTTAATAATATCTGTAGTAATAATGGAGCAAACTTAGCATCGTTGTCATCACTCCCTGTGACTCCATAACCTTCTGATGTCTGTTTAATTAACACAGGTGGTGATAAATATCCTTCTTTTAATAATTTCCAAAGACTACAACGTCTTACACCGCAACATGCAATAGTTTCACATTTAACTATTTGTAAAAAATATTGTGACTCACGTATGTGATCAGCATACCAAGTAGCATTATTTTTCAACATCATAGCCTGTCCAATATCCAGTCTAGTAACAGTGGGTGCAACACATTCAGCAGCGACTGGAAAATTATCAATGACTAACTTGCTCCAAATGTCAGCCAACACATTGCCCGCACTTTCGAAGTTTCGTTTTTCTAGATCTAAGTCAGTAGTTCGATTACTTGAATCAAGATGTGACCCAAAATCATCATGATTTAATAGTACACCAGTAAGTTCGCGACTGAGAGGTGCAATGCATCGTTCAACTCTGTTAAATGCACTCTTTCCTGGGGCATTTGTAGCTATATACTCGTAAATTGCAACTAAATGAAAATATTTAAAATGTTGTAAAGCTGAAACAATAATGCGGGAGCAATTTTGTAACTTTGATTAAAATTAGAATATAAAATGAAATAAAGTACGATTCGCAGAAGAGCCCCAATGTTTACAAATTTATTGTAACAAACCCTGGACACGGCGAGTATACCTCAGCAAGTTATACTTGTAAGAAGCAGGCGCAGTAAAAAGCTTGGTTACAACTTAAGTATTAAAAACATAGTTTGTGTTTATAAATTCTTAATATTTTTTGTTTACCTATAAATTTCACGTTTGTACATCACAAATTTTGAAATGTGATGTAAAAAAGCTTTTGACCCCCCCTGCCCCTTGTCACACATTGTCACTTCTGAATGATACCCTCCCCCCCCCTCAAGGTGTGACGTAATTTATGGATGGCCCCTTGTCTGAAACCTCGTTTGGTACCGAACGGCTCGGAGAGATCCTTCTCGATCCTGACGGAGCTCTTGGTGTTGCTCAACGTCAGTTTATACAGCCGCATTAGTTTTGCGGGAATACCAAATTCAGACATCGCGGCATAAAGGCAGCTCCTTTTCGTGCTGTCAAAAGCTGCTTTGAAATCGGCGAAGAGGTGGTGTGTGTCGATCCTCTTTTCACTGGTATTTTTCAAGATTTGACGCATGGTGAATATATGGTCGGTTGTTGATTTAACAGGTCTGAAGCCACTCTGATAAGGTCCAATCAGTTTGTTGACGGTGGGCTTTAATCTTTCATACAATACGCTCGATAGAACCTTGTACGCGATGTTGAGGAGGCTTATCTCACGGTAGTTGGCGCAGATTGTGGGGTCTCCTTTTTTATGGATTGAGCAGAGCAGACATAAATTCCAATCGTCGGGCATGCTTCCATCCGACCATATTTTGCATAGGAGCTGATGTATGCTTCTTATGAGTTCTTCGCCGCCGTGTTTGAATAGCTCGGCCGGCAATCCGTCGGCTCCTGCCGCTTTGTTGTTCTTCAGGCGGGCAACTGCTATTCGAACTTCTTCATGGCCGGGTAATGGAACGTCTGCTCCATCGTCATCGATTGGGGAATCGGGTTCGCCTTCTCCTGGTGCTATGTGTTCCCTGCCCTTCAGCAGTCTGGAGAAGTGTTCCCCCCATAATCTAAGTATGCTCTGGGCATCGGTGGCTAGATCACCTTTGGGGGTTCTACAGGAGTATGCTCCGGTCTTGAAACCTTCTGTAAGCCCCGCATTTTTTCGTAGAATTTTCGGGCATTACCCCTGTCGGCCAGCTTATCAAGCTGTTCATACTCACGCATTTCGGCCTCTTTCTTCTTCTGTCTGCAAATGCGTTTCGCTTCCCTCTTCAACTCTCGGTATCTATACCATCCCGCACTTGTTGTGGTCGATCGTAACGTTGCGAGGTAGGCGGCCTGTTTTCTCTCCGCTGCGACACGGCACTCCTCGTCGTACCAGCTGTTCTTTTGCACTTTCCGAAAACCAATGGTTTCAGTTGCAGCTGTACGTAAAGAGTTTGAAATGCCGTCCCGCAGTTCCCTTATACCGAGTTGTTGACGAGTGCTTTCAGAGAGCAGGAGTGCAAGCCGAGTAGAAAATCGTTCGGCTGTCTGTTGTGATTGCAGCTTCTCGACGTCGAACCTTCCTTGTGTTTGTTGGCGTGCGTTGCTGCAGAGAGGCGGGTGCGAATTTTTGGCTGCAACAATATAGTGGTCCGAGTCGATGTTAGGACTTCGGAGCGTACGCACATCTAAAGCACTTGAGAGGTGTCTTCCGTCTATCACAACATAATCGATGTGGTTGGAGGCTTTTCGATCCGGAGACAGCTAGGTAGCTTGATGTATTTTCTTATGCTGGAATCTAGTACTACAGATAACCATATTTCGGGCCCCGGCGAAGTCGATCAGCCTCAACCCATTTGGGGATGTTTCCTCGTGGAGGCTGAATTTACCGGCCGTAGTGCCAAAGATACCTTCTTTGCCCACCCTGGCGTTGAAGTCGCCAAGCACGATTTTGACATCGTGGCGGGGGCATCTCTCATAAGTGCGCTCCAAGCACTCATAAAAAGCATCTTTGGTCACATCGTCCTTCTGTACCGTCGGGCCGTAGGCGGAAATCAACGATATGTTGAAGAACTTCACTTTGATGCGGATTGTGGCTAGACGTTCATTCTCCGGAGTGAATGATAGTACTCGGCGACGGAGTCTCTCTCCCACCACGACTCCCACGCCGAAATGGTGTTCCTTTATATGGCCACTGTATTAAATGCCTCAAGTATCTTCTCGTCTCTGTCTTTGTCCCGTCCATTGCACTTCTTGGACGGCGGTGATGTCAGCCTTTATCTCTACGAGGACATCTACCAGCTGGGCAGCGGCACCTGACATTCCAGGTGCATGCCCCCAAATCGTAGTCTTTAATCCGTTTGCCATGGTCGTCATCAAAAGGGGGGTCTCTCATCCGAGGCTGTTTGTTGTTTTCATTGGTGGTGTTTTTTTTACGTGGCCGGTCCCAAACCCAGCGCACAACCCTATGCAGGGGATGTTTCGCCTTCTCACTTTAGCTCGCCTTCAAACGGATGTTCTTAGGCTATCCAGAGGATACTTGGTCAAAACCGAATGTCGTGAGCTGCTTGAGTCATATGTAAAAGAATCGTTTCTGGCCACTCCCAAGTGAATGGCGATCAGAGAACTTTCCTCACTTGCGTGAACTTCTACACATGACTCCATCCTCCTCAGAGAACTTTCCTCACTTGCGTGTCGCAATCAGCGGCTGCTAAATATATAAGAAAGTCGACGGCATTTGTACAGAAGTGGATACAGCGATATATAGTGGCTAAAAATGTCGATGATTTACCAGAACGTGGCTCGATAGGAAAAGTGAACAAAAAAGATGAAAAAAGAATAGTGCATCTGTTTTCGCGGAATACTGCTTCAACACTGCGGCAAGGACAAGCAAAATTATTGGAAAAAGATTTAGGTATATCCTACAAAACTATCCGAACCCTTCTTCATACTCTTGATCTGAAATTGCGCAACACAATGAAGAAGCCTCCGTTGACTGAAAAACTTGTGACTTGGGTGCATGCTAATATTGATAGTGATTTTGAAAATGTCATTTTTACTGATGAATGTTCTTTATGGGCACTTTCTGACCTCACGCGAGCCTGGTCAACTTCCAGCAATAGGCTTGTTCAGCGGACCGTAAAACATGGAATAAAGGTACATCTTTGGGGCTGCTACTCAAAGCAGGGATTCGGCATTTGTACCTCTTTACTGACAACTTAAATGTTGAGAAAATGATAAAAATCTACAAAACGGCTTAACTGTTATCTGCCAAACGATTGTTCATTAGAAAAAATGAAGATTGGATTCTGCAGGAGGACAACGATCCTAAACACCGCAGCAAGCTCTGTACTCGTCGCGTTCGCCCGATGCAAACCCTATTGAAAATGTGTGGGCATATATTAAACAGAAGTTTCGTAGAAGACGCACATACACTTTGAAACAGTTGTCTTACGAAATTCGTCGGATCTAAAGATCCTTACCACTAGAATACGCCGTTAAATTAATAGAAAGCATGCCTCGGAAATGCCAGGTAATCATCGACGCCGGTGGTGACTGGACATATTATTGACCAAATGGCATCATTGTTTGTAATGTGTGCAATGTATATATAAATATGAAAGTTTCATAAACTATTTTTTTTTATAAATTAACAGGACCACGCTCTTACTTGACAGACTGAATGTTGGCTAAGTCTTCCATACAAAATAAGCAAATAGCTTAATTTGCTGGTCAAAAAAAACACGCCCATAGATATTTAGGATAGTCAAAATTTACTATAAATAATTTTGTTAATATAAAGGGAGATCCAATTCTGGGATCTCTTCCTTTTTAAAGAAAAAACATAGAAACTTCAAATTTAATGGGGAAAGTTTATTTTTATTTGAAAGAACATTCTTTGGCACTTAATTTTTGAAGATTATCTCTTTCAAATATTGATGAAATCCCAAATAATACTAAATAGTAATAACGAGACAGTTTGACAGGACTCAAGCTATCGTTGCTATTGAAAAAAATACCTCTATTTATCTATCAAAAGAAATACGCAAGATATTTTAATAAATTCAAATTGCAATACCTACACCTACTATTGAGAAAACTTGACTTAAGATTAGCTGATATTTGTGAAGACACGATTTATCCCACCTATACAGATATAAACAGATATCAACCATAATCTCTCTATTCTCCATGCATATTTAAAAATATGGATTTACTTTAATCTTTTCTACACTGCACATTAATTTATATTAAATTAGGTCGTAGGGTAGATCCTTGTGCCAAAGGCATGGCTAAATCTCACTTGGATAGCGATGAACTTCCGTTCTTTGTAGTACCCAAAACTTCTCAAAATTAATTACTAGGTCCTTACAGATCAGCGAAGCATTTCGAGCTTATCACTAATTTGTTAAGAAGGTTGGTATCAATCACATACGTTTTCCTAGGCTCGCCAAAGTTGTGAACATCGAGATATTTCATTCTCAATTTGGCAGAAGGTAATAAAGAAAAAGGTGTCTAAATGATTCCACCTTGCTTTGCAGTATGCACACTTGGCAAAGCGTTTGATATTCAACTTATTGCACACTAGTTAGTCAGAACACCAAAAGTTAATTAGAGACCAAAGAAATCTCGCAGCCGATCAAGTTTTGGTTGTTGCCAAGTAATCAATCAATTAACCTGCGTCCCCTTTTGATTAGAAGGTGTTCACTTGAAGTCACCAGGTGTAGCGATAGATCACAGGAGCAATATTTTGTCCAGTCCGATGAGATTGGAGTAAATATGCCTACTCATGTCAGCTTTGCAGTTTCCAGAGATGCAGCTACGGTATTACTCGTAGTACTTGTATTACTTGATACTATTGCTGGTGGGGCCAGGCTGGCTTTGACTAATCTTGATCGCTCAGTCAGCATAATGTCAGGTCAGTATTGTGGCTCTGCACTCCACTGGTGACTAGTGCAAACTTATTTCCAAAAATAATGGTTAAAAGCCTGGGAGAGTCTGTAAGTCGATCAACTGTGGATCCGTTTCGGCTTGAATGTCAGCCTTTCAATTCGTTGTCAGCTCTGATGACTGATAAAAATTGTCTCAAAGATAGTCTTAACGTACTTTTTAAGCGTTCCAGAAAAATAATTTATTTTTCTGTTGTAGTCGTTTAATTTTTAATGTCGTCGAAGTAGATAAAAATAATCAAGTTTATTATTGTTTTCCTATATTTTTTACTAGTATATGCGTTTAATCAGTCCATATTTACAGTTGCTCTTAATAGTTTGCTTGTTGGTGTTTATTTCAAATATACGCGCGATATTCTCGTAAGTTGTATACTTCTTACTATTTGCGAAAGTTACGTATACGCCACGTAGGTTGCGTTCGTGTCCGTTAATTTATCGTCTGCTTTTTTTTCAAATTTTATACGCAAACACGGTTTTGCGCACATGTGTGTGTGCTCAACTAACTTATGACTTACCTCCTATTGGTTTCAAAACAATAATAAGTGGCAAACCAATTTATAAGTGGTGGCAAACAAACTAAACTTTTCTTTCCAAAGTATGATACATTTCATTGGCCGCAGCATCGGTTTTCCCCTTCTGCAAGCGTTGCTTTGTTTTAGATGATAAAATAACGAAAAGGGAATTTAGAATTAATAATACACATACATCGAAAGCTTCCGCCAATTGTAAATAAAACACAAACTAGTCATTAATAATTATTTTTCCGCTTTCAAAGTAATCCTCGTTAGATTTAATACATCTACGCCAACGATTTTTCCAGACGTCAAAACACTTTTAGTAAGCATTTTTTGATGTTTTCATAGGTTGAAAAGGTCGAAGAACGTCTAGAACGAGGAAAAGAAATTAAAATTATTTTTAATTTTTATATATTTAGATCAAAAAATTATTTTTGATTTTTATTTAGATCAAAAATAAGAGTTATTTTTGGTTATTATATATTTAGATCAAAAATAAAAGTTATTTTTGATTTTTATTTTTTTTTATCAATAATAAAAATCAATTCAAAATCTTTATTTATTTATTTATACCGTATGTATTACAATATGCTGCATCATTCCAATTTTTATATATGAATATACTGCGACTTATCCATTATCAAACGCCTAATAAACTCTTACGTAGATATATTCACGGTAGCAATGCTTTAATTAAAACAGTATTTAGAAGAAGCAAATTTGGGCGTAGTGATAAAGAAGAAACTGACAATTAAAATATAGAGAATTATGAAAATATCATGGATAATGTATCAGCTATGAAACGTGAATAGAGCGAAATAAAAACAAGTAAGGAAGGGCTAAGTTCGGGTGTCACCGAACATTTTATACTCTCGCATGATAAAGTGATAATCGAGATTTCATTATCCGTCATTTACATATTTTTTTAAACGTGATACCTCAGCTCAAATACCGTATTTGTGTAAAGTTTTATTCCGCTATCATCATTGGTTCCTAATGTATATATTATACAGAGAAGACATCAGATGGAATTCAAAATAGCGTTATATTGGAAGAAGGCGTGGTTGTAAACCGATTGCACCCATATTTCGTACATATCATCAGGGGGCTAAGAAAATATTATGTACCGAATTTCATTGAAATCGGTCGAGTAGTTCCTGAGATATGGTTTTTGGTCCATAAGTGGGCGACGCCACGCCCATTTTCAATTTTTAAAAAAAGCCTGGGTGCAGCTTCCTTCTGCCAATTCTTCCGTAAAATTTTGTGTTTCTGACGTTTTTTGTTAGTCGGTTAACGCACTTTTAGTGATTTTCAACATAACCTTTGTATGGGAGGTGGGCGTGGTTATTATCCGATTTCTTCCATTTTTGAACTGTATATGGAAATGCTTAAAGAAAACGATTCTGTAGAGTTTGGTTGACATAGCTATAGTAGTATATATACAAAAAACTTAGTAGGGGGCGGGGCCACGCCCACTTTTCCAAAAAAATTACGTCCAAATATGCCCCTCTCTAATGCGATCCTTTGTGCCAAATTTCACTTTAATATCTTTATTTATGGCTTAGTTATGACACTTTATAGGTTTTCGGTTTCCGCCATTTTGTGGGCGTGGCAGTGGGCCGATTTTGTCCATCTTCGAACTTAACCTTCTTATGGAGCCAAGAAATACGTGTACCAAGTTTCATCACGATATCTCAATTTTTACTCAAGTTACAGCTTGCACGGACGGACGGACAGACGGACGGACGGACAGACGGACGGACGGACAGACAGACATCCGGATTTCAACTCTACTCGTCATCCTGATCACTTTGGTATATATAACCCTATATCTGACTCTTTTAGTTTTAGGACTTACAAACAACCGTTATGTGAACAAAACTATAATACTCTCTTTAGCAACTTTGTTGCGAGAGTATAAAAATTCTTAGCTTACGAAAAACTTAAAAAGTAATGGTTACTATTGCGAGAGGCTTATAAGTTTTGGCTGCCATTCAAGTCAATGTTAAGAGGTTTTTTAAGGTGTTCAATTTTACCATCATAATCGATTCTAAATGTTCCTCAGATAAATTACGAGTACATCTCAAATCTCCCAATATCAATCTGAGTGCCGAAAATGACCTTTCTACACTGACTTGAGTGGCAGGTACAGAATGAACGATTAAAGGTAATTTTCGAATATACGAAAACGAATAATTCATCTCCATTGACTTTAAACCGTCAGCTAATAGAGATCGGGAGCTTGCAACGGAGCTTTCATCTATTAGAAATAAGTCTTCTGCAAAAGGTGGTGTCCAGCAGGAAAATCGCTGAGTTTCAGTGTTTTGCTTAAATACAATACAAATAAAAAAACATTAAAAAAATAACAAACAAAACATTAAAAATATATTATAAACTATTACAAATTATTTTAAATTTATTGTCCTAGCTCACCACGTTTACTACCATTTTTTTAAATGGTTTTTGGTCGAATTTATTTTCTCATTTGACAACACACGCTTAAATCTGGGGTCTAAAAATAGGGCTGCATACATAGTGCCACGTTCAAGCAACTTTGTTTGCCTTTTTTCGATGTGATCCAGAAGTTGTCTGGTCACCTAAGTATTGAAGTCTTTTAGAATAAAAATAAGCTCTAGCCAATTTTTATAAAAATCTCCGAACAATAATTTAGATTTTTGTAGTTTCAGCGTCAGAGTATTTACTGGTTGTAGAACCTGCATCATTTTTTCTAGTTCCGCCCACTCATGTCTTTGGAGTTGCTCGGATAATGGCAAATTTTCACAGCAAAATTCTTTTAAGTGTAGAAGTCGCTTCAACATATTATAAGTGGAGCTCCAACGTGTTGGTACGTCCAATATTGGTTTGAGGGTTTGGCTCCTTTTTATACTATGTCTGGAATATAATGAAAAATTTAACAAGAACAAATTTTGTACATGCGAAGTTTAAGGAAATAACTTACCGATATGCAGGTGTTCTCAAATATTTTACACATTTTCGTGACTTATTCACTACATTTGTATTTAAGTTATCTAAAAAGTCTTTAACAGCTAACTACAATGTATGGGCAGCACATTTAATAGAAATAATATTTTCGAATCTTACATTGCACACAATACTTTCGTAATTGCCTTCTATTTCACTGTCACTTTCTTCGTCATCACTATGCAATGATAACAGCTCCACCGCTTTCACCATATTCCTGCCGTTATCAGTGGTTACTGCATAAACTTACGCCTTATCTATATTGAAACTTTTCAAAACATTTTCAATTTTAGTGGTTAAATATTACGCAGTATGTTTCTGCTTCAATTCAAACATGGCTAGTGTGAATATATCAAGTTTATTGGATGTGATTATCTGTACATTTACACCCAAAATAACCCGATCGTGGCGAGTAGCTGTATCCATTTTTAAGCAAAGTATTATATTTTTTGTTAAATTTCTTATATTATTTTTTAAGTTATCACACTGATCTTTCAAATGGTGTAAAATATTTCTTGAGTTTATTTTTGGAATATGTAGACCATCAAATATTGTGTTTGTTAATGTATTAAATGGCTCACTATCAAAATGTGACAAGGGCACTGATTGTTTAGTTAACAAAGTGATTCAAGAATTAACAACTTCATTCACGGACATTTCAACGGTAAATTTAATTTTTTTATCGTTTTTGCATGCTTCACTGCGTTCTATTTTAGCCTTTTTGTCATCATATATATCACTATGGTCCTTTTGTAAATGTCTTTTCATATTAGTTAAACAGAGTGCACTATTTTTTTTTTACAAAGTTTACATTCCCCATTGGAGCCTTCAATAATATAAAAATCACGTATGAATACATTTCGTTTTCTTCCCATTATGAACTTATATCAAACTTTTACTCTTTCAGTTTTATAAATAAGCAGTGCTCATCACAACTTCTCCCTCGCGATTGAATGCTATCATGTAATATGCAATATGCATTGAAATTAGCAAATTGAAAACAACAATAAGATTACGCTAATAATAAAAGGTGTACGCTTATAACAACAAGAACAAAAATTAAAGAACAAGTAATAGCGTTATTTTAAGTTCAGGGGAATAACATTTTGTTGTTATTATAACCGTACACCTTAGTTTTACTTTAAAGCTTAACAGAGATTAAGAAACAAATTATGTCACAAATTTTGAATTGATTTTTATTATTGATTTAAAAATATAAAAATCAAAATTAATTCTTATTTTTTGATCTAAAAAAAATAAAAATCAAAATAACTTTTATTTTTAATCTAAATATATAAAAATCAAAATTTAAAAATCATACAATATTTCGCATATAGTTCACCTAAAAATCATAATGGTGTAATCAAAACATTTCTACGATGTTCCTTTATGTATGATTTTTTTATTAAAAATCGTGAAATAACTCTTATTTCCGGTCCCTGTTTTTGATAAAAAATGAATCACCGTACGCCTTTTCCTACAGTCACAACCGTATACCGTATACGTAGTTTGGTTAAAAATACGAAATTTAATTGAGGTGTGCCGACTTAAGCAAATCCTGTAAAAATTAGATTTTTCAACAAATCGATTTTTTTATACTCTAGCAAACAGTTGCTACAGAGTATTATAGTTTTGTTCACCTAACGGTTGTGCGTATTATCTAAAACTAATCGAGATAGATATATGGTTGTATAAACAAGTATATGTCTATATGATGAGGATGACTATAAAAGTTGAAATCCGGTTGACTGTCTGTCTGTGCAAGCTGTAACTTGAGTAAAAATTTAGATATCTTGATGAAACTTGATATGTGGGTTCCCTAGTAGAAAAACCCTATAGATAAAAAATTTGGCCCCGCCCCCTAATATGTTTAATGAGCATATCTCCTAAACCACTTAAGCTTCAACAACCAAGTCTGCCCAATCCAAAAATTTTAAGAACTTCTATCGATAATGTGAAAATGGATCAAACCGAATGAAAACCCCGCTCACTCACCATATAATGGTACTGTTAAAAACTACTTAAAACGCGATAAATCCATAACTAAATAAGTCAGAGACTTTATATTTTACCATTGAGATCGTATGAGGGAGTTTTATGGGAGCTAGAGTGAAAATTGGACGATAGGCGTGGCAGCACATACTTTTTGGTGAAATAACACATCTCGCGACCTGACCAACCAATTTCGACAAAATTTAGTAAGTAACATTCCACCTATATTGTATGTCACATTGAGAAAATGGCCGAAATCGAACAACAACCTCGCCTACTTCCCATATAGCAAAATTTTAAATTCCACTTGATTCATTCAGTTTTCCGTACACAAATCAGGAAGCAATTAATATAACGGGATAAAACTTTGCACAAATAATGTCTTATGATTAAGAATTGTTCAAATCCAACAAAACCTGTTCAAGGCCCTGGATACCGAATATTTAGACCCCGGTTCCTCTAGTTGTTTTCGAACATCGGGTGACCTTATAGCGCATATATGGGGCACTATGTGAGTTATCGCAATTAAAATAAAAGACCGCGTTTCTTTTATAACAGTGTATTTGTGTGCCTAAAATATATAAATTTGAGCGAAAAATTTTCCTTGCCTTGAGTATTAAATGCTCGGTTGCACCCAAACTTAACCTTTCCTTACTTGTTTAAATTTATTTTTTTAATGTACATATATTTAAGAATATAGTAAACAGAAAATTTCACATCGCTCTGCTGAATATTTTCGAAGTTGCATGCTAATTTTATAAGGCGTTTCAGAGTGCTTGGATGTACAAAGCAATATTTTAAACCAGTTTTTCTCGAAACTGTGTTTTCAAAGTCTGTACCCCACATTACTCGAAAACATCTAGCCCAATTACTCTCAAATTTTTAAACGAACTTCTTGAACATATTTGTTTTTAAATAAATGAAAATTTTTTTCTCACCGATAAATGTTTCTTTTATAATCAAGGCCGAAATGTTGGTTGTTTTTCTTCTTTGGCCTTCTAACTGTATATAACACCTTAATTAAAGTCATTCCTGCCAACTTTATAAAATACATTTTTTGAAATATCATTTACGCCGGGAACTTATCTTAAAATTTCGGGGTATTTTTAGTCGCTATGTATATATATATATACATATATACGGTACATAACATTGTATAACTCAGTTTTCACAAATTAAGTAAGTATTGTGAGAAATTAAAATAAATACAATATTGTCAGAACATAATCGGAAAAAAATTAAAATATATTCGATAGTTAAGTAGTAGATTGTTAATAGAAATATAAGTTAACTTTAATTTTATCTTACTAACAAAATATGTTTTTACTAATCTTTGTCTTTCTCGTTCGCCAATTTGTTGTTTTCGCCGTTTGAAAAAAATGCAACAACTAAACATTAAGTGATGGATCTTGCTGCGTCGGAAATCCAAATGTTATTAAAATTTGCATGCAACCCTACTCCCGTTAACTAAATATTGCATAATAGTAACAAACGCAAAATTAAAATTATATCAACTTTTACTGAAGCTGGCCATCAACAACATCCCTCTGGAAAAATTTCACATTTTAACACTGCTGCTGCTACTGATAATCATGATAATAATTTTAATGTAAACGATGATAACATCGCTGCACAATACAAGTATAACAATGACTGCGAGCCTTACTAGGTACACTCCAACGTAAACAGGACTTAAAAAAAAATTAGAACAAATGGTTTTTCGGCAAAATCAATTTCTTTTATTCAAAATAGTCTCCTTCTACTTCAATACAGCTTTTTGCATTGTCCAAAAGCATGACGAACGAATGTTTAATAACGCTTTCCTTTCATGTTAAAATGAATTTTCCAAAAAGTAAGAAGTTGCACGGTAACATATCAGGTGAATACGGGGAGTGGTTAATGGTTAAAATTTGATTTTTGGTCAAATAATCGGTCACAATGATGTCCTTCGAATGTTGGATTCTGAGCAATTTTTGGTCGTCAGTCAATTTGTGCGGAACAAACCTTGCACACACCTTTTGTAAGCCCAAATGTTCCATACAAATGCGATAAATCTATTTTTTGGAGATGTTCAATTTCATTTCCATGAATTTCAATGATGATTTCGGCTAATTTTTGATGAATTCATGCACAGTTTCGATGGAATGGTGATCACGGAGTTTGATCGGGTCACATGTTGATCGTCATTTTTGACCTCACGACGACATTGAAAACATTGAAATTACTCGTGAACTCTGCTACGGGATTGGCAATCATCCGCCTTAAACTTGTTGTATCAATTGAATCGTTTCGGTAAAAGTTTTACCAATTAAAAAAAAAAAATTAATGTTGACTCTTTGTTCGAAGCTCATTTTCCACCGATAACTCGTACATACTGACATTTAAAACGCAATATTCACTTCCAATCAATGAAATGTCATGAAATTCTCACTGAACAATCGCCACCAGGGGGCGCGAGATTCAAAAAGTCCTGTTTACTTTGGAACATAATGTATGTCATCCGCCATGCGATGACATTCATTATAATTTCCACTTTTTGGTCCTTCACTACTTTACTTGTTTAGTTGTTGTTCCCGCATTCGTTTTTGATACATTTAAAGTAAGCAGTTCCACCCGATATCCTACCAGCACAGATATGGTGATTCGAGAGGGCGCCAAGGGAATAAATAAGAATATCCATGAAATGTCATACACCGAAATTGAGCGCCTCCATTAAAGCGACAATAAACCATCTCGGGGGTAAAACTTAATATCTCTGGTGTATTTAGTTATTGATTTATCGCGCTTTTAATTGTTTTTAACAGTTATATGGGTAGTGAGCGGGGTTATCATTGGAATTCATCAATTTTCACACTGTCGATACGAATTCTTATTATATTTTCGCTAGATCAATTCGGTTATCGTAAGTTTAACTGTTTACAATTTTTTACCCACAGATGAACCTTACTACTGCGATCCCCTGTGCCAAATTAAAGTTTCATATCTTAATTAAGTGCTTAGTTAAGGCACTTTATAAGTGTTCGGTTATTGGCGATTTGTGGCCATGACAGTGGTCGGATCGGAAGCGATCTCTAGTAGTCGAAGTCGATTAAGAATCGGTTCTTGACATTCGAAAAATCGATTATTTTACGAGAAAACTCGATTCTCGAGTAGAATCGGGATCGAGTTTACTATCCCTACTGGCAGCCATCGGGGCATATATAAAACCTCCGCACAATAACCACCACAAAAAAAAAATGATTTTTTTTCACAAGTGCTCTTTATGTATTATTTTTATATGAAAGTTCTGACTGCATTCTCTTAGCACACTTTTCTTTCTATTTTTAACCTTTTAAAAACAATTTAGTAAGTTTTTGCCTTAACTGAATTTACGTGTTTTTCTACTGTAGATTGTTAGTTGCCTCCGCTGCACAACTGGACGGTTGTTGATACGAAGTTTGTAACACCCAGCAGAAAACACAGGAGACTCTCATAAGTACATGTATATCGTCACCTGAAATGCAAAATAACGTATCATCAAAAAATTCGAAATTGAGTGTCTTATTGATTACGCTTCACTACTTCAAATTAAAAACATAATATTACATATGTTCCACATTTTCAGGTCCTGCGCTCAGATATAAGCCAGTTTTAACCAATATTACATTTTTTTCCACTCATGTTCCATTTTATTTCGTGTTTCATTCATGCCTCTGTAAATTTCCGAAAATGTTGTTACGTTATTTTGCATTTCAGGTGACGATATAGATGATCAGTGTAAATTGCTGAGTTGATTAAGATATGTCTGTTTGTGTTAATTTTTGAGATATCGATATGAAACAGATCCTTTTTTCTCCTAGAAACACTCATTTGTTTAAATCGTTTAAACCGGATTGTATTTAATACTTGTCCTTGTCTAGGAAGCTTTATTTTTTTTTTACCAGAAACCTTCATAAAATTTGGCACGAATTTTTCAATTCTTCGGCAAAGTTATTCAGATCAGACTGCTATAGCATATTCATAACAATCTTATAGGCTGACCAATTAAAGTCGATATAAAGGATTTTTTACTCTCCTCTATGGTATAAGAAATGCATATGTGAGGGGTATTTTAAAAAGCTGAGCAGCAATCGTCATCGTGTTTCCATGTTTTTACTTGCAGAAATTTAATTTTAGAACTTATTTCGCGTCAGTGAAAAGCAAAAGTTCACTGTCAACATTTCTCTATTTTGTTGACGAGAAGTTACTGCAACACTAAAATAGTAATAACAAGTATGTGGCAATTTGCTGCCAGCTAAAGGCACGTTGTTGCAAGTTTTATATATGCATTTAAACTTGTTTGTTCTGTTAAACTTCTCCTGCAGCTTAAGACTAACTATGAAAGTGAGCGCAGTGATAACGCAGCGGCAACTTTTTTCCTAAGGACCATTGCACAAGGTCTAATTGTACTTAATGTTGAAACCTCAATTACCATTTACTAGGCTGTTGCGGCAACTAATGGACTTCTCATATAAAGAGTGTTGAAATATTTAAATATTTACTTTTAAACATAGAATACTGGGAAATTATATGTCAATTTTAAACAGCATAAACACTTGCAATCTTCTTCTTCTTTAGCGTCGTCGTTCCTTCTTTTTTCAAGGTGGCGCCAATTGGAGATTCCAAGCAAAGCCAGGTTTTTCTCTACCTGGTCCCTCCAACGGAGTAAAGGTTTTCCCCTTCCTCTGCTTCCCCCGGCAGGTACAACGTCCCAGCTGTCAAAGCTGGAATGTTTTATGTTTCCTAGCCAACGGCCTGCTGTCTTTTCATTCGCTGAACTACATATGTCAATGTCGACGTATATTTCTTACAGCTCATCGTTCCATCGAATGCGGTATTCACCCTGGCCAACGCGCAAATGACCATAAATCTTCCGCTGAACCTTTCTCTCAAAACTCGTAACTCTGTTGGCAAGTAGGGTTGCCAGATAGAAAATCGTTATTAACTGGACAGAATAAAAAAAAAATGGACTTGTCTGGACACCACGAACAAATTAAATAAGTCAATAATTATTTAAAAAACAAAATTTATTATATTAAAAAAAACATATATAAATTCATATTAATAAGTACGTATAGGTATAATACATATTTATTTCATAATGTATATTTGTTATTACTTTTTAACGCCTTAGCCAATTTTATGCCTTTTTCTGTATTTAAAAATTTTATAAATTCATTACAATTTTCAGATAAATTTTGTCTTATTAAAAGCTCTGATTTTATTAGATCTATAAGCATTTTGTTCCTTTCTTTCGAAAATAAATTATTAAATAAACTAAATATTTTTTCACAAAAAGCGTTGCTAATTTGTATGAAAAATATGAATGAAATAATTTTTTTCATATTTTTCATTTCATTTTCATTGTATTTTGAAAAAAAAATTAGACCATATTTTATCATTTGGAATGTCTTTTGGCAAGTTGTCGTAAATATTACGTAAGGAGCAATATTCAGTATATAACTCATCACAATTAATATCGTTACATATATTTAAGTTTGATATCACATCATTTAATTCAGTCCATGTGCATAATTTTGTTTTGATACAAAACAAAGATAACTGTTTCATAATTGAATTCTCGCCGTAATCGTACTTAGCTTCTAAGTAGCTTAATGTTTTTGTTAGGAATAATTCCGCTTGTTGTTTAAATTCGTCTTTGTCATGCTCTGAACACATAACGACGACAGACGACAAACGACAAACGACATCTGTCAAATATTACACACGTTCTTATGGACACTTATTTTGACGACGACACGAAAACACGACTGTAGGCCGACAGTTGTCATTCTCGCTAATTCCTATTTGCCAACGACAGTAGAACGACAGTAGAATGAAGAAGAGAGATGAGGAAGAGTGGTGATGCCACTAATATGTAAAATGTAAAATTATTCACAGCTCTTACAAACTTGACGTTATTTTACAAATAAAAGCATAAAATAGCTCTATTATATCATTTGTAATAACAATTGATAATTTAAAACAAAAATATATACCTATTTACTTATTTTTTGCATAAAAAATTTAACTTTGAACAAAATATTAAAATTTCATTGAAGTGCAAGGTATTAGTATGGCCACAACGAAATTGTGTACATGCAAAATGGACAGCTGCGTTGTTTTGTGTACATGCGTTGTTTTGTTTTCATTTCACTTTCGTACTCTCGTTTGTCGTTCGTCGTCTGGTCGTCGTTATGTGTTCAGTACTATTTTTGAGGCCTATTCTTAATTTTTCCATTACAGTCGACTTCAACAATTGTGTATCAATCAGATTCCAATACTTTGATTGCCACATGAAAATCGTGCAAAACATTTTGCGCAAAATATAAATATGCTTCCGAAATACCTTCTTCAAAGCATTCTTCGTTTTCATTCATTACATCAATATTCGAAACCCCTCTGGTAACAAAATCCCATAGCTCCCTGCGACAGTTTTCTTTTTTTTTTAAAGAAAATATCTTTTGATAGCAGGCCAATCCAGCAGTAATCTATCTATTGCTGGTAGGAGCTCAAAGCATGCGCTACATCAGCTCGAACCTACCTATCCTACGCCTTTGCGCAAATGATTCTATCATGATAGCAAATGCCCACGTACAGATTTGGCAATGGCAATAGCAATTCGTTTGACAGCTAGTATTCTATAAATTCTATCGTGTGGAGATGCCCCGTAAGAACGTGTGTATTTCCAGTTTGAGAGATGCTGCTTGTCGCTCGCTGTTGTCTAAGTGTTCAATGCGTTATGTATTCTCACTGCGTTCGATAATTATCGATGTTCTAACTCCAAATATACATTTTACAACACGTTGAGACACATGATAATGGAAATAACTAAAAAATAACTTTTAAAAACAAGTCAATATAAAAATAATGAAAAAAGAGAAAAAAAGAAGCAAATAAATCTGGACAAAGACTTCTTTGTCTGGACTCTGGACAGCAACACAAATATCTGGACAATCCAGACGAATCCAGACCACCTGGCAACCCTAGTTGGCAAGAGATATTCTGCGTTGCATTTCGAGTCTGACGTTGTTGTTAGAGTTGATGCTGGTTCCAAGATAGACGAAATTATCTACGACTCCGAAGTTGTGACTGTCAACAGTGACGTGAGTGCCTAGTCGCGAATGGGACGACTGTTTGTTTGATGACAGGATATATTTCGTCCTAGCCTCGTGTCTAACCTGGAGAAAGCAGAACAAACGGCGCGATTGTTGAGGCCAATGATATCGATGTCATCGGCGTACGCCAGCAGTTGTACAATGTTGTAGAAGAATGTAGCATTTTCCACGTGTAGATTGAAGAAGTCTGACGATAGGAAGTGACATTGTCTGAAACCTCGTTTGGTATCGAACGACTCGGAGAGGTCCTTCCCGATTCTGACGGAGCTTTTGGTGTTACTCAACGTCAGTTTGCATAACCGTATTAGTTTTGCGGGTATACCAAATTCAGACATCGCAGCACAAAGGCAACTCCTTTTCTTGCTGTCGAAAGCAGCTTTGAAATCGACGATCTGGTCGATTGTTGGTTTGCTAGATCTAAAGCCACACTGATAAAGTCCAATCAGTTTGTTGACGGTGGGCTTTAATCTTTCACACAATTCACTCGATATAACCTTATACACGATGTTGAGGAGGCTTATCCCACGGTATTTGGCGCAGATTGTGATGTCTCCATTTGCATGGATTGGGCAGGGCACACTTAAATTCCAATCGTTGGACATGTTCTTCCATATTTTACAAAGAAACTGATGTATGCTCCTTATCAGTTCCTCGCCGCCATGTTCGAATAGCTCGGCCGGAAATTCATGGGCCACCGGTGTTCTTCAGACGGGTAATTGATATTCGCAGTTCTTCATGGTCAGGCAATGGATCGTCTGCTCCACCGTCATCAAGTGTTTAACCGAGTTCGTTTTCTCCTGACATTATATTTTCACTGCCACATAGCAGATTGGAGAAGTGTTCTCTCCATAATTTTAGTATGCCTGGACAACAGTCACTAGATCACCTTTGGGAGTTCTACAAGAGTATGCTCCGGTCTTGAAACTTTCTGCTAGTCGCCGCATCTCTTCGTAGAATTTTCGAGCATTGCCCCTGTCGGCTAGCTTATCAAGCTCTTCGTACTCACGCATTTCTGGTCTCTCTCTATGTTTGTCTGCGATTGTGTTGAGTGTAACGTTGCGAGTTAAGCAGTCTTTTCTCCACTGCAATACGGGACTCCTCATCGTACCACCTCTTCTTTTGCATTTTCCGCAAAACCAATGGCTTAGGTTGCAGTTGTACGTAAGGAGCTTGAAATACTGTCCCACAGTTCCCTTATACCGAGTTGATGATGAGTGCTCTGAGAGAGTAAGAGTGCAAGACGAGCAGAAAATCATTCGGCTGACTGTTTTTACTTGCATTTTCTGCTCCACAGAGGCGGGTGCGTAACTTGGCTGCAAGACAGTGGTCCAAGTGGATGTTAGGACTTCGAGGCGTACGCACGTCTAAAACACTGGAGACAGGTCTTCCGTCTATCACAACATGATCGCTGTGGTTGGTGGCGTTTCGATCCGGAGACAGCCAGGTAGCTTGGTGAATTTTTCTATGTTGGAATCTAGTATGTATCTAGGATCTTCTATGCTCTCGATGAAATTCAACAGAACAAAAAGTTTATCTGCAACTTCCGGGACACCGCTTATTAATTATGCGAGCTTTTTACGGGCGGGGGCGCGCGGAGACAACCATTGTGAGCTTTGGCGATTGGTTTCCGGGTCTAAGAGCACTATCACCATACACTCTTACAATTTTAGCGTACGATTCCGAAGCTGTTTCGCGCAATCTGGTGCAAAAATTTTTATCGCTACGCGTTGCTCTTGATTTCGTTTTTCCATTTTCGTGACGAGCACTACAAAGACACGTCTACTCAACCTGACGCAGCAGGCGAACTAAGCAAGCTAGAGCGATGGTATATATGTATATCAATGGAGAGGGGAGGGATGCCGAAAAAAGAGAAAGGGAATTTCATGGTTACAGGTTTTCTATAAGCGCGGCAATTAAATCAGTCTCATTGTTTAATTGTCAAACCTCGTATATACTACATATGTAGATATGTAGTTACTAAATATATAGTGCTTCCAAATAAGATAATGAATGCAACAAATGACAAAGCCAGCGTCAAAATATTTTTAAGAGTTAACTGGTTGTGTACCCCAAGTGACAGATAAGTATGTATGTGATATAAAAGGTGAAATGAGGTAGAACTAAGTTTGTATTATTTTAAACAAAACCACATTTTTTTAAAAAGTCAGTTTATATTTTAATATACATAATTTCCATCCAGGATGAAGGCTGTAACTGAACGACAGTGTACGCATGTACGTTAGCAACCTTACCTTCAGGTACTTAAGGCTTGTTAGTTATATGAGGTCTTGAGCGGGGTTTCACTAAATTTCATTTATTCTAAGCACAAAGAGGCAACGTTTTAAGGCAAACACTTTTCTAAAATTTATTTAGATAACTCACATATTGCCTGATGTTTAAGATATAAAGTCACTCGGAAGTTAAAAAATTTTTGGATTAGAATATCACTTATTCCTATTTGCAAATTCCTTGATATATTGTAGTATACATGCAAAAAGAAATAAGACTTTAGAGAGCTTTAAATTGAAGAATGAATGTTTGATTACATTTTATGCCTATTTTTAGGAAAAAACTGAAACTTTAGATGGCGTTAAAAAAACCCTTTTTACGTAAAAGTATATGTTTTTATACGGTTCATTACTGACCTTAATGCAAATAGTTTCTGACACGTCTCTGTTAACTTTTTACTTTACTTTTTTTTACTACGTTATTTACCATAAAAATAGTAAACAGTATGTGCATGCAAATATTGTGTAGTGATTTTAAAGTCGTATGCAAATAAAGCCGGCAAAACTTCAAGAGCTTAATGCATTTCTGTGGTTAAGCGACACGTGCACGCAAATACTAAATTGAAATTTAAAAATGCTACAAAAATGAATTTTGTTCATTCTTGGTCTGACTTATTTTTACCCTGTACAAGATATGTTATGTTTGGCTTGAAATTTGTAATAATCAAAAGGAAAGTCGGCGATAGTTTCTCAGTTTTGATTGATATCGATGTGAAATTTTGTACATATTTTTTCGCCCTAAGAAGCTGCTCATTTGTTGAAACGACTGATAGCGAACCGAACCTTTATAGGACATTGCTTACAAACTGATCGATAAAAATACAGAACTTCTAAAGAAAACTTTTTTATTTGACAAAACATCTCAAAAGTATAAGGCACAGATCAAAGTCCCTGTCTCAAAACAAATTGTTTTTATCGGATCATTACATAATGTAGCTACCGTACAAACTGACCTAACGTAAAACCTTCATTAATAAATGAGCATTAGCTTTGTTAGGTAAATGTTGTTTGCGTAAAATATTGTTTCTAGAAAGAACTAGTAAGATGTTTTCCATTTTACGCAAAACGTTGGCCGGTTCGGTTTTTGGATTTAGTTATGCATGTAGTAGTGGCTATAAAAAATTCAACTGTGAGTGGTATGAAAGCTTCGAATTTTTTCTTATTCTAACGACTTGGCACATTTTACGTCGAAATCTAAAATTCAAAACGTACTAAATACAGCTTGTGCAAGAACTAAGACCGCCTAACCTTCCCAAGTGACATCGCTTCGTTCTAAAAGTTACTAAAAAGTTCCAAGTAGTTTCGACGTTTTGAGCATGAAAACATTCAAGAGGTGACATTGACACCGATGTAACCTTCATTTGCGACAACCGACTATTTTATGCCTAGGATTGAAGTTCGTTATCTTAACGACATTTGGTTTTAACAAAACCGCGCCACTTTTTACAGATCGCTTCAGTTAAAGCATACATTTAAAGAAGACTTCAGTGATCAGATAATTTTACGTTTAGGATCGGCTGATTGACCACCAAAATCATATGATATCACACTATTAGATAAGATATATATAAAGCCTAAAGTCTATGCGGACAATCAATCTTCAATTCAGGCTTTGGAACAAAACATCAAACGTACCATTTGCCAGTTAACAGTCGAAATGCTCGAATCAGTCATCAAAAATTGAACTCAACAGATTGACCATCTGAGACGTAACCGTGACCAACATTTGAAAAAGTTAAACTTTAAAATGTGAATGTCAAATAATATTCTAATATATAACGGGTGATTTTTTTGAGGTTAGGATTTCATGCATTAGTATTTGACAGATCACGTGGGATTTCAGACATGGTGTCAAAGAGAAAGATGCTCAGTATGCTTTGACATTTCATCATGAATAGACTTACTAACGAGCAACGCTTGCAAATCATTGAATTTTATTACCAAAATCAGTTGGCAGAAAATCCGCTTTTTTATCGACAAATTTTGTTCAGCGATGAGGCTCATTTCTGGTTGAATGGCTACGTAAATAAGCAAAATTGCCGCATTTGGGGTGAAGAGCAACCAGAAGCCGTTCAAGAACTGCCCATGCATCCCGAAAAATGCACTGTTTGGTGTGGTTTGTACGCTGGTGGAATCATTGGACCGTATTTTTTCAAAGATGCTGTTGGACGCAACGTTACGGTGAATGGCGATCGCTATCGTTCGATGCTAACAAACTTTTTGTTGCAAAAATGGAAGAACTGAACTTGGTTGACATGTGGTTTCAACAAGATGGCGCTACATGCCACACAGCTCGCGATTCTATGGCCATTTTGAGGGAAAACTTCGGACAACAATTCATCTCAAGAAATGGACCCGTAAGTTGGTCACCAAGATCATGCGATTTAACGCCTTTAGACTATTTTTTGTGGGGCTACGTCAAGTCTAAAGTCTACAGAAATAAGCCAGCAACTATTCCAGCTTTGGAAGACAACATTTCCGAAGAAATTCGGGCTATTCCGGCCGAAATGTTCGAAAAAGTTGCCCAAAATTGGACTTTCCGAATGGACCACCTAAGACGCAGCCGCGGTCAACATTTAAATGAAATTATCTTCAAAAAGTAAATGTCATGAACCAATCTAACGTTTCAAATAAAGAACCGATGAGATTTTGCAAATTTTATGCGTTTTTTTTTTTAAAGTTATCAAGCTCTTAAAAAATCACCCTTTATATGATAATAAAAATTCCTCACTCAAATTGAAATTTCTGTTCGTTTTTTTTTATTTTTTTTTTAAGTAGGGAACCTCGAAATGGATCACTCTTTATATAGTATATACATATATAACTTATATGTATGTATATTGACCGCCATATTCAGCATTAGGTGTGCTAGAAAAGGAATATCATTATATAGGGTGATTTTTTAAGAGCTTGATAACTTTTTTTTAAAAAAAAAACGCATAAAATTTGCAAAATCTCATCGGTTCTTTATTTGAAACGTTAGATTGGTTCATGACATTTACTTTTTGAAGATAATTTCATTTAAATGTTGACCGCGGCTGCGTCTTAGGTGGTCCATTCGGAAAGTCCAATTTTGGGCAACTTTTTCGAGCATTTCGGCCGGAATAGCCCGAATTTCTTCGGAAATGTTGTCTTCCAAAGCTGGAATAGTTGCTGGCTTATTTCTGTAGACTTTAGACTTGACGTAGCCCCACAAAAAATAGTCTAAAGGCGTTAAATCGCATGATCTTGGTGGCCAACTTACGGGTCCATTTCTTGAGATGAATTGTTGTCCGAAGTTTTCCCTCAAAATGGCCATAGAATCGCGAGCTGTGTGGCATGTAGCGCCATCTTGTTGAAACCACATGTCAACCAAGTTCAGTTCTTCCATTTTTGGCAACAAAAAGTTTGTTAGCATCGAACGATAGCGATCGCCATTCACCGTAACGTTGCGTCCAACAGCATCTTTGAAAAAATACGGTCCAATGATTCCACCAGCGTACAAACCACACCAAACAGTGCATTTTTCGGGATGCATGGGCAGTTCTTGAACGGCTTCTGGTTGCTCTTCACCCCAAATGCGGCAATTTTGCTTATTTACGTAGCCATTCAACCAGAAATGAGCCTCATCGCTGAACAAAATTAAAGCGCGAAACACATTTCGAACCGAACACTGATTTTGGTAATAAAATTCAATGATTTGCAAGCGTTGCTCGTTAGTAAGTCTATTCATGATGAAATGTCAAAGCATACTGAGCATCTTTCTCTTTGACACCATGTCTGAAATCCCACGTGATCTGTCAAATACTAATGCATGAAAATCCTAACCTCAAAAAAATCACCCGTTATTTAGTATTTGGGAGTTGGGGTAGTATCGAGCCGATTTTATCTATTAACTATTATAATCCCACATACTGAGACAATGTTCTCTCAGCCTCGTTAAAGTGCCTCACATACGATCACCAATTATACGGAGTGAGGTCAGCCGGATGTTTGAAAATCATGAAATTAGTTATATTGGGGCTAGGTCAAGTTTTTTATCTTTGGAATAAGGAAAGACCATAGAATCGCCGAAATCATCATTGAAATTCATGGAAATAAAATTGAACATCTCCAAAACATCGATTTATCGCATTTTGACATCACAAATTGACTGACGAACAAAAATTGCTCAGAAACCAACATTCGAAACACGATTATTTGACCAAAATCTTTAATATTTTAGCCATTAACCACTCCCCGTATTCACCTGATATGGCACCGTGCGACTCTTCCTTTTCAGAAAAATGCATTTGCATATGAAAGGAAAGCGTTACGCAGACGTAGAGACCTTTCAAAAGGCTTGCACCGGCATACTGGCGGCCGTACCGGCCAACGAGCTAAAACACTCGTTCGACATTCTATTTTCGGATTGTAAGTGACAGGGATTTAGTCGAAATCGACTAGTTGGGTCCCAGGATATGCGATTTCGTCTACACCCTTAAATTTTTTACACCGGCTACCATAAAGGCCTGTCATACTATCTCAGAGATAAAATTTATTGTCTCTGGCGTATTTAGTTAAATCACCAATTTTAGTAGTTTTTACAATACCGTTATAAATATAGGGAGTAACAGGGGTTATCTTCCGATTTCATCTATTTGCACACCGTCGGTAGGAGTTACAGTGTTTCTGCTGGGCGAATTTGGTTACTGAGCTTTAGTGGTTTAATAGACATGTACATTAAACTTACTATAGAGCGGAACCACGCCAAATATGAGATTTATATCATAATTTATTGCTTAGTTAGTGGCGTTTTGTTTGCGCTGCAGTGGTTCGATTACTTACCTAATTTACACTCAAATTACAGCTTGCACGGATGGGGACGGATGGACAGACAGACAGACAGTCACCCGAGTTTCAACTTTCCCCCATCATCCTGATCATTTATATATATATAATCCTATATGTATCTATCTCGATTAGTTTTAGGTGATACGCACAACCGTTACACGAACAAAACTATAATACTTTATGGCAACTGGTTGCAAGAGTAGAAATCACAGATGATGACATGCTAAAAATGGAAGAAACGATACTTATAAATTATATTTATTATTAATATTGTCTCTATTGGAAACACCGATATTTAGTGTATGCTTTAAAATATACAAATTGTATTTAGGCTAAAATATGAGATGAAGATCTCTATGAAAGAGATATTCGTTAAAACATTAAAAATAAAGCCATATTTTTAACGTTACTGTAACTTCTCAGTCAGAAATACTAAGCATATATAGGGTTTTTTCCGAAAAGTAATAGAACTGAAACGATTTAAAACATTTATTGAACCAATCGTTACAAATCCTTTTGCGTCGATGAAGCACTGCCAACTCGATTTCCAAGCATTGAAGGTGTCACGGAAAGCATTATCCGGAGAGCCGAGATGCGTGATCCGTCGTCGTCCCAAAATGGTTGGAGGAAACAAACAAACTCAAAGATCCATGACTCGTTACATGTGATTAAGTTATTAAAAAATTGGGGGTCACTTTCACACATGCTCCACTCGACATCTTCGCGCACACCTTCAGCAGGTTCAAGTGTTCCGTCACAATGTCATGAACCACATCTTTTGCTAAATTTAACATCTGGGAAATTAAACGAATACTGAGTCGACGGTCTGAGTTCAAAACTTTATCAACACGTTGCACATTGTCAATGTTTGTCGAAGTGGCAGATCTTGTAGCACGGTCTTCATCAGCGACCTCTTCTCGGCCCTCCAAAAATGTCTGGTGCCACAGGAAACACACCACTTCTTGCTAAAGCAACATCTGGGTAAGCTTACTTGATCATATCAAACATCTCTGTCGCAGATTTACCAAAGTTCACACAGAATTTAATTGCGTACCCCTGCTCTAACGAACGCTGCATTTTCGGCTTGCACCACTGACAGAAACACGTTGCGCGAAAATCTCTGTTCTTTGTTTGTTAGCTAAGAACACCCTCTACCGAATTTATTCAGTGCGCTCACGCTTCGAAGTACAGTCTCGGCGGAAAAAAATCATATATCTTTCCGGACAAACCCGGTATTAAAAAATATATATTTTGCTAAGTTGGTAATAGCCCTGACACACGAGCAAAATTATATTGAAATTTTATTTTTGACAGACGGTAGATTTGTGCATTTAGGCAGTTTGATTGTGAAATTTGTTGATTTTATTAAAAAAAAAATTGAAATAAAATTAATAGAAATTTTATATTTTTAGAGAAAATCAATATTTAACCAAAAAATACGTATATTATTAACAACGTTGGAAGATAATAGAGTGAAATTAAATCAGTGGTCGGCATTTCTTAGCACAATTGTGCAAACTAACTTCACACGTACGCTTACGCTCTATCGTTCAGTCGTTGTCGAGCCAGCAACGAATTAACATCACGCAAGATTATAGCGCAAAACCAAATATGCCCTGCGAGAAATATTTTATGATACTAAATGCCTTTGGTGCCTTTTATGTTCCAAGTCTTTAAAAGATAATAGGGAATATACCTTAAAAGGCATTTTGTTAATTTTCATTATACTATAAATTTTAATTTTAATTCCAATTTTCTCACTGGGCTACTTGTTTTTCGTGCTCACCAACAGTGACAGATCCTCTCATGCGACCACTGAATTAAAAGCAATAATTGATGGTAATGCGAAAAAAGTGTGCGAAAAAGTTAAGAATATTGGAAAAATGGATAGCAAACTGTGCGTTGTTTATTTTCTGCCATCTAAAAATATTAAAATTTGTTTTTGTTAATAAACTTGCACATAATTTAATTAGCAATATAAAACTGCTTACCTTTGATGCTGTAAACGCAAAGGAGGCGGCAGACTTCAAGCGACATCTGTCAAAAAATGGCCATTTTTGAGCAGTGTTGCCTACTTAAATTTGATAAATTCAGCTAAATGCACGAAACTCTTGTGCATTACAAATTTACATTAACATGGGTAAAATGCGCAAGTAAATATAAATTAAGACCGTTAATGCAAATTAGCGCTGTCGTCTGTCAGGGCTATAAGACTCACCTTAATTACTATGGCAAAAACGAGGACAATCTGTGAACCAGTTTTTCACAATATCTGTTTAAGTCGTTACACTTTGGTAGAGCGAAACGATTTTTAGAACAGATATTAATAGGACAAAAGAATTTGACTTAAATTTTGTATTTCTAATGAAATTTTGTGTGCAGAATCGTTGTAAATGTTTAAAAACGCTTACGGTGATTCATGTTTATTAATAACACAGCCTACGAGTGGTATAATGTCTTTACAGCCAGTCGAGTGATCGTTGAAGATAAGCCCCGTTCTGGACAACCTTCGATCTAAAACAAATGAAAGATATGGTGCCCGAAATCTTCAGCAAGTGTTAGGGTGAGAAAGATGGCAAGAAACCTCGACATTTCTTCCAAGTTCATTTGAAAAAATTTTGGTGGATATTTTGGGTATGAGACGCTTTCTTACTTGACTCATACCGATAAAGCTGAATTTTTTCATAAAAGTACCGTAAACAGTATCTTTGGAAATGCTTGATCGTGCGAATTCCGATCCGGCTTATGAGTTGTACAAAAAGTGCCTATGAAAATTCTTTCAAGGACTGAAAAATCGTTGGCATAAGTATATTATAATACATCTGGTGAGAATTAAAATGAAGACGACAAAATAAATATTGATGAATACTTTGTTTATTTATGTACAATTTGCGGGCAATGTCACAAATGTATATAAACAAACTTGATAGAACAAACTGAATAACTGGAAAGTCTTAGTGATACTTCAAGCAACATACAAACACTCCTTCTTCTTCTTTACTGGCGTAGACACCGCTTACGCGATTATAGCCGAGTCAACAACAGCGCGCCAATCGTTTCTTCTCTTCGCTACGTGGCGCCAATTGGATATTCCAAGCGAGGCCAGGTCCTTCTCCACTTGGTCCTTCCACCGGAGTGGATGTCTTCCTCTTCCTCTGCTTCCCGCGGCGGGTACTGCGTCGAATACTTTCAGAGCTGGAGTGTTTTCATCCATCCGGACAACATGACCTAGCCAGCGTAGCCGCTGTCTTTTAATTCGCTGAACTATGTCGATGTCGTCGTATATCTCGTACAGCTCATCGTTCCATCGAATGCGATATTCGCCGTGGCCAATGCGCAAAGGACCGTAAATGTTTCGCAGAACCTTTTTCTCGAAAACTCGTAACATCGATTCATCTGTTGTTGACATCGTCCAAGCCTCTGCACCATATAGCAGGACGGAATTATGAGCGACTTATAGAGTTTGGTTTTTGTTCGTCGAGAGAGGACTTTACTTAATTGCCTACTCAGTCCGAAGTAGCACCTGTTGGTAAGAGTAATCCTGCGTTGGATTTCTAGGCTGACATTGTTGGTGGTGTTAATGCTGGTTCCTAAATAGACGAAATTATCTACAACTTCAAAGTTATGACTGTCAACAGTGACGTGAGTGCCAAGTCGCGAGTGCGACGACTGTTTGTTTGATGACAGGAGATATTTCGTCTTGCCCTCGTTCACTGCCAGACCCATTTGCGTTGCTTCCTTGTTCAGTCTGGAGAAAGCAGAACTAACGGCGCGGGTGTTGAGACCGATGATATCAATATCATCGGCATACGCCAGCAGCTGTACACTCTTATAAAAGATTGTACCTGCTCGGTTCAGTTCTGCAGCTCTAATAATTTTCTCCAGCAGCAGATTGAAAAAGTCGCACGATAGGGAGTCGCCTTGTCTGAAACCTCGTTTGGTATCGAACGGCTCGGAGAGGTCCTTCCCGATCCTGACGGAGCTTTTGGTCCCGCTCAACGTCAGTTTACACAGCCGTATTAGTTTTGCGGGGATACCAAATTCAGACATTGCGGCATAAAGCCAGCTCCTTTTCGTGCTATCGAAAGCAGCTTTGAAATCGACGAATAGGTGGTGAGTGTCGATTCTCCTTTCACGGGTCTTTTCCAAGATTTGGCGCATGGTGAATATCTGGTCGGTTGTTGATTTTCCAGGTCTGAAGCCACACTGATAAGGTCCAATCAGTTTGTTGACGGTGGGCTTTAATCTTTCACACAATACGCTCGATAGAACCTTGTACGCGATGTTGAGGAGGCTAATCCCACGGTAGTTGGCGCAGATTGTGGGGTCTCCTTTTTTATGGATTGGGCATAGCACACTTAAATTCCAATCGTTGGGCATGCTCTCATCCGACCATATTTTGCAAAGAAGCTGATGCATGCTCCTTATCAGTTCTTCGCCGCCGTGTTTGAATAGCTCGGCCGGCAATCCGTCTGCCCCTGCCGCTTTGTTGTTCTTCAGGCGGGCAACTGCTATTCGAACTTCTTCATGGCCGGATAATGGAACGTCTGCTCCATCGTCATCGATTGGGGTATCGGGTTCGCCTTCTCCTGGTGCTATGTGTTCACTGCCATTCAGCAGGCTGGAGAAGTGTTCCCTCCATAATCTAAGTATGCTCTGGGCATCGGTGGCTAGATCACCTTTGGGGGTTCTACAGGAGTATGCTCCGGTCTTGAAACCTTCTGTAAGTCGCCGCATTTTTTCGTAGAATTTTCGAGCATTACCCCTGTCGGCCAGCTTATCAAGCTGTTCGTACTCACGCATTTCGGCCTCCTTCTTCTTCTGTCTGCAAATGCGTCTCGCTTCCCTCTTCAACTCTCGGTATCTATCCCATCCCGCACGTGTTGTGGTCGATCGTAACGTTGCGAGGTAGGCAGCCTGTTTTCTCTCCGCTGCGACACGGCACTCCTCGTCGTACCAGCTGTTCTTTTGCACTTTCCGAAACCAATGGTTTCGGTTGCAGCTGTACGTAAGGAGTTTGAAATGCCGTCCCACAGTTCCCTTATACCGAGTTGTTGTCGAGTGCTCTCAGAGAGCAGGAGTGCAAGCCGAGTAGAAAATCGTTCGGCTGTCTGTTGTGATTGCAGCTTCTCGACGTCGAACCTTCCTTGTGTTTGTTGGCGTGCGTTTTTTGCTGCACAGAGGCGGGTGCGAATCTTGGCTGCAACAAGATAGTGGTCCGAGTCGATGTTAGGACCTCGGAGCGCACGCACATCTAAAACACTGGAGACGTGTCTTCCGTCTATCACAACATGATCGATCTGGTTGGTGGTTTTTCGATCCGGAGACAGCCAGGTAGCTTGATGTATCTTCTTATGCTGGAATCTAGTACTACAGATAACCCTATTTCGGGCCCCGGCGAAGTCGATCAGCCTCAACCCATTTGGGGATGTTTCCTCGTGGAGGCTGAATTTACCGACCGTAGTGCCAAAGATACCTTCTTTGCCCATCCTGGCGTTGAAGTCGCCAAGCACGATTTTGACATCGTGGCGGGGGCATCTCTCATAAGTGCGCTCCAAGCACTCATAAAAAGCATCTTTGGTCACATCGTCCTTCTCTTCCGTCGGGGCGTGGGCGCAAATCAGCGATATGTTGAAGAACCTCGCTTTGATGCGGATTGTGGCTAGACGTTCATTCTCCGGAGTGAATGATAGTACTCGGCGACGGAGTCTCTCTCCCACCACGAATCCAACACCAAACTTGCGCTCCTTTATATGGCCACTGTAGTAAATGTCACAAGGACCTACTCGTCTCTGTCCTTGTCCCGTCCATCGCATTTCTTGGACGGCGGTGATGTCAGCCTTTCTCTTTACGAGGGCATCTACCAGCTGGGCAGCGGCACCTTCCCAATTAAGGGACCGGACAAACACTCACTCAAAATATAAACCAAAGTATCATAAACTCGACCCTTATAAGTCAAACGAATAAACAAATGTATTTAATGCAGATTATTCTAGTGAAGTGGACACAAAAAGCTTGTATTTAGAGAAGCTACAAAATGCAAAATTTACACTATAAGCGCTTAGCAACACCAGAACTTCACGTATTTGTAGTGTTTGACGAATTTCTTAAGTCTGTTATCTTTAGGCTTACTTGACTGGGTCTTCGGTGGCAACAACTCATAAGTCTTACATAATTAATGTGGCACTAATTGTAATGGAGTTGAACTACAGTGTATGCATGTACCCAGATACTCATATATGTACATAGATATATATATATATGTGCATAAAACTCAAAACATACGCATGAAAAAATTTCGGTTTGCTAATAATTTAATCAATTTTAATGCTAAATAACGACATAAATAATATTTACTGTTCCATATTGTTTGAAACCATGTAATTCTAACTTATTTGCTCAATTATTAGTATTTTGCATTCGAGATTTCATGGATACCTTTTCTTTAATTAGAAAATTATAAGAAAAATGTGATGCCAAAAGTGCTTTGAATAATATGAGTAGCTTTATTATATTTTTGAATAATTTCTTTTGCATAAACAATTAAGAAAGAGCTAAGTCAGGAAAGTACCATCAGGTAACTTTTAATTTGTTAATTATATATCGGGTCTAGAATTTGCACCCGATTTTTATCATTCTAAGCACAATACGCTCTCTCAGTATTTTAAAATAACTCACATATTGGACGATGTATGTATATGGTATAAAGTCACCGAGAAGTTTACTGCTACCAATAGCACTTGATATGAAGTACATAATAAAAATATAACTTAATTGAATATGAAACATATTCATAATTTTTTTGAGAACGGAAAATTAGTACCATGGTTAATTCTATTTTATTGTCCATAACTGTAGATATTTAATATTGTATGTAAATTTTAACTGAAAAAATATCTTCACTCGTTATAATATCTTATTTCCTTTCACAAATGTGTACTTTGCTACATAGTAGGTGCACCCTTCTACATGAGAAAGGACGTCTTCCATGGATTGCCACATCGATATCTTTAGTTTTAATGGTTGGTCGCATGATTTGCATTCAACAGCAACCGACATTTGCCACTATGGCAATATGACAAACGATTATGCCACTTGAGGCGTCAGCACTTACTCTAAAGAGTCTGGTGACTGCTCTTTTTCTCATGCCACACTCAACGCTATAAATCCGCCAACAGAGAATGTCATTTAAAACTGTGACCGCCAATATCGATTATATCTCAAAGAGGCATGCGGGTAATTGTGGGCGACGCTTTGAGAATCAGACAGTCAAACAGACCGAAAAACAGTAGAGTTAAACAGAACACAAAAGTGTGAATTATAGATTTCCATTGCAGAAGCTATAAGCTGAGAGTATGCAACATTGCTCCGATTGTCTTTAGTCTAAGTGAATGGGTGTGCAGCATTTTACAGGCAGTTTTCTATTTGCAATTGCCTTTCTGGCAAATATTGTTAGCAATTGGCTGTTAGCTGGCTAAGCAGTAAGGTTTCTGAAGAATCCTACTGTCAACACAAGCTGGAGTATAAACATAAAAGATACCAATCTTCTAATGTTCACGGAATTTTTCTACTGAATCGTAAAAGAAGAAAACTCTGCTAGGAAGACACATGCATTTTACATCTTCCATTGCTTTCCTGCATCTCTTCTCTCTCCTCTTTGTTTTATCCTCACATTTTACCACCGCATGCATGTTTTTATCCAAAATATATATGTATGCATATGTTTAGCTTTTCACCCAATATGTAGCTGCCCATGTACATATGTGATGAATCTCTTGAGCTCTTAAACCATATCTCCAGCTTTGCTCGTCTCAAATATTTCTTGGAATTTTGTAAAGTGCTTCTGTTTATTTGATTAAATCTTGCAAAGTATTTTTACGCATTTTGCATGCATTAAATGAGCAGATAACTGCATGAAATCGGCTTTTGAGGAAATACCTACTTACGTCACTGAGAAGATAAAGTAACTTATGTTAGTTTAGTTTTAACGAATATCTTTAATATAGTGATATATTTATACCATATTTTCGCTCAAAAATAATTTAAATATTTTGAAACATACTCTAAACACCAGGTTTTCGAATAGACATGATACGATTTCTAAGTCTCATTTCGGCCATTTTTAATATGTCATGACCCTTTATTTTTATTTAATTGCATTCAGTAATGTTTACAATCTCATTATACGCAAAAACAACATTTAAAATTATTCCATTTTTTTTATCAAAATAGTCGTTCTCCAATTGCAACTTTTCGTGCGCTTTTTCCATTTCATGGTGAAATAATCGGAGGATGGAGGTATCTATCCCATCCCGCACGTGTTGTGGTCGATCGTAACATTGCGAGGTAGGCAGCCTATTTTCTCTCTGCTGCAACACGGCACTCCTCGTCGTACCAGCTGTTCTTTTGCACTTTCCGAAAACCAATGGTTTCGGTTGCAGCTGTACGTAAGGAGCTTGAAATTTCTTAAAATGATTTACATAATAAAAAAACAAGTCATGTTTTTGAGGGACATATAAATAAAATTTGGAACTCTTTTGCATAAATTATAGTTTAATTATTTGATTACATAGGCACTCTTCCGTTTCTTCTGCTTCACTCAGATAATATTATACATTGTATTAACCCATTTAGACCTACCGTCTCATATACGATACACTAATATCGGTATTCTGCTTGAGACGATTGTCCCATGTCTCTAATTGTGACTATAGTAATTTAGTGACTCTGTTAGTCATTTTGGTATTCTGGCAGATACAGTATACTGTATCTGTAGTATACTGTAGTATACTGTATAGTAGTATATAGTAGTAGTATGTAAGATTGTGACAATTAGAGACATGAGACAATCGTCTCACGCAGAATACCGATATAAATGTAATAAATTATTTCGAAGTACCGTTGTTAAAAAATTGTTTACATCTTGTGTTGGTGTCACGCGCACGGTCTAAACAATACTACAAAAATAACTTTAGTGTAATAGTTGGGATCATCAGGTGTGCACCTATGTGAGTTGAATGTGATTTGAGAATAAGAATTTCAACATGTCATCAAAACGGTAAAATTTCATTATTTTATCATAACTATCCCGTACTTTGAAATATTTATAGTAAAAACGAAAGTTAGAGAGTAAAAATGTAAAATCGTTTTTGTTGTTTCGTTTATTTTAGTATATATTTTTTTATTCGTAAAAAGTAGTGTATCGTATTTGATATAGTAGGCTTACACACATTGCGTTTATCCTTTCAGATCTGTGTCACTGAATGAAATTGTTACGCTTTTGGAGGATGATGAAATTGAGAATTCTGGAACATGCAATGATATTTATTTACTTCCACCTGTAAATGCAAATGAAGACTTGACGGATGAAGATTTTGGGGATGAGGACAACGTCCAAATCAGCAACCTACCGCGCAGTTTGTTGAGAACACATGCAGAGCTGCAAGAAGTAAGTACAGAAACATTGGAAGATGTTTCTGAAAGTCACTCTTGCGCAAACGAGGGAGAACCAGAAGTTCCCAACAATGCAAAGGCATTGTATGAATGCGGCGCTAGTTCATTGTACTGCATTCTTTCTGGTACCCTTAGTGACCGCCCAAGAAGCAATGTCATGTAGACAATACTATTGAACTTTGAATAGTGCACGAAGGGAGAGGAGTTTATTTAAAACCAGTTACTATGACGCGAAAGAATATTCATAAATATGAAGCCTATTCACTATTAATGCTTTTGTTGTCCAATTTGAAATTAAAATACTTATATACAAACTCAAGCATATAATAGTGACTATTTTAGCGCTTTATTTCCGATTCGTGATTTGCGCTCAGCCTATGAAACGTCAGTTTTATTTAAATGACGGATAGGAGATAAAGGAGCATTTATTTCTACAAAGATCATTAAGATTTCCTTTGGAAGAAGATGAGGGTCTGAATTTCACCCAACGACAAGTTTACCCGTAAAATTCATAGATCTCACCACGACTTTAGCAGGTTTAAGAAGGTAGAACGGATTTCATACTTACGAACCTATACTATACGGGTATGTACCATATGCATTGGTGTTTACCAAAGCGTGCCAGTCGTTCTTCTCTTTCACTGTTTGGCATCAATTGGAGATGTATCCAGGTCCTTCTCCATCTGATCTTTCCAACTAAGTGGAGGTCTTCCTCTTCCTCTGCTTCCATCGGCTACTCTCAGAGCTGGAGCGTTTTCACACTCTGTTTTCTGTTGGCAAGAGCTTTTCTGCGTTGGATTTCGAGATGAAGTTGTTGTTGGTGTTAATACTAGTTCCAAGATGAATAAAATTTCCTACGACTTCAAAGTTATGACTGTCAACAGTGACGGGGAACAAGTCGCGAGTGCGACGAATGTTTGTTTTGTGACAGGACATATTTCGTCTTGTCCTCGTTCACAACCCGACTCGTTTGCTTCGCTTGCTTAACAAGTTTGGAGAAAGGGGACTTACGGTGTGGACATTGAGGCCAATGATATCAATATTGTCGACGTACACCAGCAGCTGTACACTCTTGTAGATTTTACCTTCTCTGTTCAGCTCTGCAGCTGGAATTATTTTCTCCAAGAGTAGATTGGGATGTCGTAGAGGCATGTGTGATTATGTTGAAAGGTGAATTTTTAATTTCTACTTCAGGTGTTTTTCGAATCGGTAACTGTTTTTTCTATTAGTTGGTAGTACTAGTGACATCTATGCTAAATTTCACGTCAAAATATTCATTAGTATTTAAGATACGCGTCGTTTTTTGAGGCTCTGAAAGTGAATTCTTCATAATTATGTCTGAATTTATTTAACAAAGAAGTGCAATAATGCACCATCTCATACTGAATTACTTATTCGTGATCATTTTGCCATATTTAATATCGTGCCGCAACTACCGTATTCGCCTGATTTACCTTCGAGTAAGGCTCTGATGGCCAGATGGATGGATTTTTTCAAGTGCTTTGATCACTGGAAAATTCGTTGGCATAAGTGTATTGTAGCGGGAGGGTATTACTTTGAAGGAGATGGAATGAGCAAAATTCACCTTTCAATTTGATCATAGTAGTAAAACCAACTCTTTTTCGTTCTGTCAAAAGCAGCAGGAGATTGTGTGTGTCGATCCTCTTTTCGCAGATCTTTCCCATGACTTGGCGTATGGTGAATATCTGGTCAGTTGTTGATTTTCTAGGTCTGAAGCCACACTGATAAGGTCCATTCAGCTTGTTGACGCGGGGCTTCCTTCACACAGTACGCTTAATAGAACTTATATCTGATTGTGGAAACGTTTATCCAACTGTAGTTGGCGCAGATTGGAGGATCTCCCTTTTCTAAATTCCCACATACCTACAATTAAAATAAAGATATTTGATCTTTCGCCTAAAATGAATTAAAATGGTAAAAATTTGACTTAGTCCCCATATAACATGCATATGATTGGTAATACAAGTTGTAAGAGTATAAAATATTCGGTTTATACAGAACTTAGAGTTTCCTTAATTCTTTAGTTTTTATTTTAATTTCTATAGTTTCGTGATCAGAGACATGAGACACTGCCATATTTTTTGAAATAGCTTCCATACACATTGATCGTTCATATTCAAGAAATTCGGCGAAATTATGGTTTAAGGCTATATTGCAATCTACAATTGGTCAGAACGGATTACTACAGCACTTAGTTGGAATCAAATTGACTTACCAATTTATGTTCTTGTATGGAAATATTGATAATTTAATTTATTTTAGTATACATTTCATTTATGATTTATACTTTTGCTAAAATAAAGAATTAACTGTAATATTTATCGCAGGTGTTTTACAAGTTTGCAAATATTTCCACAAAACTAATCGTTGAGCAGAGTTGCGTATACGCAGTTTCAATGTAAGATTACGACTGACTTTATTGAATATGATGTACATAAGAACAGTATAAAACGAATATGAAATTTAGTGATGCGAGATTTACGTTATTTCATAACACTAATAAAGTAGTAATTAAAACTAATTGATTTCAGAAATTGTTTAACTATTTTATTCCATTTTTAATTGGCAATTACAAATGCTCTACTGAATTTTTAACCATAGTGAATATATCAAAAATATATAATTATAACTTCTACAATTTCCATGCATTAAACAAATGCCCATAGTTATATCTGTGTGTAAAATTAAAAGCTCAGGCAAATAACAAAAATATTGCAAAGTAAATTTTCACTCAAAACTTTTTACCCAAATGAAATGAAATTGAATTAAATCGAAAAGAGTTTCGAGTAGTTGTGTGGATGTTTAAATTTCTAAAAATTGAATTACTTCTACTGTTGGAGCATTCAACAGTGCAATATAAACGTAAAGCAACACCCACACAATGACATGGTTTGCATGTGAGCATACACATATTTACAGTGGTAGACATTCGTATAAGCGCACAATGAAATTTTTGACAAAAGCATATTTAAAGCAGATTATTTCGAAAAAAAGATGTTGATATGTCAATTACTGTAATGCTATATTGTATACCAATGACTGGCGCCAGTAAGTCGGCATGTAACGGTACTTGTTTAAGTAGGCAATTCACATTAAAAGAGGCATCGCAGTAGTAACGCGGACATTCGTATAAGCGCATGTTAGAAAAATACATATTTTTTAAAAGAGGAGCTGCAGCGTAAAATTTTTTTAGCTTTTCATTAGACGGTAGATAATAAATAAAAGGTAAAGTGGGCTTTTTAGTGTAAAATTTTGTATTTACATGTATTTTATTGATAACTTAGATCATGCCTAAAGGATCTTATTTGACGCAAGAAGAACGGGTGTCAGTTAAATTGTTAAAGGAAGAGAAGTACTCGAATCGTGCGATTGCAAGGAGAATAGGGAGGTCTGAGAACGTAATCCGTAATTTTTTAAAAAAAGGCAGCAAGTATGGAATAAAACCGCCAACAAAGGGTAACCAAAAACTGACACTCCGTCAAAAAGGGCAAATACTCCATGAAGCAACAAAAAATAAACTAAATTGCAGCCAAATTAAAGCAAAATTAGAGATCGACGTAACACCTCGTCAGATTGCCAGGGTGCTCAACACTTCCCCGAACGTTAAATGGACGAAATTGAGGAACAAGCCACGTTTAACAACACAGCACAAGCAAGAACGGTTAAGATTTGCCAAAAAATACATGTCCTGGAAAAAGGAGTGGCAGAGGGTTATTTTTTCGGATGAGAAAAAATTCAATTTAGACGGACCAGATTGCTACAGTTGTTACTGGCACGATCTAACCAAAGAAAATGTGGTGCGATCGAAGCGAAATTTCGGAGGCGGGAGCGTCATGGTTTGGGGAGCATTTTGCTATGATTCTAGGCTTAACCTGGTACCCATAACATGCCGCATGAACTCCACAGCATACATAGATCTACTCCAACAAAACCTCATTCCATTTGTAAGGCAAGCAACGGAAATCGAATATGTATTCCAACAGGACAATGCCTCGATACATGCTTCTCGGCAAACAAAGGCGTGGTTGGAGAGCCAAGAAGTGCCGTTACTTGATTGGCCGGCATGCAGTCCGGATTGTAACCCCATAGAAAATCTGTGGGGAGTAATGGCAGGGAAAGTTTACGGCAATGGGCGTCAATACAGCAACATCAATGAGCTTAAAACTTCAATTCAGCAATGTTGGCTTGATTTGAGCGGAGATTTGCTCAAAAATCTTGTTGAGTCTATGCCAAGTCGCATTTTTTCTGTTATTGAAAACCGGGGTGGTCATACCAAGTACTAAGATTAAGTTAAAGTATCGAGTTTTAGATGTGCGTGCGCTCCGAGGTCCTAACATCGACTCGGACCACTATCTTGTTGCAGCCAAGATTCGCACTCGCCTCTGTGCAGCAAAAAACGCACGCCAACAAACACAAGGAAGGTTCGACGTCGAGAAGCTGCAATCACAACAGACAGCCGAACGATTTTCTACTCGGCTTGCACTCCTGCTCTCTGAGAGCACTCGTCAACAACTCGGTATAAGGGAACTGTGGGACGGCATTTCAAACTCCTTACGTACAGCTGCAACCGAAACCATTGGTTTTCGGAAGGAGAATCGACTTTCACCACCTATTCGTCGATTTCAAAGCTGCTTTCGACAGCACGAAAAGGAGCTGCCTTTATGCCGCGATGTCTGAATTTGGTATCCCAGCAAAACTAATACGGCTGTGTAAACTGACGTTGAGCAACACGAAAAGCTCCGTCAGGATCGGGAAGGACCTCTCCGAGCCGTTCGATACCAAACGAGGTTTCAGACAAGGCGACTCCCTATCGTGCAACTTTTTCAATCTGCTGCTGGAGAAAATTATTCGAGCTGCAGAACTGAATCGAGCAGGTACAATCTTTTATAAGAGTGTACAGCTGCTGGCGTATGCCGATGATATTGATATCATCGGTCTCAACACCCGCGCCGTTAGTTCTGCTTTCTCCAGACTGAACAAGGAAGCAACGCAAATGGGTCTGGCAGTGAACGAGGGCAAGACGAAATATCTCCTGTCATCAAACAAACAGTCGTAGCACTCGCGACTTGGCACTCACGTCACTGTTGACAGTCATAACTTTGAAGTTGTAGATAATTTCGTCTATTTAGGAACCAGCATTAACACCACCAACAATGTCAGCCTAGAAATCCAACGCAGGATTACTCTTGCCAACAGGTGCTACTTCGGACTGAGTAGGCAATTGAAAAGTAAAGTCCTCTCTCGACGAACAAAAACCAAACTCTATAAGTCGCTCATAATTCCCGTCCTGCTATATGGTGCAGAGGCTTGGACGATGACAACAACCGATGAGTCGACGTTGCGAGTTTTCGAGAGAAAAGTTCTGCGGAAGATTTATGGTCCTTTGCGCGTTGGCCACGGCGAATATCGCATCCGATGGAACGATGAGCTGTACGAGATATACGACGACATTGACATAGTTCAGCGAATTAAAAGACAGCGGCTACGCTGGGTAGGTCATGTTGTCCGGATGGATGAAAACACTCCAGCTCTGAAAGTATTCGACGCAGTACCCGCCGCGGGAAGCAGAGGAAGAGGAAGACCTCCACTCCGTTGGAAGGACCAAGTGGAGAAGGACCTTGCCTCGCTTGAAATATCCAATTGGCGCCACGTAGCGAAGAGAAGACACGATTGGCGCGCTGTTGTTGACTCGGCTATAATCGCGTAAGCGGTGCCTGCGCCGTTAAAGAAGAAGAAGATATGTACACATAATGTAGTTTATTAGTTCTAAATAATTTCTTCGACATTTGCAGCGCTGTCTTGAATAATAGCTCATGTCAGATATCGTGAATATATCTAGTCAAATGCAAAACTTTTCCATACAAGCACTTGATTCCGATATCCTACGTGATACGTTATCGGCGGTTCCAGTAAATTAACAACATCTTGCGGAAGGAAACGTGTGCAATGTCTCAAAACGTCTGCCTATTCCTACATATAAAGTTCAGGAATTATGAGAATATGATAAGGAAATATTTGGTAACTTTAGAAACCAAATAAGGAAGATATGTCATCCATTCGTATATACTCGTACAAGTGAATACCGGCTGCGCTTACTTTTACGTAACTCAATTTTGCGAGGTATAACTTATGCTAGCTAGTTGTTAACATTTCGGCTAAAATGTTTTATTTTCAGTAAGATCGGAAAGTTCTTATTTCAGGCTTATGACAATTTTCTAGAGGCAGACACTATGTGTCTCATAGTGTATACGAAGACCGTACAAAGTCGATTCGGAGCAATTTGCGGCAACTCGGACTGACATATAAAACAAATTGGAGCATTTTACGTCGAGATCTTAAATTGAAAACGCACAAAATACAGCTTGTGCAACAACTGAAGCCGATCGATCTTCCCAACAACATCTATTTGCTTTATGAGCTCTTGTAAAGTTCCAAGAAGATCTGAAGTTTTCCAGCCAATTTTTTTTTTATCGATGAGGCCTATTTCTGGCTCAATTAGTATATTAATAAGCAAAACTTCCGCATTTGGGACGGTCCATATTTTTTTTCAAAAAAAATGATTGCGATAAAAACCGTTCGACTTTTCCCTGTGGGGATATGTAAAGTCGAAAGTCTATGCAGCAAATCCAAATTAGCAGTAAATTAGTTTGTGCAACTATTTTTTTTACTATTTTTCGGTGGTGAAACTGCTTCGACATTGAATATTCAGAACATGTAGATATATCACCTCTTGCTGAAGCCATCCTTGTGTGCAAAATTACATATGTATATATATATAAGTACGTAGATATGTATGTGCTTGCAACACTGTCTCACACTTCACCTAACTTTATTATACATTTACATATAATAGGTTGTCAAAAAAGTCTTGCGGTATTTTGGCGCTGAAAGCGTGTAGTTCTAGTTTTATTCGTCGAATCGGGTCATGCTATACTTTTTTGGAAAGCTCATTTCACGCGCTAACACGTGTTTGATTGATTGTTGTTTCTGTTAAGTCGTTCGTGAGTTATAGCGTCGCAAACATGGAGGAAAATAAAGAGAAAATACGGCATATTTTACAGTACTACTACGATAAAGGCAAAAATGCATCTCAAGCCGCCAATAAAATTTGTGCAGTTTATGGACTCGATACAGTTTCCATTTCCACCGCACAGCGCTGGTTTCAACGTTTTCGTTCTGGTGTAGAGGTGGTCGAAGATGCGCCACGCTCCGGAAGGCTTGTTGTCGAAAATTGCGATAAAATCGCTGAATTGGTCGAAAGAGACCGGCATAGTAGTCATCAAACCGTTATAAACCATTTGAAGAAGCTTGGAGTCACTAACAAGTCCGATGTATGGGTGCCACACGAATTGATTCAATACAAATACCGCAAGACTTTTTTGACCACCCATATGTACCGACACTCTTATGCGGTTATTGTCGATATGTACCTATACTATACATATCTACAATATAATATTCATTAACAAGTGATATCACTCCAAGTTCCACAGTAAAATCCGCTATGATTATGAAAATGTGGCAATAAGGCCACTTCATTCCTTCAAACCTTTTTGTTTACCTATTGCTGTTTGCTGTATGTAACATATGTATGTACTATGAGTGGATAGGTAAGGTCTGCTTTCAATATGTCAACCCTTAAATTTTAATACCAACCGCCCAAGTTTGCATATTGCTGCAATTTTATTGCTAGTGTTAACTTCCGGGTATGTATGTATGTAGTACATTGTAATGTTTTATGACATTATTTCAGCTGAAATATTTAAAGTTTCATCAACTTTTAATTCGAACTGCTTGCCAAACTATTCAGGAAGTTTGCCAAATAGTACTCGTTCTCGATACGATTATTTAATACTATGTTCACATATAAGCAGGTTAGCCAGGTTAGCTAGGTTAACTAGGTTATCTTGTAACCTACCCATAAAATGCGAGGTTAGCCATATAATTTGTATGAAAAGATAACCTCGGTCTGCTCTATAACCTACGCGGTTATTTTATAACCTACTAAAATATGCATTGTTGCATTGGAAAGCAGTCGAAATATACTCGAAATTGCGACACTTCAGTATCTATTGTGAATATTTTTGCTTAAATTTGACAGCAACTGACAAAAAATTCGCAGGAATTTAAAAGATGGAGCAATTAAATCGGTAAGCATAAATTTTAATTTATATATTTTTATTTTATATGCGTACAAATATACTTATATAAAATAATTTTATTAAATTGTAATTAGGAAAAGGAAAAACCGTGTTAAATGGACAATAGATGCAGAGAAATTGCTGCTATTGCACTGGGCAGATAGCATAGACGAATTACGAAGCGCGAAAAAAAATTTTCATATCTTTGCGCGTTTGGAAAAGGAATTTTCAAAAAGGCAGATGAACTACAGTGCAGCTGCAATAAAGGAAAAAGTCCAAAATTTTACCAATCGATACAAGTAAGTACATTTAAAATTATAAAAGTATATTTTGCTGCATACTCACAGCATTATAATACATACATATGTATTTTATTTTATAGATTAGAAAAGAATGCGGTGGGTATGACTGGTGGTTCGCCTTCCTCTTGGATCCACTACAAGGAGGTGGAAGAAATACTCAGTGGTAATAAGGCAGTAAATTTCAAAGAACTCATGCAAGAGAGTATAGGTAATATAAAAATGAAATTTTTGTTTGCTCTTTTATTTATTATTTTATTTTAATTCAAGATGTGGAACCAGATGACAACAATGGTTGCTCTGCTATCTACCCTTCGACGAGCAGCCAATCCCAATCCATTTCAAGCGATGAGCTTTCAGGACTTTCGACGACTCCGGAGTCTGCAAAAAGAAGGAAATTAACCCATGAGCGTTTAATAGAGAATTTGGAAAAAACTTCAGATATGTTTGAGAAAGAAATGGAGTCCATGAGAGGGGTGCAAGAAAGAATAGTGGAACTAACCGAAAAAGCAGTTCTTTCGGAAGAGAAAAGGAATGATATTTTAAAAGAAATGAGTGAAAATACGAAAAGTTTTTATAAAGACCTGATTAATTTGTTAAATGAAAAATAAAAATAATAAAAATAACAAACTTACAAAATGAATTCGCAATCGCTCTTCTAATTGTTTCAGGTTCTGCTTCAAAATCTGCTGCAGCATCTGTGTGCTCGGGCTGTTCCAGGCGTACACTACTTTCGTAAGTGGTTTGTTCTTCTATCCATTTGTGGTTGATGACATCATTATGACAATTTAAAAAGTTATGCAATGTACAGGCTGCTTTTATTATAAGAGGAACATTTTTGATGTGGTTGTCAACTCCTTTCCCTATTCTCCTAAAACGAGCCTTTAGGTGTCCAAATGCATTTTCCACCACTCTTCGGCATTTGGACAATTGGTAATTAAACATTTTTTCATGCTCTGGAGGATGTACTTGGAATGGATAGGGCTTCATTAGATTGTTGGCAAATCGGAAAGCCGAATCACCCATAACGCCTACAGGAACATTCACGCCATTAATTGTTTTGCTTTTTGCAGTGAAGATTGGGTCCTTCAATGCAGTATTTAGTTTGCTACATTGGAAAATTTTTGAATCATTGCATCGACCTGGGCAGCCAACATTAATGTAGAGGAAGCGATATCTGGATAAAAAAGAAATTAATGAAAATATCAAGTGAAAATTCATTATACCTCTAACCTATAATCCACAAGGGCAAATAAAACTGTAGAGTACCACCCCTTATAATTGTAATAGTCCGTGCAATCCTTCCCAGGTGGCCGAACTTTAATGTGGCAACCGTCTATGGCACCGAGACATTGCGGAAAGCCAAGCTTCTCAAACCCATGAACACACTCATCCACTTTTTCACTGTTCGTTAATTGTTCTGGTAAATAAATGGGACGCAATGATTGCCACACTTCTTGGCAAAAAGCAAGAAATATTTCGCTGACGATTGCCTTCGAAACACCGAATAGTCGTGCAACAGTTTCATACTCCGCCGAAGATTTTAATGTGTAGACGGCAACAGCTACCCTTTTCTGCAATGGGATGCACTTTCTATAGCATGAATCCTGTTTAGTAATACCTTTGACATATTCACACAATATTTCAAAGGTTGCCCTGCTCATGCGAAAGGTTTCCTTAAAAACGCGGTCGTTCATTGATGGAACATCCTTTTCCCAGAAGTTCCCATGTCGCTTCTAAAGTATATGTATTTAAATGTGTTTATAATTTATTGTGCTTTTTTTACTTACGTATGCCCAAATACTTCTTGGGTTTATTTCCTTACAAAGAGGTATTGTTGTCAACATTAATATTTTATAATAAATTGATATTACTCGAGCTCTTCGTATCCGTAATTCCTGCTCACTTTGTTGGATAGCAATTTTATATTCTCGGCTACAGGAATTTAATGCAGCTAGATATTTATTGCTTTCTTCTTGGTTTGCAGCAAACAAAAGTAAACATTTTTTCAATTTTGAATCCATCACTCATTTATTAACTTATTTTTTACAAGAAGAAAATATGTAAACAAAAAAAAAAAAAACACATATGGATACAGCTGTCAATTTCTCTCATTTAACTGGGTTATCTTTGCTATATGTGAACGCAACAAGGTTAGCTTCTAGGTTAATTTTTGTTAACCATAACCTGCTTATATGTGAACGTGCTATAAGTTCAGCAACAACTTTAGATACTACTACAAATATGTATAGTAAAGGGTGATTTTTTATGAGCTTGATAACTTTTTTTGTTGCTGGCTTATTTCTGTAGACTTTAGACTTGACGTAGCCCCACAAAAAATAGTCGGCGTTAAATCGCATGATCTTGGTGGCCAACTTACGGGTCCATTTCTTGAGATGAATTGTTGTCCGAAGTTTTCCCTCAAAATGGCCATAGAATCGCGAGCTGTGTGGCATGTAGCGCCATCTTGTTGAAACCACATGTCAACCAAGTTCAGTTCTTCCATTTTTGGCAACAAAAAGTTTGTTAGCATCGAACGATAGCGATCGCCATTCACCGTAACGTTGCGTCCAACAGCATCTTTGAAAAAATACGGTCCAATGATTCCACCAGCGTACAAACCACACCAAACAGTGCATTTTTCGGGATGCATGGGCAGTTCTTGAACGGCTTCTGGTTGCTCTTCACCCCAAATGCGGCAATTTTGCTTATTTACGTAGCCATTCAACCAGAAATGAGCCTCATCGCTGAACAAAATTTGTCGATAAACACATTTCGAACCGAACACTGATTTTGGTAATAAAATTCAATGATTTGCAAGCGTTGCTCGTTAGTAAGTCTATTCATGATGAAATGTCAAAGCATACTGAGCATCTTTCTCTTTGACACCATGTCTGAAATCCCACGTGATCTGTCAAATACTAATGCATGAAAATCCTAACCTCAAAAAAATCACCCGTTATATCTATATCTGGTATCGTGCATTCTATTATTCATATTTTATCGAAATACTTCGTTTCACTAAATGTTGCAAAGACCCTAATAACAATAATAATAACAATGCTAAAAACACCGACGAGCACATCAAACGCACCAAAGACAATATTAAAAAAAAAACATTGCTACTTAAAATTTAAAGATAAAATTAGTTTCATTTAAGGTACATATACGAGTAGTAAGAAAGAAAGGTAACATTTTCAAAATAGTTGACAAAATACTGTCAGAGAAGTTCAACGTAGAATAGTCGTTAAAATTTACATTACGTAGCTCAATCTCTTCAATTAAGTACACCTATATATAGCATACTTATATTTGGCTGCAAGCATATTTACGATAATCAAATTATACTTGTACACCTTTCCCAGACTGTTCGTATTCGGCTTATAATTAGTTCCCTGCAGCCAATATTAAATAATTCATAATATCTTATTAACTACGTTATATATTGAAAATTAAACTCATACACTAATAGACTATAATATAAATCATCTGAAGTAATTTCATAAATATTACTATATTCTTGCTAAGTTTTCCTAAACCACTCCCAAACATACCTATATGAAACTTGTAGTAATATTTGTTTTTTGATAATGAAATATTCAACAGCGAATTCGAAATCTTTAGATATGACCGGCTGAACAGAAAAGGAGGCGGTGTCTTGTTTGCTGTTCATTCTTCAATTCCATCTGAAGAAGTCGATGTTCCACATACAGACTTTATAGAATTTAAGTGCATTCGTATTTGCGCTAATAGTGGCCATATCTACTTAACTTATATAGCGCCATACTCGGATGTATCTGTATATATGCAACATGTTTCATTAATAAATAATGTTTTCTCAATGGCTAATAATACTGATTCCATGATTGTTTTGGGTGATTTCAATTTACCGTGCGTATCATGCAAATCTATTGATGATTACACCATTCCGATTAGTACTCGCTTATGTTTTAACGAGTTCTTGGATGATATGTCGGAGTTGGGTCTTAACCAAATTAGTTTAGTTTCAAATGAGGTTGGTAAGCTCTTAGATCTAGTTTATGTTGATTCTGGATCTCTCCACTAATTTCTTGTTCTCAGCACGGTTTTCGTAAAGAGAAATCTACAATAACCAATTTGCTTGAATTTGTATCACATGTATCAACAGGCTTTAGGGAGAATAAGAATACTGATGTTATATACACAGATTTTAGTAAAGCTTTTGATAAAGTATCCCATTCAATTCTTTTGAATAAACTTGATCTTCTTGGTTTTCAACCAATATTCATAAAATGGGTTGCTCTTATCTTAGTAATAGAATTCAACAAGTCATATTTAACGATACTTTTTCTGACATAATCAATGTTCCTTCAGGCGTTCCTCAAGGTGCCATCTTGGTCCAATTCTGTTCTTGTTATTTATTAATTGCATATCATCTGTTGTTAAGTTTTCAAAAGTTTTATTATATGCTGACGAAGTAAAACTTTTTAAAACGTATATTTCAAACAGAAAAAGACTCAAACAACCTAGTTTATTGGTGTGATAGAAATGACATGCCATTGAACCTTAAAAAATGTAAAACGATGTGCTTTTCACGTAGATCTGTAGACCCTACTTCATACGCAATACCAAACTTTAGGTTGGAGCAAGTAAGCAGTTTCGTTGATCTGGGAGTAACTATGGACTCCAAACTCAATTTTAATCTTCACGCATCTTCCACGGTTTTTTAAGCTAAGGGCGCTCTTAGTTTTGTTAAACGTTGGTCTAAAGAATTTAGAGATCCGCTTACCACAAAAATTCTTTTTACATCTCTGGTGAGACCTATATTAGAGTAAGCATCTGTGGTTTGGAACCCTAGTTACCAAGTCCATTCAGATAAGTTAGAGTCCGTTCCAAAACAATTTTTACTTTTTGCCTTAAATCATTTGCATTGGGATTCCAGTTTAAATCGTCCCCCTTAACTAACCGTTTAAAACTTATAAATATCCCGACACTCGCTAGTCGTAGGGAGATGCTTGGTATAATATTTCCTGTAAAACTCATGAATGGGTCAGTCTCTCTTATCTTATATTTATTTTAACGTTCCCGCTCGCTCTACCAGGCAGTTAAGACCCTTACTTTTAAAATTTTCTGGAACAAATTTTGAGTTAAACGAACCATTCCGCCGTATATGTCATGATTTCAATTATCATTCCAGCACATTTGATCTAACATACTCACTCTTTACCATTAAAAAAAAAAATATTTTAACCACACTTAAGATCGCAACGCTTAAAACTCTCTTGCCTTTTATGACTCGGCTAATTCCGCTTGTTCGCGGATTGTGCCCCTCTCGTCGGTTGGGCAGGAGGAGGGTAATCGTTGGGTATTAATATTATTATTAGGTTGTCAAATATCTCCCTTCCGCCTTTTTGTCTTTTGAATTTCGCGGCTATATTTAAAGCGTTACAGAGTTCGCATCTGGCAATACTATACATCTTTGAAAGGTCTTGACATAACCTACAAAACGACGCTATGCATGATTGGTTTGGATATTGCGTTATATACATGGAGTTCACTAGCGCCGAAATTCGCGCTATTTTAAAGTTTTCCTTCGTTAAAAGGAAAATCCGCTAAAAAAACCTTCCGTGAGATTAATGGTATTTTGGTGGATGGTACTTTCTCAACTTCGAACTGCACTGAACAAAATGCGGAGCAAAACTGACACACTGGCTTTTGTAATGGCCGCTTCTGCTGCTCCATATGGTGTATTCGCTTCTAAGAGCTAATGGCATTGCTAGACTATTAATTGGATAAATATTATATATACGATAACTGGCTGTCCGTATCGTCTTAAATCAAATGTGAATTTGACAAAACAAGTATATCATATACACAAAATTCCCGAAACCGAAAATATTTTCATGTGAAATTTAAGCTTTATGTGACTAAATATTTTATGATAATGTAAAACTCTGCTAAACTAACATTTTTCAGATATATGTACACACAGGGTATACCAATAAAAATTATGGTAATATGAATAAAACACTCAAGATTGATCAAAATTGGTTTTGAGTATAATTTTATGTTATTTATGATTTTAACACAATTCCGGCCAATGGTCACCACAGCTCTATTTGCATATATTCACTGCGTACGCTAATTTTCGATGATCCGGTGACGTACTTCGGTTGGAATTTCGGCTATAGTGACAAGGCGCCAAACTGTGAACGCTAGAGTGTTTAGACGTAAAGCAAGAGCCGTCGCAACATCTGGGGAAGAAAGTCGGAGAACATGGGATTATAATGTTAACGGCATTTACTTCGAAAAATAAGACCCAATGATGCCGCCAAGTGGTCATTGTTTGGAGATTCAATTGCGTTTTCTAAACCACATGATGATTTAACTCATCCCAATAACGACAATTGTGTTTATTGACGAAGCAATTAAGACAGAAATGGGTCACATTTGAGAACATGATTTTTCCATTAACGTGAATATGGAAACTTTTCGGAGAACATAAATGTGCGTTTTAATGTTGGATAATTTCCAAGAGCTCTACCGAAATGACACATGACATGATGAAATGGCAAACCGCAGTTAAGACATTTACATAATTTGACACAAATACGCAAACGAACATGACCGGTCACAACATTCATAGAACAATGCCGGTTAGCAGATACAATCAAGAGCTTCAAACAGTTCCCATTGCATTTCACGATAATGCCTTACCTCAAATTCTAAAATCGATATCTCATGCTAAAGAGCAGTAAATTAATTTGTTGTACACAAATATGTTTGTATTGCTACGTAAATATTATTATATTATATTTTTATAACTTTCCCTTTTTTGATATGAATTAACTTTACACATTTTCTTTCAACCACTAGGGAGTGGCCAGAAATGATTTTTTCACATATGTCTGAGGCAGTTTACGACTTCCGGTCATAGGCTAAGTGTCCTCTGGGTAGCCAAAGAAAGTCCGTTTGAAGGCGAGCTAAAGTGACCCTCCCTAGTGTTGTTCGCTGGGTTTGGGACCCGCCACATTAAAAACATCCCCAATGAATAGTAAACAAAGACCACGGCAAACTCATTTAGAAATACGATTTAAGTGCATGCACCTGAAATATTCAGTCCCTTAATTGGGACGGCGCCACTGTTCAGCTTGTTGATGTCCTTGTTAGAGCCCTCGTTCACTGCCAGACCAATTCGATTAGCTTTTTTTGTTCAGCATGGAAAAAGCAGAACTAACGGTGCGGTTGTTACGGCCAATCATATCAATATGATCGGCGTCCGCCAGTAGCTCTACACTCTAATAGTAAATTATACCTACTCAATTAAGCTCAGCAGTTCGAATTATTTTCTGCAGAAGCGGATTGAAGAAATCGGGAGTCTCCTTATCTGAAACCTTGCATGGTATCGAATAGCTCGGAGGGGTCCAGATCCTGATGGAGCTTTTGATGTTGCTCAACGTCAGCTTGCATAGCCGTATTAGTTTGCGGGGATACCAAATTTAGCATAAAGGCAGGCCCTTTTCGTGCTGTAAAAAGCTGCTTTGAAATCGACAAAGTGATGATGTGTTTCGATCTTCTTTTCATGGATCTTTTCCAAGATTTCGTTCATGGTGAATATCCGGTCAGTATTTAATTTTCCAGGTCTGAAGCCACACTGATAAGGTCCAATAAGTGTGTTGACAGAGGGTTTCAGTATTTCACACAATACGCTCAATAGAACCTTATATGCGATATTAAAGAGGCTTACACCGCGGTAGCTGCACACTGCACACAATCATCGGGCTTGCTTTCGTCCGACCATATTTTACAAAAACAGCTGATGCATGCTCCTTATCTGTTTTGTTGAGTAATATGTATTTCCACCACTTAGATCGTATGGTTGGTAGATTTTTGATCCGGAAAAAAACAGGTAGCTTGATGAATTTTAGTATGTTGGAATCTGGTAGTACAGATACATTATACATTTTTTCATCCACCGGGATGAATGTGAACTACGAATCCAACACGGTGGTGATGAAAAATCTCATGTCGTCGCATTTGTGATTTGGCTCCCACGTGACTGTTGACAGTCATAGCTTCGAAGTGGTGGATAATTTCGTGTATTTTGGAACCAGTATTAACACCAACAATAATATCAGCCTCGAAATCTAACGCAGAATAACTCTTGCCAACATGTGCTACTTCGGACTGAGTATACAATTGAGATGTAAAGTCCTTTATCGACGAACAAAAACCAAAGTCTATAAGTCGCTCATTATTCCCTATTTATCGAAAAGCTGGCGTAACACAGTGCCATCTTATCATATCACTCTCTATTGCAGCATTACGCTAAAACAAATCAACATATTTGTATTTGACTTCACACAGAATTCAATAATTTTCGCATTTCTGCAATAAGAGCGGAAAATCCATTTAGAGGCTCTTTGTCAGTCGGCAACTGCTGTCTGCATTTAACAGCAACATAAGGTCTCAGAGTGCTTAATGCTGCAGTCCACTTACACAATAGTCAGCACCGTTGGAACCAGCGAAGCTTTCAAGAGGTTTTTGTTCGCGCTTAATACCAAGGGAGTTCAAGTGGAATCTTGCTGCACGTTGCGTGTTAAAAACTAGATCGGGTCGATTTTTTTACTATTTAATTAAGTATGCGTTAAATGTTCTACGAATCAATCTGAGCAACTTTGCTAAAGAGACTATGGGTCTAAAACTGCTCGAGCAAGCGATTTTTATGACGAAGTGTAAAAAATCTGACTAATCAGTTGTATGGGTGACATGTGATATAGTTTTATCTAAATCTACTCGCTTTAATATTCATTTCTCAGCTTTATAGTGCTATATACAAACTATCTTGGGTGGAAAGAAGCATTCCGCTCTATCTTATAGCACACAATAACTCTTTATTGTATGCCAAAATCCAGGAAGTAGTTGTCAAACTTTTGCTGGTGTTGTTTGGCTCTATAATTGCCTCGATTTTGTGAATTCAGTGAAACTCAACGCCTGCTCTTAGTAGACAATAAAATCTTGTTTTGCAGTCAACGATGAATTTGAAATCAGATTTGATATAATGAGTTCAAACAACAAAACCAGCAATAGGCAGATTAATTTGCCAATCATTGGTTGTTTGTGTAGGCATTTGTGAACAGCTGCAAATATATGCAGTTCTCTTAGCTTTACTCACCGCAATAATGGTTTGTACTTTATCGGCATTCAACTGCATTATGGCAGATATTAGTGCACTGTAGCTATCTGTTAGTTGACTTAGATAAGAAGAGGAAGAAGGTATCTGCTAGAGCAAATACCCAAAAGGAAACGTCAGAAACAAACAAATGATCAGCATGACAAACTGAGTACGTTTCCTTGACTGTCAGTCTGTCCGTCCGTCTGACTGTCTAGCCTGTATAAACGCGAACCAGTCCCATACACCTGACATACTGAGCGATTGGTATAAAGTGCTTGTATGGATAGTTTTTCCAATTGAAAAGATACTTTCAAGAAATTCTGTACAGAGTAGCTTCCGAAGAAATTCTTCATTTCTGGAGATATTTTCACAAAATTTGGCATCCAATATTGTCTAATGCAATGTCGCATTAACCGAAGAAATTAGAAAAACAGATTGCTATAGTATACAGCTGTCATACAAGTTGAAAAATCAGAATCAACCTTCTTTGAGAGAAATGAACATGTGCAAAATTTGAGGTTGATATTTCGTAAGCTGAGTAGCTAGTTCGCGTATATCTATATAGACAGACTGTCGGACAAACAGACGGAAATAGATCAATGGACTCATCTCATCATGTTGATAATTCATATCTTCTTCTTCTTAATTGGCATAGACACCACTTACGCGATTATAGCCGAGTTAACAACCCCGCGACAGTCGTTTCTTCTTTTCGCAACGTGGCGCCAATTGGATATTCCAAGCGAAGCCAAGTCGTTCTTCACTTGGTCCTTCCAACGGAGTGGAGGTCTTCCTCTGCTTCCCCCGGCAGGTACTGCGTCGAATACTTTCAGAGCTGGAGTGTTTTCGTCCATCCGGACAACATGACCTAGGCAGCGTAGCCGCTGTCTTTTAATTCGCTGAACAGATGGTACCTTCTCTGTTGAGTTCTGCAGCTCGAACTATTTTCTCCAGAAGCAGGTTGAAAAAGTCGCTCGATAGGGAATCGCCTTGTCTGAGAACGGCTCGGAGAGGTCCTTCCCGATTCTGACGGAGCTTTTGGTGTTGCTCAACGTCAGCTTACACATCCGTATTAGTTTTGCGCGGATTTTTGATAATTTATATATGTATAGTATATATGCCGGGTTTTCCAATAGAAATGATATGATTTCTAAATGCAGCTTCGGCGTTATTTAATAAGTCATGATCTGCATTTTTTTTTTAAATTGTATTCAGTAATGTTTACGTGTTTTGATTTCAATAATTTTTTTTTTGTATTTGGGTGTGTCCTCACGACAACTTTAAGCATTTTGGAATTTAAAAAATATAAAAATTCATATAAGGTATTTAAACAAAAATATTTTTTTGCGGGCAAAAATTTAGTTAAGTACTAACACATTTTATTTTCAAGTCTTCACTACTTTAAGTATAAGTTCCGAAGCAGAATTGACGTAGAAGAATTGTTGGCATCGAAGTATACAACAACCGCGGTTGGCAAAACGTCTACATCACGGCGATAATCGAATCGGGGCCATTCCCGTCTGACAAGTTTTTTTGAACGGTTGAGTTGGGAAAAAACGTTTTGGTGAGTATTCTTGAACAACCATTACATTTTTTAAATTGACATTTTGGAGTGGTTTCTGGTTTGGCGGAATCATCTCTATTTTTTTTTGAAATGGAGCTGATGACACCATTAGTGCTGTATAGGTCAATAATAACAAAAGTTTATGGGTTTCAAAAATAGAATTTTTATTGACTAATTAAATACTACAACACCTCTCAAATGTTGTCCTAAATTTTCAAGTTGAGTTGTAGTTTCGGAGACACAGCCTTGAGAACTTGTGCGCTCGAGGCCAGCTAGCCTAAGTGCGTAGTCTGTAGACGCGTTTTTCTCGAAACTGTGTTTTTGAAGTCGGTTGACAAGATTTCTTGAGAACTACTCAACCGATCTTCATAACATTTTACACAGACGATATAATTTTCAAAGTCTTGGACGAAGGATTTTTGTTCGATTACAGACATTAAAAAAAAAAAAAAGTTGCGAAATTTTCATTGAAATTTTAATTTTTTGTAATAATATCCGCCAATTTTCTTTTCCTTCGTCCAAATTCTAATTTAAGGTTTTAACTAAAACACGTCTTTCTTAGATGTTATACAATATTTAATTTTTTATGAGAGAAAGTTGAGTAGTTGGGCATGGGGACTTTTTAAGGAACTTAACATTTTTCTTTATATAATAGTAAAATGTTTCTTACACACACTTAATAATCGCTATAATTAGATGATAATGAAATATTATTGCACAGTATACTCAGAACTCTATGGAGAAAATGCATGTAATTGTTAAATGAGTTTTCACTAATATTCTGTTTTTTTTTACCTTGGTGGATTTTATATGTACATATAAAGTGGCACAGAGGCAATGATTATATGAAGAAAATTGTAGCAGTACTTGTTTTCTAAGTGTAGTTAGTTAGATATTTCTGATTTGGACATTATTTGGAGTCTGTTCACTTGATCTCATGGATATACCATATAAAATTTGGTTATCCAAGTAAATGAGAGATACTCTCGAATAAAATATGTCGATAGGAAAATAATAGCAGAAGATATAGTGAACACTACGCATATTTGTACCTTATCGCTGAAAGCTTATTGGTCTAGAGTATGCATATACATATGCAAAATTACGAAATTCAGTCAAATGATATGGGAATCTAAATATGAAAGGATAGCTTTTTGTATTTAGCTCATGGTTGAACACAGAATGTCAGGCATTATTAATAAAGGAGTTTCCACTAAACAGCACAACAGCGATTCATGCATACTAAGGTGGGTCGATTTCGGAATTTTTTCGATTCGGTATTTCTAATAGTGCGGAAAAGTTGCCTTAGTACTTCCTGATTCCAATGCAACTTTTTGTTTTGAGATCGGATTGCATCTTCAACCCGAACCTCGGCCTTGAAATTTCGGAAATTCGCCTAAAATCGTGAAATTGTCTACCTAGCACCTGAAATACGCATCTCATGGCAAAATGTATACAACAAAAGTTATTTGTCACGTCATTTGCTACCGAAATGGTATATGCGATCATGGCCGTAGGACGAACCGTTCACGAGATACGAGCGAAAAGGCAGCGCGCCACAGCGCAAGGTCAAAATTGTTGCAGCTCTCAGCAAACCTGTATTGGTCACCCAGAACCCACCGCGTGGAGGTAGCTGCTCTTCGGGTTCCTCCCAAGCCCAACCCAACCAACCATATGTCAGGCTTGTTTTAGTCTGAATCTGTGTCAAATTTATTGATAAAATCAGATTTTGTACTAAACTTTGGCACTTGTTGCCTAGATTTCAGTGTAGAGCGTATAAAAAGATCACGAGATTGGGGGCCAATAACTTTAGAAGATGCCTCTGTCACCAGTTTGACGATTCTCTCGACTGCCACGGTGTGAGAGGGGAATTCACTAAATTTCCATACCTCTGCAGTGTCTCCCGACAGCCCTTTTATGAGTTCTTCGTTAGAAACTGAACAAAGAACTGGTGGAACAGTCAAGGTAATAGTCTTCCAGTTAATCATATCGTAATAAGTATTAGCTTTGAAATTTAGCTTTGGCACTTTATTACATCTAACTCTTCCATTTATGGTGTCAGACTCTGCTTCTCTGGCTGCCAGAAGACGGTCAAGGGTCAACTTTCTGACTTCTATCCGATCGTCAGTCATCATACTAAGGAGAATTTTTTCTGGAAGAGCAAAGAAAGCATTCTGCTGAATGGATGAATCGACAACCTTGCGCAGTTTAGCGGGTAAGTATCTCGACCTTTGAATTGCAGCATAGAGATGGCGCGAGACATCTTTGATTGAACTGTTGAATCTTATTGAGAACCACAAAGGTGAGTAAACTTTAAGTATGTACCTGACCAAAATTTTTATTTCCTTTGTTGGTTTGTCAGTAGAAATGTATAATCTCAGAATTCTATTTGCACAGGTGAGCCAGCGAGATTTGCACATGTTACCTGGATGCATCGACGCTAAATCTGAGGAACATTGACCGGAAATAACAGCTTCTGATATTTTATAGAGATAAGCTTGGTCTGTGCTAAGTTGGGTCGAATTAATAACCTCAGAAGGTAATTGGGAGGATGGAAAACTTTCAAATTTGACAACAGGCAACTTCTCACAATAAGGGAGCAGTTTACCTATGTCGGCAGAGAATGTATTTGGACTCTTTGAGACACCATCTATGTGTTCGAAAAGAGCACGGAATGGAAGTTCGTTGAAATGTAGAAGACAAACAACCCACTGTAATGGCCTACCTATTCTTTCTTCTAGTTTCCGAATGATTCCACCTTTCCAACCTGTGTTCGTGTTGGTGCCATCAGCACCGACAACTTCTAGATGTTCCACATCAACTGAATTGTCTTGTAAATGTTGCCATATAGCTTGCGTCTCATCCTCAGCTGACCCGGAAGGAGAAGTGACGTGGCCAAAGTAATGACAACCAGGTTCCGCTATAAGAGAAATATGTTCCTCTTTGACAGTGTCGCGGTAGTACTTTTCACCTTCGCTGACTTGTGTAAGTGTATTGTCTTTGCGGCCGTCAAAATACAGCCCATATACGGAGTCAATACTTTCGGTGTTCTGGAGCTTAACACCAACACTTTTTTTTGCCCGACTAATCTTGCATTTGTCAGTGACAAAGCTAGCCTGATCCTCTGTTATCAAACCTGCTTTTTTGGCATCCAGAAAAGCCGATGAAACAATCAAGGCCGCTGCTCTATCACTTACTCCAAATCTTTGGGCAGCTAAAGCAGTGTGTTGTAATACTAGTGTGTTTTGTTTGGTTTTAGAGGATGGAAGAGAAAATTCATCATCACCTTCGTTTTTCGAAGAATCAATGTGCGACGCGCCTACATTGTTGTCGTCTGTATGAGAGTCTGGCTGATCTGAATGGTCACGTGTTCTAGCTGATACTTTTCTGGTAAGTGTTGATGTTGACTGACGTTTTGAAAGCTTTTCTTTACGTTCATTTTTCTTTGTAATCTTTTTTGTTTCAGGTAGATCAACACTTCCAATGCGACCAATTCTTGTGGTTCTCTGGTCCAAGAGAAATGGTTGTTCTTTGATAGGAACTTTCCTTTCCTTTGGACAAGTGCAAGAAGAAAAATAAATGCATTTACAAGCAGCGATGTCAAATAATTTTCCGGCAGAAGAGACAAAGTCGTCTCTTTTAGAGCTCAAACCTATTGGGTTCCTTAAAAACATTTTTTAAGAGTCAGAAATTTCTTATGGTATGTGGTGAGCATTTGTACAACTCTGGTGTGTGAAACTATCAGAATGGATGACTTTTTGAAAGTATTTTCAACCTTTTTTGCAACTATTTCTGTAACCTCTTTACTCCTAGGTTCATAGTTGTCGCCTCGGAGTCGCCCTATACCAAATCTTTCAAACTGATAACACAAAAGAACATCCTGGTAAGTAGGTAACTGGGACTCAGAGAGATTGTACGGATATATGCCAATCACAGGACATTTCTGTCTAAATTTAAATTTAGATACAGACATTTTGAGTTCTGTGTTTTGTTGAGAGAATATACGTGATAGCACCTGGCGAAATCAACGACAAGAGTGAAGGAACTCGATGAAAAAAATATTTATGTGGAGACCAGTCCGAACGTGTCGTATGGCGGAGGGAAATGAATGTAAGTGATAGAACTCAGCGAAATCACCGACAAGAGTGAAGGAACTCCATGAAAATATATAAGTGTGGAGACCTATCCGAACGTGTCCTTTGGCGTAGGTGAATGAATGTGAGTGATAGCACTCGGCGAAATCAACGTCAATAAGTGTGGCCGCAAGCCGATTTTCACCTTGCGCTGTGGCGCGCCGCCTTTTCGCTCGTATCTCGGGAACGGTTCGTCCTACGGCCATGATCACATATACCATTTCGGTATCAAATGACGTGACAAATAACTTTTGTTGTATACATTTTGCCATGAGATGCGTATTTCAGGTGCTAGGTAGACAATTTCACGATTTTAGGCGAATTTCCGAAATTTCAAGGCCGAGGTTCGGGTTGAAGATGCAATCCGATCTCAAAACAAAAAAGTTGCATTGGAATCAGGAAGTACTGAGGCAACTTTTCCGCACTATTAGAAATACCGAATCGAAAAAATTCCGGAATCGACCCACCCTAATGCATACTTCGCACTATTTTTGTGGCATGTCAACAAAAAGGAGAACTTTTAACCTTAGCAAGAGTCGTTTTCTGACTCATGTGTGAACTTTGGTTTTATAGCTTTAGTGGACACGTACTTAAACATATAGGGCTGCACGCAAGCATCTCACAAACTGCAAGTTTTTATATTTATTCAATTTGCAGAGTGACACTGCTTGAGATAAACTTTGAGCAACTTATCACATACATATATATACTTTAAAATATAATATCAAAATATATGCATTTACAGTTGCTTTTTCTTTCTATTTTGTCTAAGGTCGTCGACGCCTTTAACTGGCCTGGCCGTTGGACTCTGTGCCATCAACAGTCTTATTGGTTAATATTGCCTCAGCTTTGTTACCTACTTACGAGTACTTCATATAACATTTGCACTGTTGTTGGGACATTGATGTCGTTATAGTGTCAAGTTTAGTTTTACGATATGTTTGACTTGATTCAATTTCCAAACGAAGTCAACGAAGGACATTGATTACTTCTCCTTAGTCTTTACTTATTTGGCTAACACATCATTTCAAATCAATATACATTAGGGTATGTCAAAAAAATTAATATCTTTTTCTCTTGATACTTTGAAAAAATATGTTTTTCGTCAGCTCTAAGGAAATCACACCAAGTAGGAGTATTGCTTGAATTAAAAAAGAAAAAACACAAAACATAGACTGAATTCGCATCCAACATGCTATTAGCAAACAAATATTAATTTCTGAATACGAATGAATGAAATGTACCAAAGTGCGAGAAATAGCGACAGTCATGACACGTTATTAGGAACATAAAATTTTACGATAATACTCAGAGATGATGGAGAAATGCAGTATTGCTAACAGGTACAAAAAATATATTTCAAGATTGTTAGGCTTTTATGAAAAAATTTTAAGAAATAAAATTTAACATTTATTCTTCGGTAGTTTTGTTGTACTTATCTCACATGTCACATCACGCACTTAGCGCAGCTTTAGTGCAACTCATAAAAAGCGTAGTGTTTCACGCGCAAAGGGAATACTTAATACTGTGATAAAATTTAAAGGTGAAGTTTAATTTATACTTCGTGTGTTTTCGAATCGGTAAATTTTTTTTCTGTACGTTGGTAGTACTGTTAGTGACATTTGTGCTAAATTTCACGTCAAAATATTCATTAGTATTTGAGGTACGTGCCGTTTTGTGAGGCTCTGAATGTAAATTCTTCGATTTTTATTATGTCTGAATTTATTTAACTTGGTTGGTTATTCGTGATCATTTCGCCACATTTTTAATTAATAACGTGCCGCAACCACCGCATTCGCCTGATTTACCTTCGTGTAACTTCTTGCTATTCAGTAAATTCACATGACCACTTCAAGGACACCGTTTTGAAACAATTAACGATATAAAAGCTAAATCGAAGAAGGCTCTGATGGCCATCACAATGGAGGATTTTTCCAAGTGCTATGATGAAAAATAAGAAGTAAGAACTGTGGTTGCGGTAAGTACGTACGAGTCTTTTGCATTTTTATGCAAGAAGTGATTTTTTTTAGTATTTGCTAACATATTTTGCCTGTTTTAATTGTTGCTTCAGCTAATAAACTATAATAAATAAAGTGGTTTACCTTTCAGCTTACCAGTATCTTATATTCTTCTTTACTGGCGTAGACACCGCTTAAGCGCTTACAGCCGACTTAACAACACCGCGCCAGTCGTTTCTTCTTTCCGCTACTTGGCGCCAATTGGATATTCCAAGCGAAACCAGGTCCTTCTCCACTTGGTCCTTCCAACGGCCAACGGAGTGGAGGTCTTCGCCTTCCTCTACTTCTCCCGGCGGGTACAGCGTCGAATACTTTCAGAGCTGGAGTGTATTCGTTCATTCGGACAACATGAGCCAGCGCAGCCGCTGTCTTTGAATTCGCTGAACCATGTCAATGTCGTCATATAGCTTTTGGTGTTGCTCAACGTCAGTTTACACAGCCGTATTAGTTTTGCGGGGATACCAAATTCAGACATCGCGGCATAAAAGCAGCTCCTTTTGGTGCTGTTAAAAGCAGCCTTGAAATCGACGAAGCGGTGGTGTGTGTCGGTTCTCATTTCACGGATCTTTTCCAAAATTGTTTTTCTGTCTGCAAATGCGTCGTGCTTCCCTCTTCAACTCTCGGTATCCCTCCCATCCCGTCAGCGATATGTTGAAAAACTTCGCTTTAATGCGGATTGCGGCTAGACGTTAGTCCACCGGAGTGAATGACAGTACTCGGCGACGGAGTCACTCTCCCACCACGAATCCCACACCAAGTTTGCGCTCCTTTCTATGGCCACAGTAGTAAATGCCACAAAGACTTACTCGCCTCAGTCCTTGTCCCGTCTACCGCATTTCTAGGATGGCGGTGATGTCCGTCTTCACTCTAACGAAGACATCAACCAGCTTGGCAGCGGAACCTTCCCAATTAAGGAACCGGACATTTCACGTGCATGCCCTTAAATCGTAGTCCGTATTTCGTTTGTCATGGTCGTCATCAAAAGGGGGGTCTCTCATCCGAGCCTTATTTGTTTTTTTCATTGGTACTGTTTTTGTACGTGGCGGCTCCCAAACTCAGCGCACAACCCTATGTAGGGGATGTTCCGCCTTCTCACTTTAACTTGCATTCAAACGGATGTTCTTAGGCTACCCGGAGGATTCCAGAAATCGTAAGATGCTTGAGCCATATTTAAAAGAATCATTTCTGGCCATTCCCAAGTGAATGGCGATCAGAGAACTTTCTTCACTTGTGTGAACTTCTACACGTGACTCCATCCTCCTTATATTACAATGAGCGAATTTGCTGCTTTGTTTTAATATACATGAACTCTCATAAGCTGTTCTTGGTTTTGTGGTTAAAATGCCAATAGCTTCAATGACAAAATGCAAAGCTATTTTTGTTATAGGTACTTAGTAATGCCAGATGTGGCAAATGGATGATGCCAGTAGGTTGTGATCTGCCAAAGGCCAACAGCCGAGACTGTGTGAATAAGAAGCAAGCCAGTTTTTTTAAGGGTCTTTTCTACATATTTTGGAGATCTTAAATGTACATAAGGCATGTAGCCCTGATCCGCCGGTCAGCCCTTTCGGAAATTTCGTTCTATATCGTTCTTAGTAATTTAGCTTAGCTCTGACAATCTCAATCCGCTCCGTTTACGAGAACTCCTTTATGATCTGGAACCCAGTATATACGAGTACATATGTAGCCGCTTTCCGACTGCAGCTACATCCGCTGCTTCCCTGCTTTTAAGGACATTCTCTAACATAATGCGTTGTATGATTATTGCCTTAATTGCTGGTTGTCTATTAGTATATATAATTATCAGTTTTATGTTATTTCCTGCATTGCAAATTGTTCCGCCTGGAAGACTGCAGTAAGGGTAGCCGTGGTCTAATTTGTCCACCAGTCCCCCACTTTTTGAGCTATAGCTATGCCTGAAGGTCCTTGTAGAGATTTGATTTTTCGTTCAGAGCTTTCTACTGCAATGTCGATTGGTGGTACGTTGAGTAGCCTTCCTACTGCCGCTGCTAAAGTGGTTTGTAGCCCTCCTGATGTGCAAAGAATAGCGAGTCGCTGTACCTCATCGGTTTCATGTATGAATAAATCAAGGAAAATAAAACTGTAAAAAATGTCCACTAATATAATTTTTTACATATTTGATATATATGTACGTATATAATCTCACATTCATGTTGGAAATGATTTGTGAAGTTGGAATTTGTGTTTTGAAAGATTATATTTATTAGGTGCGCAACTAAGTTTCCGCTGCTTGTTCATATGTCGCTCATTTGTTGCAAGACCGGCATAATTCAAAAAACGTGATTTTGGAGTTAATGCTGCAGAATTGTTCATTATATCATACTTCATGTTGAGTGAAAAATTCATATGAATACCTCTTATATGCTCCGCTTGAGAAGAGGTGTAAGGTTGGAGTCACCGTGTAAGGTTATAGTAAGTTGAAAACTTTAAACGCGTTTTCTGGCGAATCGATTTTTTTGACTTATGCCGGTCTTGCAGCAAATGAGCGATATGTACAAGTATAGCTCCAGCAGTTAGTGTTGATCGACTATGATTTTTCCAAAACGTGATGAAATTAACCCAGACATTTCAAAAATCAGTTGCGTTTTCACATTAGTGATTTTGTGTATTTGTCATATACTTTTGCTTGTGCGAATAACTATGTCAAATTTTTTCCTAATTTATCGTCTTTGTTTGAAAACCTACATTTTTTTCCACAAACACACTATTGGAGAAATTTTATATATTTAGAACATTAAATGAATTATTTTGCACGTTCTCTGGCGTTGAATGGCAATAAATGAATATAGTGAATAACTCTATGAACTGAATAGAATTCATATGAATATAAAGTAGTGTAAATAGTTGAGTTGCTTAACAGTGACATATATTCATATAAATTGGAGCGAACTTTTATGAGATTGCTATTGGGTAGATTATAAATACGATTCAATTCAATAACTAATATATTGAAATGACTGCAGAATATTATTAAAAAGTTACTATGTAACTGAGTAATCAATGAAAAGGAGTTTCGTAATTGAGTGTCACACAGTTTTGAAGCTAAAAATAGGGGGTACCACATGTTTCACACAATACAAATAAAAGGTTTAATATTAGATAATATATGATGTACGCTGATACTAATACTGAAAATAGTCAGATTATTCAAATGTAGTCAGAAGTGTAAAACATTTTGATTAAGGGCAAAAATCAGTAGTTTAACTCTAAAAGAGTATAATTGATTTCTGTTCAAATTACTGTTAATATGTATGAGAATACTTGTATTATATATACGCATGTTATTACGAAATAAGCATATTAAATTTTCAAAAGGTCACTGTAACTTTATTGTGCAGAGGAATGCAGTTATCGAAATTCCCTCTAAATGGCAAGATATCACTAAAATTATACAGTCGCAAGTAGACAAATGTGTGGCAACCAATCTGAACAGTCGTCAGCTGAAAGACTTGAATGTTATTAAATAGCTTTGATATTGGCCTGGTAGATATATTTATTAGCATAAATGGGGTATATACGAGTATGTGCATATCTTTGCATATGGATGAATGAATGACACTGAATAGCTGAGAGCAAAAGGTAAGTACTGCTCGAGTGTTATATGTTGAATTGGATTGAAGATGCAATTTTCTGTAGGAATGCATATGAGTATTTGGGAGTACATATAATTTTTAGAAACAAACACAAGATATTTACTAATAGTGGAGTCTAGTTATTTATTAAAATATGTGTAAGTAAAATGCAAAAAAGAAGAAAAATATATTTTCAAATTTAATTGAACCTTCTTAATTATATTTAACACATATATGTACATATTACAAGATATTTAGTCAAAATCAGAAATTGTTCATGTATAGATTTTTTAAGTTTCACCACATACTTGTACATATAACAAATGTTATATCCAGGGTTTTTATTTTCTACTCCGTAGCAGCAAAATTTCTAGAATTATTGCTTTGCTATTGCTACCGCTCTCACTTTGACAGGAGCCGTAGCAGAGCCATAGCAAAAAAATGTAAAATTAAATGTAAATGTATGCTCTGCTCTGCTCGGAGTTTTGTTAGGTAAAAAACTACAACTACAGCAATAGCCAAAAATTAAATGTTGTGGCTCTGCTGCTCTGGCGTAGCGGTAGCAAAAAATTGGGAGCAGTATGAGAGCAGAGATATTAACATGTTTATATGCTACAGCTGTCGCATGTGTAGAGTGGATGGAAGAATAAGGGTATTCTCGTTCTAATAACTCCGTTTCATTACTCCTAAGATCTCTTCGAAAATCGGGGCTTTACACGTTTTTGGACATTTGCCATTTTTGTTGCTCATATGTCTCGTGTCTTGTACTACCATATAACCATCTCCATATAAACCTAGGTTTGCGGTTTGATTCCAGTTCTCCATCACAAAGCTGTCAAAATCAAAAGCTGCAATGAGTTGTTAATTACTGCTTTACATTGTATCGGCAGTAGTTCATTAATTCAAAAGTTTTGTCCTACTTTTGTAGAATGGAGGAAGAGTTTTGTTCTGTTTTTGTCAGTTCTGTTAAAAAAAATTACCGCTGCCATTGCCACCACTAGCAGTACAAGAACTAACACCCAAAGCTATTTAAGAACTTTATATACCGTGGAAACGTTTGTTGCTTAAAGTGCTGCTCCACTATTAAAACACGTATAAAACTTCGAATGAAAAATTGGTAAAAAAAATCGGAACTTCTGAAATGTGATGAGCATAAAAGCTAGCACGCTATTTAAGGTGGCGAAAGAACTACAATAAAGTAAAGTGGTATACATACGTATATAATAAACTGGCGAAGAAAGTTGGCGTCCAATATTTTCGATTGTAAAGTCTTCATATCCATATGTGCGGTTGGTCATTGAATCCATTAATCGACGGCGTATGAGTTACGGCTGATGATAATCTATGGAATTAAAGTTTTATTGGCAAATTTACATATATCATTATTTTAAATTTTAATGGACTTAACCCTGCTTAGATAACGTACGTCTGCGAGACGTACACTTGTTTTATTTTTCGTTCTCTCTCTCACAACCGTTAAAAGGGAATATTCTCGCTTTCAGTTTTCTGAGTCGTTAACTGCAGAACAAATATCCAAAATAAAAGTATAATAATTAAATAAAGGATCTACGTAAAAAAATATCTGCAAAAGTGTTTCCACTGACATCCTCAAAGGACGAAAACTTGAATACGTCTCTCAGACGTACGCTATATTTTCAGTACTTAAAAATAACGTTATCTAAGCAGGGTTAAATTGAAAAAAAATTCTTTATTGAAGGTTCACTGATGACTCAACGACGAAGTTTTCAATGCCAATAAAAACAGTATATCTTTTGAATTTTCTTTACTTCTTTATGTCCTTTTTAATTTTTGAAAAGCTAATAAGGAAATGATTATTTTGTTACTAACCAATAAAAAGATTGCAATGCCCAGTCGGACACAAAGCATCAAATAGATGATTCAAGTGTATTAAGATTTGTTTTGTGGTGCCAGTGCAGAGGATTTCTCTAACGTGTTCAGCAATTGTGGATGCTGTATGTTCTGGGTTATGCTTCACACTCTGCAAAATGTTACGTGTTTCTCGCTGGGTTAGTATTTTTTTTCGACAAGGACGGTGCATAGATACAAAAAACGCCGGTATCTTTATAATTTCCACGGTAATTTTTCCTTTTTCATGGAGTTTAACTATTATTTTTCTTTCGGATTTCTTTTCCTTTAGGAGACGTTCTATGTTTAAAATTTAATTTCGAACTGAAAAAATCAAAAATCTTTACAATTGATCATCTTATAAAAAAATAAAACACGGGTAATTCCCATTTTACTAATTATACTATACAGACTTTTTCTGCCTAGTGTATGCCAATATATGTTTTTCATGCCGGTTTTTTTGGATGTGAATGGTAAGTAAGTAACGCCCAAACTGAGCCCTTTCGTACTTGTTTTTTACACATTTGTTTTTATTTTTGTTTTTGTTGTTACAATTTTTAGTTCTTGGTTTGGCGCGTGAGGATTCGTAAATTGCACCAATTAAAATTTATTAATTTGGATGATTGGTGCTGATTGAATTTTAATTAAATAATGTTGTGACGTATTTTGGTATTACAATTGTGATAAAATAATTTCAATGAGATAACAAGTTTTTATATGAATTATGTAAGTAACTGCTCAGTTATTGGGAATAGGAACGTCTCAGTGGTGAACTAAGAAAATTAAAAATTGATTATGACTAATTTAGAATTTCCATAACATTAAGTATAGTAAGCAATTTTGATGACATTACAGTTTGAGAATCTCCAGGTATATTTCTAAGGAAATTCAAGTAAGTTATATAGTATATACATATATGAAAATGGAATATTTGAATTAAGTCTTTTTAACTAAAAGTATATATATGAGATTTACAAAATCTTAAAACGCAGTCAGAAAAACCCAGCTAATAAAAGTTCGGATAGATTTACAAAGCGACTTAGTTACGGCTTTAACCATCTGCTTATAGTCTTGTATACTATTACTATATAAGAAATGGAATTAATAATTTGTAATAAATGATCTAACTATATTTGACTCCTTGAAAATGATATAAAAACAATTAAAGGAACGAATCACGTTTAGTAGAAAGTTTGTCGATTGAACCAGAACGATCAATCAAAATGTGTATCTCTTCTACATACTATGTATGTATATAAATAAAAATGAATCGCCAAAATGTACGCTCATAACTTTCATACGACTGAACCAAATTTGATGATTCTTTCTTTATAATGTTCGTTGAGGTTCAGGGATAGTTTCTGCGGGGAAAAAAATTCGAATAATTGCCGGAAAACCCCTGAAAACAGCCCTTTTCTTTTTCTCATACAAACGAATGGATATTTGTTCGTTAGTAACGCTAAGAGACCGGCTGAACCAATATTGATGAAATTTTAAGAGGTTATTCGTCGTGGATCGGGAAAGGTTTAGAAATAAAGAACCTGTATGTCTTTCATGAGGAAAAGTCGGAAAATTGAACAAGTCCAAAAAGTTAATTTTTTCCATACAAATCTTTTTATTCAATTTTTTTTGTTTTGTTTTTCAATTATTTAAATCTTTTAAATTTGGCGTTTGTTTCAAATTTTTTTGAAAATTATTCCGTGATAATGTTATGTGTTTTTCACACAAAGTGATCAATTACAGCTTGAAATTTGTCACGATGCCATGAAGAGGTCGCGCTTATATCGGTCGGCGTTTTTTCTGGCATCAACATACATTAGCAGCCCAAGCCACATGAACGAGTACTCCCAGGATGCGATGATATACGTGCGGTATTATGGGTTGCGATCAATCAGAAAGCGATTGTCACGATGTCATAGCAAGACTTTTCAACAGCTTCGATGGACATTATCTTGAAGCAACGCATATATGGTGCTGTTAGATGCTAGATATACTTTGTTGAGTGGCAAAAAAGGCACGCACACATTCTTCTTTGGATGGTGGAAGGTGGTTACACCAGATCAAATTGATGAAATCTTTCAATAATGCGGCAATTCCTGATTCAAAGAAGGATCCAGTATTATACGAAGTGATGAAAACCAATAAGGTTCACGGACCTTGCGGACACCACAACCGCACTTCGGTTTGAATGTCTGTCAATAAATGCACGAAACAGTATCCACGTACTTTTCTTTCGGAAACACAAACTAGAAATGATGGATATCCACTCTATCGGCGTTGCTCACCAGACGACAATGGCAGGACATTTAGCATTCAATTTAGAGGCATAAGTATCGAAGTTGACAACACATTGATCGTACCAGATTCGCCACAGTTGTCTAATTCACATTCAAAATTCATGTCAATGTTGAGTATTGCAGTTTGGTGTAATCGATAAAATACGTTTGTAAGTACGTCACCAAAGGCAGCAACATGGCGATTATTGATCTTGAACGATACGGTCGATACGTGAACTGCAATAAAGCGCTTTGTGGGATATTTAGTTTTGCAATTCATGAACGTTTTCCGACTGTTGTGCGTCTCGCAGTTAATTTGGAGAATGGCCAAAGAGTGAATTTCATCCCAGAGAATACAGTATATCCAGTGGAAACATGGCCAGCAACAAAATTAACATTGACGAGTTTTTTCTTATCTTTCGTCAGTGATGTGTTTGTGAGAACATTACTCTATTCGAAAATACCTTGATATTGATATTGTCGAATAGTTACGCAGAAAGCAAGGCCAACCAGTAGATTGACATTCAGGTGTCTTATCAACGAATGCATTAGGACGAATTTACACAATCCACCCGAAAAACGACGATTGTTTCTACCTTCGGATGCTATTGATTAATGTACACGGTTCAACTTTATTTGAGTCATTGCTTACTGTGAATGGTATATGGGAATATGTGCAAGTTTTGGAGAAGTAAGCCTGCAATTACAAATGCTGGAACACACTAATCACTGGAATGAAAATGAAGTTCGCATACTTTTCGATATAAACATCGACATTGTCAAAGACATTTTACATCGTCTTCGCTACAAATTGGAAATGGTACAATTTCGGTTGATACTTTCGGTGGTTCGATAGCAATTCCATCTGCCGGTTATCGATTCACGAAAGATGAACTCATCACAAATGTTCGAACATTGGCCAAATTATCGTAACTACGATTTCTTCAGTGCACGCACAATTTTAGCTGCCAAAAATACCGATGTTGTTGACTTCAACTGGAAGATTCAAAGTCAAATTCCGGCAGACATGCGCTCATACAAATCGATCGATCGTCTTGACTATGAAGACGACGCCGTAAATTATCCAGTGGTATTCCTAAATTCTTTGGACAGGCTTGGTATGCCACCGCATCATTTGCGTCTCTAAGTAGGATCTGTCGTTATTATGTTTCCTAATCTTCATGCACCGAAACTGTGTAATGGAACCCGACTGATTGTGACGCACCTATCGAATATAAGGGGCGAATTCCTTTGAGTTCTAACGATTTGCCATTTCAGTTCAAACGGATTCCGTTTCCAGTGAAAATTGAATTTTAGATGACAGTCAACAGGACCTACAGATAGTCGCATAGTGTGAGGCATAATTTTGGAAATGCTATGTTTTTCACATGGCCGTAGCGTGCTCACGAGTTGGATAACCATCTTTTCTGTGCACCGGAACAGAAACCGAAAAACATTGTTTATAAAGCTGCGTTACATTGCAAAAAAAAAATTAAATGATAAATTTAACTTTCTTTTAATTTCAAACTACAAAATTTGACGCAGGACAACGGCTGCGGGGTCAGCTAGTAAATATATATAAATGAATGTTATTACTACAAAGAGTGCACATATTAAATTTTTAATTTGTAGAGGAATTTAAGATGTACAGATATCGAAAGTCCCCCACAATGGCAGCTTGCATTTGAGTCTTCACTAAAATTATTCGTTACAGCGCAATGTGCAGTAAGTTGTAAAAGGTGTAAAGGTGACACAAAAAATATTGCCCTGTAATTACCTTAAACGTGAAGAATGCATTTAACTCCACAAAGTGAGTAAATACATATAATCAAAAATCTATACGTTATATATCATATAAAATAACTTGCCGTAGATTTGTTGTTTGACTCATTCCATCGAAGGCAATATTCGATGTACCCAAGGCGCATAGGACCATAAATTTTTCGCAGAACTTTTCTCTCGAAAACTCGTAACGTCAACTCATCAGTTCTTGTCATCGTCCATGCCTATGCACCATATAGCAGGACGGGAATAATGTGTGACTTATAGAGTTTTGTTTTTGTTCGTCGAGAGGACTTTATTTCTCAATTGCCTACTTAGACCGAAGTAGCACCTGTTGGCAAGAGTTATTCGGCGTTGGATTTCCATGCTGACATTGTTGGTGTTGTTGATACTGGTTCCAAGATAGACGAAATTATCTACCTTGCGGGGAGGGGGGACCCCCTTGGTTCGGGGGGGAAACCGAATATACCCGTGGTAAGGCATGCCTGTAGTAAGAGGCGACTAAGATCCTGGCCACCAGTCCAGAGTCATACCAAAGACTTTAACCTGGTACCACGGGGAGCAGTTAGCCCTTGGAGTAACTCCAATCTGCTCATTGGGTTTGGCCTTTTGTGGAGATTCGTGGTGGTTGTGGTTAAAATCCAAATCGCGGGAGGAACTGACTCTGTCAGTTTGAATGTGGAGTTGCATTGCAACCGGGTGCCGGACCCAAAGTACGGCAGAGGTTTTAGGAGGACCTCGAACCCTACCAAGGCGGTTAGTGTGTCCATGCCACACTGCCAATTTGTACGGAAAATGCTTACCTAATTTTCATGGCGCTGATCAACGCATTGAATTGATCCGTTGTGTTTGTGAGCACCGTGGAGTTAAGCTGTCGACAGCAGGATCCCACGTTAAACACACTAACTGTTGTCAACAGTTTCTTTGATGACAGTATATATTTCGTCTTGCCCTCGTTCACCACCAAACCAATTTGCTTTGCTTCCTTATCCAGCCTGGAGAAAGCAGAACTGTCGTCATCGATTTGGGAATCGGGTTCGCTTTCTCATGGCGTTATGCTTTTACTGCCATTCAGTAGGCTGGATCAGTTTTTCTTACATAATTTATATACATACACTGGGCATCGGTTACTGGGTTCTACAAGAGTATGCTCCGGTCTTGGAACCTTCTGTTAGTCGCCGCTTATCAAGCTCTTCATACTCACGCATTTCAGCCTCTCCCTTTTTCTGTTTGCAACTGCGTATCGCTTCCCTCTTCAACTCTCGGTATCTATCCCATCCCGCACGTGTTGTGGTCGATCGTAACGTTGCGGGGTAGGCAGTCTGTTTTCTCTCCGTTGCGACACGGCACTCCTCGTCATACCAGCTGTTATTTTGCATGTTTCTAAAAACCAATGGTTTCTGTTGCAGCTGTACGTAATGAGCTGCGGTCCCACAGTTTTCTTATACCGTGTTGTTGACGAGTGCTGTCAGAGAGCAGGTGAATTTTCTTCTGCTAGAATGAATGACAGTACTCGGCGATGGAATTTTTCTTCCACCAAATCCCACTCCAAATTTGCGCTCCTTTATATGGTCACTGTAGTAAATTCCACAAGGATCTACTCGCCTCAGTCACTGTCCCGTCCATCGCATTTCTTGGACGGCGGTTATGTCAGCCTTCACTCTAACGAGGACATCAACCAGCTTGGCAGCGGCACCTTCCCAATTAGGGTACCGGACATTTAAGGTGCGTTTTTTTACGTGGCGGGTCCCAAACCTAGCGAACAACCCTGTAGAAACGATATTTCGCCTTCCCATTTTATCTCGCCTTCAAACGGATGTTCTCTGGCAACCCAGAGGCCACGTGGTCTTGGTAAAAGAACCATTTCTGGCCACTCTCAAGTGAATGGCAATCAGAGAACTTTCCTCACTTGCGTAAACTTCTACACATGACTCCAACCTCCAGTATACTGAATTAATAAAATTCCGTTTCGTTATTTGCTTAGAGACCTAAGAAACATTTTGCAAACTCATATCATTACATTTTATGTCTTTATTCAATGCAAGCGCGAGTGAAACACCTCGCTTTTTATGCGTTGTGCTTACAGAGCTGTTCCGAGTGCTTGATATAGCATGTGCGATAAATACAACTACGAACGCAGTAACAAGCACCCACGTCAACAAAACTACCGAAGAATGAATGTTTAGTTTAGTTTTTTAATATTTTCGAGCTCAAAGCCCTTCAATGCTTTAAAAGCCAAATACAACGTATCTTCTTTTAGCTACCAGTAAAACCGCACACTTTTCCATCATATTTGAGTATTATCGTATAATTGTATAGTACTCGTATTTCTAATGACGTGTCATGGCTGTTGCTATTGCTCGTACTTTGGCGCCTCTTTGGAATTTTTTTTATATCTCCTCAGCTTCCAAATACACCAACAAACACTTTGTGAATTATAAAATATTCAATTATGAGAAAAAAAGTGCACTTGCAAAGTAGAGGCAGAGTCAATTATTATACAAAGCTAATACTGCGGCTCATCGTTCCTCTATGGTTTTCCATACACCTATGTATGTTCTTCTTTGTCGAAATTTTCCAATGCATTTCTGCATAAAACTGGCTGAATTTAATTAATACAACTTCGAATCTTCTTTTCTAAAGTAAGCGTGATTGTGGGCATTTTAATCGTAGTTAACAACGAGATCTAGGGGCCTATTGTGATCACCAGAACGAGAGTATACGACCTGAATGCGACCTATAACGCTCCATTTTTACTTAGGCTAAACTGTGATTTATCCATTGTTTTTTTCAGGTTGTCAAGACTTTACCACAAATGAAAATTTAAATCTTGCGTAAATTTTGGGACACCCTTTATTCTTAAAGTTAAAATTTTTTTGCTTAGAACATACTTGATGAGAGTTCAGATTATCCGATCAACCGATTACGACAAAATTTGGTACTTGACATTCTCTTCACATTTTTATGCCACATTGTGAAAATGGATGAAATCGGATAACAACTACGTCTACTTCCCATATAGCACAATTTTAAATCCACTTGATTCGTTCAGCTTCCAGTTTACAAATCAAGAAGCAGGTAATGTAACGGTATAAAACTTTGCACGAATATCTAAGTGTGGACCTTACAACCAAGAACTGTTTAAACCCAATACAAACTGTTCAAGCCCTTAGAAACCGAATATTTGGATCGTAGTACCTATACTTGACTTTTGGTTGAAATTATCTGCTCACCGAAAGTTTCGCTCAATAAATCAATTGATTGATGCGATGTGTGGGAAGTGGTGCCGTGTTGTTGAAACTATGCCGCAGGCATCAAATAGTCGGTTATCATGGCACGATGATATTCGCCTTTGTCGGTTACGTTCTCACCGTCAACATTTTTGAAGAAATATGGACCGATGAAACCTCTGCTTATTCTGGATGAAATGGCAGCTCTTGAATCTCTTCAGGTTGCTCTTCGTAATTAATGCAGAAATTCTGCTTTGTTATATACCCATCGGGCCAGAAATAGGCCTCAGAGCTAAACAATGTTTGGCTTGAAAACGTCGAATCTACTTGGAACTTTTCGTGAGGCCTAGGCGATGTCGCGTGGGAAGGTCGAGCGGCTACATTTCTTGCACAAGCTGTATTTTGTACGCTTTTAATTTAAGACTTCGACGTAAAATTCGCCTAATCGTTCCATACGTCGACTCTTCACGGCCTTCGTGTACCTTTTTTAGTTACTGTTATACTTTCATCACTACGTGCTCAGCGTCGGTCGAATTATGCTGTGATGACTGAAGCTAAGAAAAGTGTATATACAATACATATTTACAGCTTTCACAAACAACCTATGATTGGTAATTGAACCCGCCTATTGCAGCTGCTGTTGTTTTAACTCATTGTATTGAATCTGCTTTTAAATTCATCGTTGACTGCAAGTCGAGATCTTATTTTCTATTAAGAGCAGGCGTTGATTTGCCCTGAATTTACAAAGACGAGGCAATTATAGCCGACAAACAACACCACCAAACTTTTGACAAGTTCTGGATTGAAGCATACAATAAAGCGCTGGTGTGTGCTATATGATTATGCAGAACGCTTCTTACTAACGAAGCTTAACCTAAGTGTGAATGTGTAGTATAAGGCAGACAAGTGAACATTAGAGCGGGTCGATTTACAGCGAGGCAAAAAAAGAAAAAAACAGGTATGCAAAAATATCATTCGTATCATTCTGAATAACTTTTTCTAAGAGACTATGGGCCTAAAACCGGTGCCAGTGATTTTTCTAGGGATAATACAACTTTATTCTTTAGGTTTTTAGATATCCGAATGAAATTTAATATATAGGTTCACTCTGATATTCTATTGATCTTTTGTCGGAATCGGTAAGAGCGAACAAATATATCACATATCTCCCATACAACCGATTATTCGGAGTGTTTAGACCTCGCCTTAAAAATCGCTGGTTCAAAACTAGTTTTAGACCGATAGCCTCTTAGGCAAAGTTGTTCAGAATGATACGAAGAATATTTTTCGCATACATGATTTTATAGTTCAAAAATCGACCCGCTCAAGTTTACACATCCAACACGTCAACGTGTGCAGTAAGATTCCTCTTGAAATGGTGGTATTTCCCGTGAACAAACGAAGTACAAATATTTTGACAGCTTCACTAGCAGAAGCGGCGCTGGTTATAGTGTGGCACAGAAGCATTAAGTACTTTGTAAGTTTATGTTGCTGCTAAATGCAGGCAGCAATTACAGACTGACAAAGACCCTATAAACAGATTTTCTTCTCTAATACAAATATGTTGATTTAGTTCAGCGTATTGCTGTTGTTGCTTTCTTTAGGTTCATAAGTTTAAATTAGGCCATCACATTTAGTTTCCTATGCAAGGAGAGCAATATCATAAGACTGGCGCTACGCTATGCCAGTGGTTCAATAAATTGGGTTTGATAGCTGATTGTTGCGTTATACTTTGTATTTAAATTCAATGTAGCGAGCTCGTTTATTTGTTTTTGTCCTTAACGAAGCTTCAAGATGCGCCAGTAGTCGAGCTAAAAAGTATTTGGTGAGAGTTTTTGACGGGATGATAATCAGTGTGACCCTCCGGAGGGGCAAGTCCCGAAAAATGTCGGAACCATCTAACCAATTGGTCGCGCTCCGTTGTGGTTAATTTACACAATTTTCACGCAGAATGCATCTATGTGAATATTCAGCATTGATTGGTCATACATTGCTTTAAAAGTCCCGTTTCATTAAAAATCCGTTTTTAACAGTGCATTGTACTTATCACATTCAATTCTATATTCAAAGATGGTATCAGAACTCGTCCAAAGTTCAACTGAGTACTCATTATTATTCGAAATTACTCTACTAAACATGTTGGTACCTTAAATCGAGTAATTAGGTGTCAACTTACATATTCACACCGTAAGGTATGCTCAAATGCAGCTGCTCTGAATAAATGGTTCTTCTTCATATTTTTTGATAGTCATAATTACAGGCCATTACAGGCCATTACTGACTACTGAGTATTAAGTTAACACATCCACACCTGTAGGAAAATTCTGAATGGAGAAAATAAAAATGTCATCGTCAAGTATACGTCAAGTTTACGCTTTTTCGAGTCCTCGAAACAATTTTCATAAGGAATTTTTGCGATTGGGATTTTCACGGAACGATAATTTCATTTTGGGAAACAAGAAAAAAATTTCTTCTAGTTTTTGGCATAGACACCATTTACGCGGTTATAGCCGATTTTAAAACAGCGCGCCAGTCGTCGTCGAGATACCAAGTGAAGCCACGTCCTTCTCCACCTGGAGTCGAATCGTTACATCCGTGCACGGATCGGCAAACATATGAAAGAAAATTCCGTGATATGGCAATCGTATACGGTGATTGGTATAATGTCATACGATAGCAAACGGACCGTAATTTTTTTTTTAAATTCCCAATAATTTTTAAAATCAACATTGTTTTAGATCGTATTTTTAGGTCACAATAGATGGGGAACTGACAAAACTGTTGCTAATTTTCAATAAACTTCTTCTTTTTCTTTACTGGCGTAGAAACCGCTTACGCTGTATAGCCGAGTTAACAACAGCGCGCTAATCGTTTCATCTTTTCGCAAGCTGGCTCCAGGTCCTTCTCCATCTTGTCTTTTCAACGGAGTGGAGGTGTTCCTCTTTCTCTGCTTCCTCTGGCGGGTACTACATCGAATACTTTCAAGGCTGGAGTGTTTTCGTCCATTTGGACAACATGACCATTGCCGTTGTCTTTTAATTCGCTGTCCTATGTTGGCAAGATATATTCTGCGTTGGATTTCGTGGCTGACGTTATGTTGGTGTTGATGCTGGTTATAAGAAAGATAAAATTATCTACGACTTCAAAATTATGACTGTTAACAGTGACGTGGGAGCCAAGTCGCGAGTGCGACGACTGTTTGTTTGATGACAGGAGATATTTCGTCTTGCCCTCGTTCACCACCAGACCCATTTGCTTTGCCTCCTTGTTCAGTCTGGAGAAAGCAGAACTAACGGCGCGCTTGTTAAGGTCAATGATATCATTATTATCGGCATATGCCAGCAGCTGTACACTCTAATAGAAGATGGTACCTTCTTGGTTTAATTCTGCAGCTCGAATTATTTTCTCCAGAAGAAGGTTAAAAAATAACACGAAAGGGAGTCGCCTCATCTGAAATCTCCGGTCTTTTCCAAGATTTGACGCATGGTGAACATCTGGTCGGTTGTTGTTTTGCCAGGCCTAAAGCTACACTGATAAGGTACAATCAGTTTGTTGATGGTGGGCTTTAATCATCCACACAATACGCTCGATCGAACCTTATGTGCGGTGTTGAGGTGGCTTATTCGACGGTAGTTGGTGTAGATTGTTCGGTCTTCCTTTTTGTAAATTGGGCAGAGCACACTTAAATTCCAATCGTGGGGCGTGACTTGATTTTCTGATATTTACCTGACAATTTTGAGGTTCCATATCCTTCACTTTTTGAATATTTTCATCAGTACTTCGTACCACTTGTAGGGTCGTATTTTTGATAAAAATTAGAAAAACAAAATGTGAGACATATACTTTGTTGGATAGTTTTATCGATTGTGAAAATCGCAACGCACTACTGAGGAGTACCGACTTAAGCAGCTGCTGTAAACAAACTGGTTTCTGAAGAAAGCTTAATCGGAAAACTGAACTGATTTGCTCAGTGAATTTGTGTGGTCAATTTTCGTGTCTAAAATACTAAAAATCAGCCATACAAACGTGCAATCATTTCTTAGCGATGAAGCGTCAAAATGGTATTATTCCAATGAAAATATTAGAAAAATTGGTTCGAATGTACTAAAACGTCGTCGTGCAGTAAGAACAAAGGTAGGTGCCAATTATTAAATTTACTTTTAAACCAAACATTTTGTAGTTCTTTCAACTTTATACTTTCATATAACCATTAGTTTTTAACCGCGGCTTCGCCCGCAGTGGAGCCATTAAATAAGTATGAGAGATAAAGGTTAAGGGTATAATAGTAGAAATGAGTCAAAATGATAACTAAATTTTATTGCTTGGCTGAGATCAACAATTTTTAGAAATTACTACAGACAATGAAGTTTCAACACATTAAAATATTGAAATGCAACAACAAATGTTAAAATATATTTCAGCGTAACAAAAAAAAAATAATTATGAATTCTAATAATTTAAAAAAATAAAATACAAAGTATTTATCTAGGATATTTTTGTAGACAATGTTATAAGTTTTCCCGCCGGGTGCAAATATAAGTAAATTCCGGGCATTAGATACACGTAAATAGGCTACATAAAGTTGACCATGAGAGAAGCATGGGTTTTCTAAATGCACTCCTGCTACTTGTAATGTTTTTCCTTGTGCCTTGTTTATATGTAGTAACAGCAAAGCTAAGCTTGACGGGAAACTGAACACTTTTAAATTGGAATGGAAGGTCGGTGGGAATAATTGGTATCCGAGGTATTATAACGCTATTTCCCTTACCGACACCTGTCAAAATAGTAGCACCAAGTATGTTCTGTCCCAATTTTGTTATCTGAAGCTTTGTTCCATTACATAGCCGAGAAGCATCTAGATTTCGCATAAGCATTACTGGTACATTTAGTTTCAATTGAAGTGCATTGACAAATATTCCTTCATTTCTCCTTGAACCTCGTTTAAAATGTCAATGGGACGGTATTACAGTATTCATGGTTGTTGAATTAGATTTTGTCGTCACCGCCGGTAATATAGTGGGACGGTATTACAGTATTTATTGTTGAAACTTCATTTTCGCATTTATAATATTAGTATGGGAATGATTTGGATATACCAGATTTCCGCTTCCGAGGCATTTTCTAAGAAAAGCAGAGTAAGAATTAACATCAGCGAGTAAGATCTAAAATAATAAGGTGACAGCTAACCACAAACATTAGGGATTACCTCAAAAATTTTAATAGTTTTATACTGCATGTAACGACAGAAGAAAATAACAATAAATATAGACTAATTAGAAACAGTTAAAACTCTGTATATTTAATTGAATTACATATTGTCGTCACCGCCGGACGGTATTACAGTATTCATGGTTGAAACTTCATTACTGTAATGCTAGATGGCGTTGAAGAAGCTAAATTAGACGATTTTTTGACAAAACTTTTTTATCTTCCTTAAATTTTTTTTTCTAATATAAAGTACCCAATTTTACTTCTAATACCTTCAGGAGTATATGTTCAAAGTTTCTTGATGATCGGTTAAGTAGTTTTTGCGTGAAAGCGTAACAAACAAACTTACATTCGCATTTACAATATTAGTATGATTTTTGTTCAATAATCTCCATTTAGAAGTGTAACCAAATTTTTTCTTTCAATTACTACTTATTTATTTTAATAAATCTGCACAACACGTGCGGGATGGGATAGATACCGAGAGTTGAACACATAACACCAGGAGAAGGCGAACCCGATTCCCCAATCGATGACGATGGAGCAGACGTTCCACTACCCGGCCATGACGAAGTTCGAATAGCAGTTGCCCGCCTGAAAAACAACAAAGCGGCAGGGGCCGACGGATTGCCGGGCGAGCTATTCAAACACGGCGGCGAAGAACTGATAAGGAGCATGCATCAGCTTCTTTGCAAAATATGGTCGGATGAGAGCATGTCCAACGATTGGAATTTAAGTGTGCTATGCCCAATCCATAAAAAAGGAGACCCTACAATCTGCGCTAACTACCGTGGGATAAGCCTCCTCAACATCGCGTACAAGGTTCTATCGAGCGTATTGTGTGAAAGATTAAATCCCACCCTCAACAAACTGATTGTACCTTGTCAGTGTGGCTTCAGACTTGGTAAATCAACAACCGACCAGATATTCACCATGCTCCAAATCTTGGAAAAGACCCGTGAAAGGAGAATCGACACTCACCACCTATTCGTCGATTTCAAAGCTGCTTTTGACAGCACGAAAAGGAGCTGCCTTTATGCCGCGATGTCTGAATTTGGTATCCCCGCAAAACTAATACGGCTGTGTAAACTGACGTTGAGCAACACGAAAAGCTCCGTCAGGATCGGGAAGGACCTCTCCGAGCCGTTCGATACCAAACGAGGTTTCAGACAAGGCGACTCCCTATCGTGCAACTTCTTCAATCTGCTGCTGGAGAAAATTATTAGAGCTGCAGAACTGAATCCAGCAGGTACAATCTTTTATAAGAGTGTACAGCTGCTGGCGTATGCCGATGATATTGATATCATCGGTCTCAACACTCGCGCCGTTAGTTCTGCTTTCTCCAGACTGAACAAGGAAGCAACGCAAATGGGTCTGGCAGTAAACGAGGGCAAGACGAAATATCTCCTGTCATCAAACAAACAGTCGTCGCACTCGCGATTTGGCACTCACGTCACTGTTGACAGTCATAACTTTGAAGTTGTAGATAATTTCGTCTATCTTGGAACCAGCGTAAACACCACCAACAATGTCAGCCTGGAAATCCAACGCAGGATTACTCTTGTCAACAGGTGCTACTTCGGACTGAGTGGGCAATTGAAAAGTAAAGTCCTCTCTCGACGAACAAAAGCCAAACTCTATAAGTCGCTCATAATTCCCGTCCTGCTATATGGTGCAGAGGCTTGGACGATGACAACAACCGATGAGTCGACGTTGCGAGTTTTCGAGAGAAAAGTTCTGCGAAAGATTTATGGTCCTTTGCGCGTTGGCCACGGCGAATACCGCATTCGATGGAACGATGAGCTGTACGAGATATACGACGACATCGACATAGTTCAGCGAATTAAAAGACAGTGGCTACGCTGGCTAGGTCATGTTTTCCGGATAGATGAAAACACTCCAGTTCTGAAAGTATTCGACGCAGTACCCGCCGCGGGAAGCAGAGGAAGAGGAAGACCTCCACTCCTGTGGAAGGACCAAGTGGATAAGGACCTGGCCTCGCTTGGAATATCCGATTGGCGCCACGTAGCGAAGAGAAGAAACAATTGGCGCGCTGTTGTTGACTCGGCTATAATCGCGTAAGCGGTGTCTACGCCAGTAAAGAAGAAGAAGAAATCTGCATTGAAATAACATCTGTGAAATTTCTGCTTTAATTTTTGAGCAGAGTTAGCCCGGAAAGTAATAAAGTTTGGACCATCTTCGCGCACACCTTCAGCATGTTCAAGTGTTCCGTCACAATGTTATGAACCACATATTTTGATAAATTTAACAATTAAACGAGTACTTAGTCGATGGTCTAATTTCAAAACTTTTCGCACACGAGTCACATTGTCGGTATTTGTCGAAATCGCAGGTTCCTAATACGGTCTCTTTCTGGCCCTCAAAAAAGGGCTGGTGCCACCAGAACACACCACTTACTTAGGTGTAGGAGTAAGCCTGCTTGATCAAATCAAACGTCTCTGTCGCAGATTTACCGAGTTTCACACAGAATTTAATCGCGTGCATCTGCGGCGGAAGAAAATCAATCCTATTACTTTCCCTATATGTACACACCTGTAGTCACAAGTGTTATTTCAGAAGAAACTGCACTCGCATTGCATAAATTCCTTAAAACGTGCACTCATAAAAACACACACAATTGTTAGTGCAAAAACCAACATAGAACTAAATATGTTTATGCTCACATGCAAACCACGAAAATGTTTGGGTGTTGGTTTCCTATTGTACTGCAAGTTTAACGCCCCAACGCTACAAGTAATTCAAGTTAATTGAAAGCTTACATTTTAATTAAAAATATAAATATTCACACAACTACTCGAAACTATATGTTTTGGATTTAATTCAATTTGATTTCATTTGCGTAGAAAGTTTTGAGTGCAAATTTACTTCGCATTCATTTTGTTATTTGGCCGAAATTTTATCTATGTATACAGACATAAGTACATGCATATTGTTAAAGTCAGAAATCTATATATATAAAAATCAATGCCACTTTCTTTGTAAGGTCATCACTCATAAACGGCTGAACCGATTTGGCTGATTTTTTTTTTGTTGTATTTGTTATTATAAGGAGAAGGTTCTTATGTAAGAAAAAATTACGAAAGTTGCCGGAAAGCCCCTAAAAACAGCCCTTTTCTTTTTCCCATACAAACGTTTTATTTTGTATATACATACATACATACATATGTACATATGTAAGTAAAAATGATTGTTTGTTTGTTAGTAACGCTAACGCTCGAGAACGGCGGAACCAATCTTCATGAAATCAGAAGTTGTTCGCTGTGGATCTGGAAAGGGTTAGATATAAAAAAAATCATTTACTTTTCATAAGGAAACGTCGAAAAATTGGAAATTTCCAAAAAGTAACTTTTCATACAGTTCTTTTTTGTTTTGTTTTTCAATATTTTGATTTGTAAATTATTTGAATCGTTCAATTTCGGTCGCTTACTTTTTTATTCCGGAAAAATTATTGAAAATTATTCAGTGAAAACTTTATGTGTGTTTCAAACGAAGTGAACAATTACAGATTGAAAGTTGTTACGAAGCAACGAAGACATCGCGCTAATATCGGTCGGCGCTCTTTTTGCCATCAACGTATGGCAGCCCAAGACAAACGAACTACATGAGACTCCCAGGATGCGATGACATATGTGTGGAATTATGGATCGCTGTCAATCAGCAAGCGATCATCACGATAATATACTGTATATACAAGTATGGTGCAGTCAGATGCTGGATGTACTCTGTTGAGTTGCAAAAAAGAGGTTTGCCCCACGCACACATTTTTCTTTGAATGGTGGATGGTAGTTACACCAGATCAAATTGATGAAATCATTTCTGCGGAAATTCCTCATGCAGAGAAAGATCCATTATTCTACGAAGCGATGAAAACCAATATGGTGCATGGACCTTGCGGGCACCACAATCCCACTTGCAATAAATGCACGAAACACTATCCACGTGCTTTTCTTTCGGAAACGCAAACTGGAAATGATGTAGATCCACTCTATCGTCGTAGCTCATCAGACGGCAATGGCAGGACATTTACCATTCAATTTAGAGTAGTGAATATCGAAGTCGACAACATATGGATCGTACCATATTCGCCACTATTGTCTAATTCACATTCAAAACCCATGCCAATGATGGATATTGCAGTTTGGTGAAATCGACTTTTCCGACTGTTGTGCATTTCGCAGTTCATTTGGAGAATGGCTAAAGAGTGTTTTTCAACCCAGAGAATACAGTACAGCCAGCGGAAACACTTCCAACAACATTAACATTGACATTGACGAGTTTTTTCTCAAATTGCGTCAGTGATTCGTTTGTGAGAACATTGCTCAATTTGTCAATGCCTTGATATTATGCATGGAATGCATCGCCAAAGAAATAGATACGCAGAAAGCAAGGCCAACCAATATATTGTCATCCAGATGTGTTCTCAACTACTTCCTTAGGACGAATTTACATAATCCACCCGAAAAACGACGATTGCTTATAACGAGTGATTTTTTTGAGGTTAGGATTTTCATGCATTAGTATTTGACAGATCACGTGGGATTTCAGACATGGTGTCAAAGAGAAAGATGCTCAGTATGCTTTGACATTTCATCATGAATAGACTTACTAACGAGCAACGCTTGCAAATCATTGAATTTTATTACCAAAATCAGTGTTCGGTTCGAAATGTGTTTCGCGCTTTACGTCCGATTTATGGTCTACATAATCGACCAAGTGAGCAAACAATTAATGCGATTGTGACCAAGTTTCGCACTCAGTTTACTTTATTGGACATTAAACCAACCACACGAATGCGTACAGTGCGTACAGAAGAGAATATTGCGTCTGTTTCTGAGAGTGTGGCTGAAGACCGTGAAATGTCGATTCGTCGCCGTTCGCAGCAATTGGGTTTGTGTTATTCGACCACATGGAAGATTTTACGCAAAGATCTTGGTGTAAAACCGTATAAAATACAGCTCGTGCAAGAACTGAAGCCGAACGATCTGCCACAACGTCGAATTTTCAGTGAATGGGCCCTAGAAAAGTTGGCAGAAAATCCGCTTTTTTATCGACAAATTTTGTTCAGCGATGAGGCTCATTTCTGGTTGAATGGCTACGTAAATAAGCAAAATTGCCGCATTTGGGGTGAAGAGCAACCAGAAGCCGTTCAAGAACTGCCCATGCATCCCGAAAAATGCACTGTTTGGTGTGGTTTGTACGCTGGTGGAATCATTGGACCGTATTTTTTCAAAGATGCTGTTGGACGCAACGTTACGGTGAATGGCGATCGCTATCGTTCGATGCTAACAAACTTTTTGTTGCCAAAAATGGAAGAACTGAACTTGGTTGACATGTGGTTTCAACAAGATGGCGCTACATGCCACACAGCTCGCGATTCTATGGCCATTTTGAGGGAAAACTTCGGACAACAATTCATCTCAAGAAATGGACCCGTAAGTTGGCCACCAAGATCATGCGATTTAACGCCTTTAGACTATTTTTTGTGGGGCTACGTCAAGTCTAAAGTCTACAGAAATAAGCCAGCAACTATTCCAGCTTTGGAAGACAACATTTCCGAAGAAATTCGGGCTATTCCGGCCGAAATGCTCGAAAAAGTTGCCCAAAATTGGACTTTCCGAATGGACCACCTAAGACGCAGCCGCGGTCAACATTTAAATGAAAATGTCATGAACCAATCTAACGTTTCAAATAAAGAACCGATGAGATTTTGCAAATTTTATGCGTTTTTTTTTAAAAAAAAGTTATCAAGCTCTTAAAAAATCACCCTTTACCTTCGGTTGCTATTGATAAATGTACGTGGTTCAATTTCATTTGAGTCAATGCTCACTGTGAATGGTACAGTGTGTGTAACATTTTGAGAAGCATGCAAGCAATTACATGATAATAAATGTAATCAAACGATGGACGATTCGATAGCTACTTCGCATGCTACTGAAGTTCGCACACTTTTCGCGATGGTCATTTCGACATATCAGCCTTCAAATTCGCGTCACTTACGGGATACGAAAAAAATTACATTGCCGATGAGATTTTACATCGTATTCGCTACGGATTGGAAATGGGCAAATTCCGATCGTCTTGACAATGACACGAAGTCGTGAATTATCCAGTGGAATTTCTAAATTCTTTGGAGAGGCTTGGTATGCCGCAGCATCATTTGCGTCTCAAAGTTGAACCTGTCATTATTATGTTTCGCAATCTTCATGCGCCGAAACTGTGCAATGGAACCCGACTGATTGTGACGCAGCTATCGACTACAGGGGGGCAGAATGCTTGATTCTACGAATTCTTTTGAGTTTTGCCATTTCATTTTGACGATTTGCCATTTCAGTTCAAACCTATTCAGTTTCCAGGTAAATTGCATTTGAAATGACAATCAACAGGACAGAAGGATAGTAGCTAGAAGAGTGTGGGATAAATCTGGAAATGCGTTTTTCACACGGCCAGATATGTATGCGTGGCGTGTTCACGATTTCGAAACCCATCTTCTCTGAACATTTACGCACCAGAAAAGAAACCAAAAAAATTTTGTTCATCAAGCTGCGCTTCGTTAAAAAAAAAATTAGAAAAATCGCAAATAAATGATTTTCAACACAATATAAATTCAACTTTCTTTTCATTTCAAAACATATAATTTCACGCAGGAAAACGGCTGCGGGGTCAGCTAGTACTATATATATTTTTGATATAATCACTATGGTTCAAAATTCAGTAGAACATTTGTAATTGCCTATTAAAAAACAAATAAAATAGTTATATACAATAATTTCTGAAATTAATTAGTTTTGATTACTTTTTGATTTTGTTTTGTGAAAACAATTTTAGAATTGTAGAACTCCTACGATAAGTATTGTAGTCAAACGCATTTTAGTAAAAGTTAAATCACAAAAATGTGTATTCCAACAAATTACATTTTAAATCTTTCCATACAAGAACATGAATTTGACAGGTCGGTTTGATTCTAACTAAATGCTATAATAATCCGCTCTGAACAATTTTCTGTAGATTATAACGTAGCCTTGAACCATAATTTTCGCCGATCTTTGAAAAGAAAAAAGGTAACTCACCAAATGAAGAATATTTCCATACAAGATTTGATTTTGAACGATTAGTGTGTATGGCTAATTCAAAAAATATAGTATGTCTGAGTGAAAAGTATCTGATCACGAAACTATAGAAATTAAAATAAAAACAAGTAAGGAAGGGCTAAGTTCGGGGGTCACCGAACATTTTATACTCTCGCATGATAAAGTGATAATCGAGATTTCATTATTCGTCATTTACATATTTTCTTATGTTGCTGTAAAATTAATTAGAATTAAATTCTGAGAGATTTACCGATATTTTCGGTGAAAAATTAGGTTAGGTTAGGTTAGGCACTGAGTTCTTCGTGTTCGATATCAGGGACCTTGAAAAGTTTATAGTCCGATCACGACAATTTTTCCACAAGGGATACCTCAGCTCAAATACCGTATTTGTGTAAAGTTTTATTCCGCTATCATCATTTGTTCCTAATGTGTATGTATATTATAAAGAGAAGGCATCAGATGGAATTCAAAATAGCGTTATATTGAAAGAAGGCGTGGTTGTGAACCGATTTCACCCATATTTCGTACATGTCATCAGGTTGTTAAGGAAATATTATACACCGAATTTCATTGACGCCACGCCCATTTTCAGTTTTTAAAAAAAGTCTGGGTGCAGCTTCCTTCTGCCAATTCTTCCGTAAAATTTTGTGTTTCTGACGTTTTTTGTTAGTCGGTTAACGCACTTTTAGTGATTTTCAACATAACCTTTGTATGGGAGGTGGGCGTGGTTATTATCCGATTTCTTCCATTTTTGAACTGTATATGCCTGAAGAAAACGATTCTGTAGAGTTTGGTTGACATAGCTATAGTAGTTTCCGAGATATGTACAAAAAACTTTTTAGGGGGCGGGGCCACGCCTACTTTTTCAAAAAAATTACGTCCAAATATGCCCCTCCCTAATGTGATCCTTCGTGCTAAATTTCACTTTAATATCTTTATTTATGGCTTAGTTATGGCACTTTATAGGTTTTCGATTTCCGCCATTTTGTGGGCGTGGCAGTGGACCGATTTTGCCCATCTTCGAACTTAACCTTCTTATGAAGCCAAGAAATACGTGTACTAAGTTTCATCATGATATCTCAATTTTTACTCAAGTTACAGCTTGCACGGACGGACGGACGGACAGACAGACATCCGGATTTCAAATCTACTCGTCACCCTGATCACTTTGGTATATATAACCCTATATCTGACTCTTTTAGTTTTAGGACTTACAAACAACCGTTATGTGAACAAAACTATAATACTCTCTTTAGCAACTTTGTTGCGAGAGTATAAAAATTAAGTAAAGAAGGGCTAAGTTCTGGATCAACCGAATATTTTATACACTTGCAACTTGCATCACCAATCATATGGATGTTATATGTTTGTTATATAGAGACTACGTCAAATTTACGCACACAAAGATACACTGTTATCAGTAATACACGTTCTCTTATTTAAATTGAGAAAACTCTCATGTAAGCGGATATTTCCGAAATTAAGTCACCGGGAAGATCGAATATGGGAATTCACAAAAAGCCTCTCCAACATCTCATATACGGTTCTATAGAGCGTATTGTGTGAAAGATTAAAGTCCACCGTCAACAAGTTGATTGGACCTTATCAGTGTGGGTTCAGACCTAGAAAATCAACAACTTACCAGATATTCACCATGCGCCAAGTCTTGGGAAAGACGCGTGAAAAGAGGATCGACACACACAATCACTTCGTCTATTTTTGCTTTTTTTAGCACAAAAAAGATCTGTTTTTATGCAGCTATTGTATCTCCGAAAAACTTATACGGCTGTGTAAACTGGCTTAAGTAATACCAAAAACTTCATCATGATCGGGAAAGACCTTTCCGAGTTCAATTCAAAACGAGATCTCCGACATGGTGACTTTCTATCTTGCAAGTAAGTTGAAGAACTCTTGAAGAAAATAATTTGAGTTGCAGAGCTCAATAAAGAAGGTAAAATCTTCTACAATAGTTTACAGCTGCTGGCATACGTGGACAATATTGATATCATTGACCTCATTATCCGCGCTCTTAGTTCTTCTTTTTCCAGTGAACAAATATAAAACGAAATATTTTCTGTCATAAAAAAAACAGTTGTCGCATTCCCATCAATGTCGACAGTCATACCATCTAAGTTGTAGATAATTTCGCCTATCTTGAAACCGGTATTTACACCAACAACAATCTTCTTCTTCTTTACTGGCGTAGACAACGCTTACGCGATTAAAGCCGAGTCAATAACAGCGCGCCAGTCGTTTCTTCTCTTCGCTACGTGGCGCCAATTGGATATTCCAAGCGAAGCCAGGTCCTTCTTCACTTGGTTCTTCCAACGGAGTAGAGGTCTTCCTCTTCCTCTGCTTCCCGCTGCGGGTACTGCGTCGAATACTTTCAGAGCTGGAGTGTTTTCATCCATCCGGACAACATGACCTAGCCAGCGTAGCGCTGTCTTTTAATTCGCTGAACTATGTCAATGTCGTCGTATATCTCGTACAGCTCATCGTTCCATCGAATGCGATATTCGCCGTGGCCAACGCACAAAGGACCATAAATCTTTCGCAGAACTTTTCTCTCGAAAACTCGAAACGTCGACTCATCGGTTGTTGTCATCGTCCAAGCCTCTGAACCATATAGCAGGACGGGAATTATGAGCGACTTATAGAGTTTGGCTTTTGTTCGTCGAGAGAGGACTTTACTTTTCAATTGCCCACTCAGTCCGAAGTAGCACCTGTTGGCAAGAGTAATCCTGCGTTGGATTTCCAGGCTGGCATTGTTGGTGGTGTTAACAACTCGCCAAGTCGCGAGTGCGACGACTGTTTGTTTGGTGACAGGAGATATTTCGTCTTGCCCTCGTTCACTGCCAGACCCATTTGCGTTGCTTCCTTGTTCAGTCTGGAGAAAGCAGAACTAACGGCGCGGGTGTTGAGACCGTTGATATCAATATCATCGGCATACGCCAGCAGCTGTACACTCTTATAAAAGATTGTACCTGCTCGATTAAGTTCTGCAGCTCAAATAATTTTATTCAGCAGATTGAAGAAGTCGCACGATAGGGAGTCGCCTTGTCTGAAACCTCGTTTGGTATCGAACGGCTCGGAGAGGTCCTCCCCGTTCCTGACGGAACTTTTGGTGCTGCTCAACGTCAGTCTACACAGCCGTATTAGTTTTGAGGGGATCTCTCATCCCAGGCTGATTGTTGGTTTTCATTGGGGGTGTTTTTTTACTTGGCGGGTACCAAAACCAGCGCACAACCCTAAGTAGGGGATATTTCGCCTTCTCACTTAAGCTCGCCTTCAAACGGATGTTCGTAGGCTACCCAGAGGATACTTGGTCGAAGACCGGAAGTCGTGAACTGCTTGAGTCATATGTAAAAGAATCGTCTCTGGCCACTCCCAAGTGAATGGCGATCAGAGAACTTTCCTCACTTACCAACAACAATGCCGCCTCGAAATCCAACGAAGAATAACTCTTTCCAATAGGTGCTACTTCGGACTGTGTAGGCAATTGAAAAGCAAAGTCCTGTTGCGACGAACAGATACCAAACTCAACAAGTCTGTCGTCATTCCCGTCCTGCTATATGGTGGCATGGACAATGACATCATCTGATAATTCGGTCTTAAGAGTGTTGGAGAGAAAGCCTCTGTGGAAGATTTATAGTCCTTTCCGCGTTGGTAACGGCGAATACCGCATTCCAGTGAACGTTGAGTTGTAAGAGAGTACGAGTTCAGTGTGGCTAAATGAGTCTCGGACCCCCCTCACAATATAATACTACCCCACCTCACACATTACATACACCACATCATCACTACACATCACATCTTCATTACACACCCCATCGTCATTACATTCCACATCACGCGCACACAAATACCACCAAATTCCGAATCCAACACATATGAGGACACCACACAAAAAATAACATAAGAGACCGACGGGCAGAGCAACAGCCGCTTTTTTATTTACGATACGAACTCACAAACATCGGATCGTCTACGATTTTCCGTGCCTTTTTTCTAAATTTCTACCTATTTCGTTGAGCATTTTAATATCTTCGTTTAAAAGGTGAGTGCCGCGAAAACTAAGACAGCGGCTACGCTGGCTAGATCGTGTTGTCCGAATGGACAAAAACACTCCAGGTCTGAGGGTATTCGACGTACTATCAGCCGAGGGAAGCTGTGAAAACGAAGGGGTCCACTCCGTGGGAAAACCAGTTGGATAAAGACCCGGTTACACTTGGAATCTCCAATTGGCGCTAAGCAGTGAAAAGGAATAATGACTGCGCAATAAAGAAAAAGAAAACATTTAACATATAACTCACGGTATGCTTTGGTGAATATTCGCATCTCTGTACATCTTCATATCACATGAATGACAAATGTACCCTGACTGTGAGTTCTTCCGCACCGGACGTCATTTGATGTGCCGCGCGTTTTGGAACCGCAACAGAGGACGAAAAGTTTAATATCTTAGGCATAGCATGAACGAACAAAGTTTTTTTTGTTAAATATATACTTTTTTACCGTGAAGAAGGAATGAGAATTTTCAATTTTTTAAGAAAAATATATGTAAAATATTATTATTTAAAGAAATGGAACTTGAAAAATTATTTACAACATAGCACGAACATTTTGCATTGAGCATACAAAATTTTAATGATTTATCTGCATTTGTTATTGTGAAAATAATTTTGCTATTTTAAGAGCTCCAAAATTCAACATTCAATAATATTAAAAAAAAAAAAACTAAAATTTGACGAAATATTTATATCACAAGGTATGCGTCTAATTCCGCACCTAGTAAAGTATAATACTATGTTTCAAAATCGGTGGTTATGCGAAATTTTCAGAGTCCACTTGACGTGGTTTTACCCTTAAAGCATGATAATATTAATTAATGTGGTTCGCCGGTAAATTATATAAGTTAAACGAAGTGTTATACTATGACAGAAAATACCACAATCAAGTATATTAGTATTTTAAATAGTAAGTCTTAGTGCATAAATACCTTTTTAAACCTTCTGCTACAGTCGTAGATAAACCTATGAATTTTACATGTAAGCTAGTAGCTGGGTGAAATTCAGACCCTCGTCTGCTCTTTTATCTCCTATCCGTCATTTCTTGTTAAAACCGGCGTTTTTAAGGCAGAGCACGAATCACGAATCCAAACTAAAGCGCTCAACTAGTCAGTATTATATGTTTGGGTTTGTATATATTATGATGTCAATTGATGAGTAAAGGCTAAAGCTTTTACACTAAGTGCGAATAAACTTCATATCCACGCAAATTATTTCGCTTCATAACAACTGCTGTAAAATATACTTTTCTCCTTTCGTGCATTTTTCAAAACGCAATAGTATTGCCCTACATGACATTGCTTCTTAAGCAACAAAGGTACAGGAGAGAATGCAATATAATGTACTATGGACGCATTCATACACCGCTTTTGCATTGCTGGAACTCAAACATTTGAAGGACTTGCGGTACAAGTTGGAGAAAAGCTTATATATCCTTATACCCACAAATCGCTTTTCAATAACAGTCTAGAGCTTTCATCAATAAACGATTACAACGAACCGCTCCTCAATCATTGCTATTTCATTTCAATGAAATAAATAAAATGAACTATTACTAACATATGTATATAATATATGAAAATCGAGCAACGGTTATTTAATGACAAAATTTTCCGTATGTGTTTCTTTCAATGATTTTTTTAATAAATTCAGTATAGGTGAAATTTCAAGAGATATAATCATTCCGCAATTCGCAAATACTGAGGGAGCAGTATGTTCTCTACTTCCTTTTTCATACCGTAAATTAAGTTCATGCTCAATTAATCAAACATTTATTAAAGTTTTAAATTCCTGGGCACCTCAGATTTAGTGCCACTGGAGTCTATTTTAAATGTACTGTTCCCATAAATTACTAAGAACATTTGGAAAGCTACTTGAGCTTTTTTACACTTATCTTTAATGTTCGTTAGGGCATGAGATTTTCAAGCTTTCGAGCTTTTACATCTCAAGTGCAGCTAACAAAACAGTAGTAATAGTTCCGTAAATAATTAATTTTAACTGTAATTTATGCAAACGAATTCCAAATTATATGTATTGATATGCGACGAAAAAACATGACATCTTTTTTTACTATTAAAATTATTTTAAGAAATTATACAGTTCTCTATTTTTATCCAATACCTTTTGCCATCTTTCGGTCAAGTAAAATTGGTCCAAGTGGTTTTTGTCGTCCTGATTTGAGGTGAAGGTTCTGCTATCCAAACATTTTTGCAGAGACTGGAATAAGTAAAATTTCGAAAATGCCAAGTCTAAAGAATACGGTGGGTGTGGTAGCACATCACATTCAAGTTCCAAGAGCTTTTGACAATTCATGAGGCTTGTAAGCGGTTTTACGTTATTTTGGTGGAACACTACACCTCTTATATTGATCAATTCTTAACTCTTCCCTTTGAGTACATCACTCAATTTGTCCAGCTGATCACAATACATTTCAGAATCACACGTTTTATTGTCGGTTAAAAGCTCAAAATAAAGGATTCCTTTGGAATACCATCAAACAGACAACAAAACCTTTTTCCTGGTGACTATCGGCTTTCGATCGGATTTGAGATGATTTAACCTTTACAGACCTCGATCTGTTCAGTTTTACATTCTTTTAAACAACCCACATTTCTTCGCCAGTAACTACATATGCGCTTCAAAAATGGGTCACGTCTTTGATGTTTGATAAGCAAATCATATTAGTTAAAGAGACGAAGCAAATCTTCTTTTGCAAGAAGATGAGAAAACCACAAATTAAATGTTTCAGCAATACCTCGAGTTGGTATTCGACGATTTACATCGCGAAACGAATTTATTTTATCTACATCGGCTTCAAGAGCCCTTTTTCATAAACATCATTAGTCACGTTTGAACTGCATTTTTACCATTTTGTTAGTAACAGGTGATCTCCTATGGGTATGTTTTTCAATATAGAACGCTTTGACACATTTTACGTTTCTCAATATTGAAAGCCTTGACAGATTTTAAGTCGCGATCTTAAATTGAAAGCGTACAAAATACAGATTGTACAATAACTGAAGCTGCTCGACCTGCCCAAGCGAAATCACTTCGCTCTATGCACTATTGTTAAATTCCAAGGAGATCTGATGTTTTCGAGCCAAATTTTTTTCAGCGATGAGGCCCTTTTCTGGCTCAATGGGAATGTAAATAAGCAAAATTTACGCGTTAGGGACGAAAAACAACCTGAAGAGTTTCTAAAGCTGCCATTTCATCCAGAAAAAATATCTTCTCATATATCGCATCAATCAATAGATTTATTGAGAGAACACTTCGGTGATAAGATAATTTCACGTTCTCGCCCGATCAATTGGTCAACAAGATCATGTGATATCACTCCTTCTCACTTTTTGTTGTGAGGATAGGTAAATACTAAAGTTTAAGCGGAGAGTCCCGCTTCGATTGAGACCTTAGAGCCAAATATCACGCGTGTTATTCGTCAGTTACCAGTTGAAATGCTCGAACGAGTCACCGAATATTGTACTTAAAGGATTGGGCATTTATATATTATAGCCGCGTCAAACATTTGAAAGAGATAATCTTGAAGAAATTCACGCTAAATAATTTTCTTTTGAATGATAATAAACATTGCCCATTAAAATTGAAATTTCTGTGATTTTTCTTTAAAAAAGAGGGAAATCTCGAAATGGATCACCCTTAAAAACAAAAAAGGATGCAGAAAATGCAGTTTTCCATTTTCGATAGAGCACCAAGCAAAATTCAACAAAACTTTTTAAGCTTTTACAAACAAACTGTTCAAATATATAATGGTAAAGTGGTCAAGAATGAAGTTGGCTGCGAAAAAAAAATCATTAAGATTAGCTGTTGTCATGAAACGAATGATAATAAACATTGCCCATTAAATTTTAAATTTCTGTGCTTTTTCTTTAAAAAAGAGGGAAATCTCGAAATGGATCACCCTTAAAAACAATAAAGTATGCAGAAAATGCGGTTTTCCATTTTCGATAGGGCACCAAGCAAAATTCAACAAAACTTTTTAAGCTTTTACAAACAAGCTGTTCAAATATATAACGGTAAAGTGGTCAAGAATGAAGTTGGCTGCGAAAAAAAATCATTAAGATCAGCTGTTGTCATGAAACGAAATTAATTAGTGAACGACAATTTTGCAAAAACAAAGAATTAATTTGCTAGCCTCTACTTTTTAGATTTTAAAAGGCGGTGTGATTATTTTTTTTTTGTCAAATCTAGTTGTTTCAGAAATGAATATCTTACTTACCTTTTACGACCTTAAACACAAACTCATATATGTTCAAACATTTTATTATGTATTTTTTTTAGTAACGATTCAGTACAAAAATAAATACATATTTTACGTTTTAACAGTACATATTTCGATACAAACATACATTCACATATCACGAATTAAAATAAATGGGCGAAGCTATTGTATTATAAACATGCAAGCACTCTTAACTAAATATCTTGTAGTAATACTCTTAGCATATTCCTCTTGTTCCATCCGATATTCAAAGCTTCGGTTGTAAAACTCATTTTATGTGAAACTTTGTCGCCATTTTATTTCAAAAACCCCTTCATATAGTTCTGCAGAAAAAATTAAAGGATTCAGAATATTTCATTCTCAAATTCATTTGAAGAACTTACTAAATAATTCTCTGGTATCTATTTGGTATCCTTTTATAATTAATCGTTTCAAACGGAGGTACAACTTTTCAGCTCCTTTCTGTTTAAATTATATGTACATATGTATGTGATGGCATTTGGACGAACTCACCGCAATATTGCAGTTGTATCTTTAAATCGTATGTTGGCCACTTAACGGGGGCGAAATGTTTCTTCACGTAGTATTCATTTATATATGCACCACAGATTTTCTACTGTTGTCACTACTTATACATACTTTATACCTTCAAAGGCATCTCTGGTTTATCTTCTCATATACTTCCAGTCGTACGTAAGCTAAAGTTGTCAAAATTTGGAAACCTACCACTTTAATGCGGAATAATTTCGTTTCTACTTTACGAGTATATCAAGTAATGAGGCAATGGTTGCAGACGCTCAGGTCACCTAAATAACATGTATAATCCTTGAAAGGAGATACGTCCAGCAAACTTCATAAAGATGTGATTTATGATTGGAAGAAAAGGCGCTTGAAAAATCCACTGAAGGTGAAACCAGTTGGTCAGCTGGCTTTGTGCCGCACAGTACATTTGACTTCATTTCGGGTTTACAAGGTAAAGCTAAAAAGAAAAGAATAGTTTGTTTTTTAAAGGATAGACAAGCAAAAATTAGTTCATTATACTATATATTTATATGGGTAAGAAATATTAAGACTTTTTAATTTAAATTTTGCGCGAAAACCTGTACTTCGAAATATTTTCTTTCTAGGTCGGTATGATTATTAGTGACATTTGTGCCAAAAGATGGATCAAAATAGTAATTAGTGTCTAGTATACACTTGTCTTTCTGAAGTGCATTCGGAGTTTTTAACGATGAGTGAAATTATTCAAAAAAGAAATTCCACTCAATTTTAAAAGCGGCAGAAAACTTCTCGTGTCGAAACATTCAGAATGTCGAAAAAGGTCTTCAGTAATAATTATTTTTCGCGAGCAAAGGTTTTTAATTGTTATAAATTACTCAACGGGTGAAGAGAATGAGTTGACGATGAACCACGTCCAGGGCGGCCAATAACATCAACTGATGATAAACACGTCGATAAAATAAAGGAATTGGTCAACAATTAATAGTCAGAGATCTTTCTGATATCATTGGTATTTCGGGAAAATAAGTGAAAACATTCTGAAATACTCGTATGGGCCGACAGCTCTTGTTTTTGCACCACGTAAAAACACCTTCGAATACTGCATTGATTCTTCGCGAGTTTTTCGCCAAACTAAACAAACAAATGGAGGAGGAGTCATGTGTAGAAGTTCACGCAAGTGAGGAAAGTTCTCTGATTGCCATTCACTTGGGAGTGGCCAGAAACGATTCTTTTACATGTGACTCAAGCAGCTCACGACTTCCGGTCTTTGACCAAGTATCCTCTGGGTAGCCTAAGAACATCCGTTTGAAGGCGAGCTAACGTGAGAAGGCGAAGCATCCCCTGCATAGGGTTGTGCGCTGGGTTTGGGACCCGCCACGTAAAAAAACACCCCCAGTGAATAGTCAGAACCAGCTTCGGATGAGAGACCCCCCATTTGATGACGACCATGGCAAACGAAATAAGGAACCCGCCGCGGGAAGCAGAGGAAGAGGAAGACCTCCACTCCGTTGGAAGGATCAAGTGGAGAAGGACCTGGCCTCGCTTGGAATATCCAATTGGCGCCACGTAGCGAAAAGAAGAAACGACTGGCGCGCTGTTGTTGACTCGGCTATAATCGCATAAGCGGTGTCTACGCCAATTAAGAAGAAGAAGAAACAAACAAATGACCGCTTCGAGGAAAATTTGACTCAATTTAACACATTAATCGTGAATCTCTACGCGTATTGAAGGCTATTCCGGTAATTAACTTCTACAAATGGTTCAACGATTGGACAAAACGTTATCACAAGTGTATTGGGTCCAAGGGAGATTTTTAGGAATAAATTAAGAACAAAGTTTTACTACATACATATATACTCGTATACTCATAATTATAAGAATCAAAATTTTGAACTAGAATTTTAATAGTACCAATAACCATCAAAATATATGCATATCATAAGTATGTATGTATAAAAGACAAACAGGCTCTTCTTCAGAATGAATATGCTACCAAAATTCGTAGCTTCCATCTCAAAGTTTAACAAAACTATAATATAAAAATGAATCGCAAAATGTGTTGCTAAGCGCATAACTCAACAAGGCCTGAACCAATTTGGCAATTTTTTTTTTCTAATGTTCGTTGAAGTTCATTGATAATTTTTACAGCGAGAAAAATTCGGATGATTGGCAGAAAAAAACCCTAAAAACAGTCCTTTTCTTTTTCCCCTAAAAACGAATGCATGTTTGTTTCTTAGTAACGCTAAGGCTCGAGAACGGCTGAACCAATATTGATGAACTTTTCAGAGAATGTTTACTGTTGATCGGGCATTGAAAAATTCCAAAAGGTTACCTTTTCATACAAAACTTTTTTTTTTTAATATTGTTTGCTTTGTTTTTCAATTCTTGAATCATTCAAATATGTCGTTTTCTTTCTTTATTCCGGCTATTCAAAAAAAAAAATTAAAATTATTGAGTGAAAACGTTATGTGTGTTTCACACAAAATGCTCAATTACAGATTGAAATTTCTTACGATAACACGAAGAGGTCGCGCTAATAGTTTTCGGTCGGCGTTTTTTTGCCATCAACATACATTGGCAGCCCAAGGCACATGACCGAGTACTCCCAGAATGCGATAACATGCGTGCAGAATTATGGATCGCGGTCAATCAGCAAGCGATCGTCACGATGTCACAGCACGACTTTTCAAACAACAGTTACAATATTTGATAGACTTTATCTTGAAGCAACGTATACATATGTGGTGGTTACACTAGATCAAATTGATGAAATCATTTCTGCGGAAATTCCTGATCCAGAGAAAGATCCAGAAGTATACGAAGTGGTAAAAACCAGCACTGTTCATGGACCATGCAAACACCATAATCCCACTTCGGATTGTATGTCTGACAATAAATGCACGAAACATTATCCACGTGTTTTCCTTCCGGAAACACAAACTGGAAATGACATATATCCACTCTATCGTCGTCGCTCACCAGACGACAATGGCAGAACATTCAGCATTCAACTAAGAAAAGTGAATATAGAAGTTGACAACACATGGATCGTACCAAGAATGATAGAATACAAGATTACGACACTAGTTTACCGTTAGTTTTTTTCGGTTTAGCTCTTGACAATTCTTACAAAAACAAATACATTGTGCAACAATTTCTTGACGTCACACTTGTGCGTTGAGAAGAACAAGCATAGAAATGCATACAAATTGTAAACAGAAAAGTAAACACTTTTGGAAATTCCAAAAATAATATTAATTCATTCGTCTTTGCAGGAAAAATTTCAGTGGAATGTTTAGAATATTGTTGCGAGAAAAGATATATGTAAGTACTTTTAGGCACATCCACAATAAATAGAGTAGCATGTGTGGAAATTGTTCAAATGAAGAAAACCAGTGAAAGTGTACTGTTATATTTATTTAAATTTCTAAGCATAAATATATTAATTTTTTAAAATGAAATGTGCAGTGGCTTGTTGTAATAATTATTATGCAATTAAAGGATCGAAAACGAGTTTTTGTCAGTTTTTCGGCCGATTTAAAAGTTGCCAAAAAATGGGTGTTATTTTCCAAAAGAAATGATATATTTAATACTAAATCCTCTTTAATTAATTAATTTCACAATTCTTTTATCATAATTTCATACATCTGATACATCTGAACATATAATATATGTATATATTTATATACAACACAAGAAACGTCTTCTCCATTTGAATCACAACTTAATAGACAATTTTATTATCAATAGGCCGACATATTTCTTTAGAAATGATTCAAATCTTTTCACTCAACAATATTCAATCGCTTCACTAAAACTTTTCATTAAAATCGAAAGAATTACTAATATTTTGCGAATTTACAAAAGTGTACACTTTTCTGTTTACAATTTGCAAGCCATTTGACAGTTTTTCACTCTTGTTCTTCTCAACACGCAACTATGACGTTTCATAATGGCGGTTGTCGTAATCTTGTATTCTATCATTCTTGGATCGTACTATGTATGTTCAGCACTAATGTCTAATTGACATTGAAAACTCATATCAATGTTGAATATTGCAGTTTGGTGAAATCGAAAAGGAAGCAACAGCAGCATAGCCGCCATTCTCGCAGTTCATTTGGAGAATGGCCAAAGAGCATACGAGTATTTCAACCCATGGAATACAGTAAGCCAGTGTTAGCAACGCCAGCTACAAAATTAACATTAACGAGTTCTTTCTCAACTTTCGTCAGTGATCCGTTTGCAAGAACATTGCTCTATTCGGAAATGGCTTGATATTGTACATGGAATGCATCGTTGAAGAAATGGTTACGCAGAAAAAAGGTTAACCAGTAGATGGACATTAAGGTGTGTTCTCAACTAATGCATTAGGACGAATTTATATAATCCACACGAAAAATTACGGTTGCTTTTAGCTTCGGTTGGTTTTGTATAAATGTAGGTGGTTCAATTTCATTTGAGTCATTGCGTAGTATGAATAGTACGTTGTGTTCAACTTTTTGAGAAGCATGCCAGAAATAACAGTTACTAGAATATGAAAATCACTGGAATCAAATGATGGACGACGCGATAGCTACTTCGCATGCCACTGAAGTTCGAACACTTTTCGTGATGATCATTTCGACATATCAGACTTCAAATTCAATTATAAGATAGGAACAAAAATGACATTGCCGAAAACAATTTACATCGTATTCGCTAAGAATTGGAAATGGGAAAATATCGGTTGATTTTCCCGTGGCTTAATATTAATTCATCTGCCTTTTGTCAATTCACTTCAACGGAAGATGAACTCAACACGAAAGTTTATCCGAACATTGGCCAAATTATCGTATTTGCGATTCTTGAGTGCACGCGTAATTTTAACTGCAAAAATACCGATGTTGTTGACTTAAACTGGAAGATTCAAAGTCAAATTCCAGGATACTTGCGCTCATACAAATCGATCGATCGTCTTGACAATGAAGACGACGCCGTGAATTATCCAGTGGAATTTCTAAATTCTTTGGATAGGCTTGGTATGCCGCCGCATCATTTGCTTTTCACACGGCCAGATATATTAATCGAGAACGAAAGTGGCTGATTGCTAACGGCTGGCGGTCAGTGTTGAAGTGCCACTAAGCGCCGCATCGGTTCATTACCTCTCGCATTGCGCTGGAAGTGCCGCTACGCTGCAATAGTCAAAGCTGCAATCACTAAGCGACAAAGAATTGGTAGCGAATTTCAATCTAATCTGGCAAGCAAAGAAACAAAAATGTGTGGAAAATAAAAACAGTAGCGTGGAAATTATAATGCAGACGAACATTTACATGTGTAGCATTATAGCAGTATGTTGTCATTGTTTTTCTTTTGCACAGAGGATGGGGTATAAATCCGTAACACCAGTGCCATGCGCCGATTAATGGGTCTACTCGACGACATTTGAGCCGGCAGCTGGTAATCTAATCACCAGATATGGGCAATAAAAAGTTGACAAAGTGAAAAAATATGTGGCATAAATGTTATTGCTCGTTTTTAAGTAAAAAATAGTTTCCCAATGTCAAAATGTACAAGGTACCTATTTTTTGAGAAACAAAAATAAATATTTGCTAGGCACATATGTCCTGCGAAAAAAAGAAATAAATTAAGTTTTAGTTAAAAAAAAAAATCAGTTTTTTAGAAATCTTGTGTGGACAATATATTTTCATACACACATTCCAATAAACTAATAAATACTACACAGGTATATATTACTCATATATCCAACAATTTAAGACGACTTCAGGACAGTAAAAATAATTTTTTTAAAAAGTTTTGTGGCCCCGCCATCTATAAGTTTAATGTACATATCTATTATACCACTTAAGCTACAACAACCAAATTTGGTGATTACAAATCTTATAAGAACTTCTACCGACATTGTGAATATGGACGAAGTAATCCTTCTCATGCCAACACATGCCTAAGGACAGAGAAAACACTGCATGTATGGGTATCAGAGCTCCGTTTCGAAGTTACCTGCGTTGCGAATGATAGTAGACAATTTAATTCGTGAAACATATTCTGCTAAGCTAAAACTTTTTCCGTTGGGTCACATGAATGAAAAAAAATAACAAACGCTTGTGTTTACAGCAAAAAAGTATCATCTGTCTATACAATATCAATGCCTATAAATCTAAAGTGAGTATTTCGTCGAACAAATAATTGTACTTAAAAGGTACAGAAGGCTTTCTACTCTACGCAATCAAGTAGTTGGAAATGCATGTGTTTACCTAGCAATTCCTTAATATTAGAATATTGGCAATTTTTTTATATGTATGTCAGCTTTCATTGGCAGTTGGATACTTCAGACATCTAACTGTTAATTCAGTTAATAGCCAAGACTTCTATAGTTTTCACAGATGCTTTTTTTCATAGCACATAAGGGTGTGTTTAGTTTGTGTGATAAATTTATCTCGTTGCAGATTATAGCGTCAGCTTAGGAATAATATATATATAATATATATAATAAATAAATTTACAGATTCTAAAGTTGCCTTAGATTGACGCCTAGCCTTAAAAATCAGTGCTTTTAGTGAAGATGAGAATTATTTACCAGCGAGCATTCTTTTGAGGTCTGAGAACAGGAAATAGTCTCTGCAGGCCAGACCAGTACAAAGAAACATAACGTACAAAGAGATGACTATCAAGTGGATTTCAGAGTGAAACAATGGAGCCTCGTCACCTAGTGAAATTTTTGTTTTAACTGTATTTTTTCCTTTCAAAAGGCAATATTTTATCAACACGCGAAATTCATTTTTATCCATATTTTTCACAATGAAAGATTTAATTCACAAACTAAAAATCCGCCAGCTGTCAAATTTATTTATGCTCCTTTTGAAAGTTAAGAATAAGGGATTTATAATTCACATTTATTTATGTGCTCCATATAACTTTATGCGTACTATCTTGCTGGTCTGTCTGATTCTCAAAGCGCCATCTGCAAATTCCCCCATGAAAATGCATTTTCTGTGATTTTTCCTTCCCCTTTGCGTTGTGAGTGAAATTGGCAGGCACAATTGTAACTCACATCTTTTGCTGATGGGTTTATAGAGTCGAGTGTGGCATGAAAAAAGAGAGAAGTCAACCGACAGCCGAGAGTAAGTGCTGACACCTCAAGTGGCATAATCGTTTGTCATATTGCCATAGTGGAAAGTGTGGTGCTGCTGTTGAATGCAAATCGTGTGCACAAACATTGAAACTAAAGATATCGATGGAAAATATGTATGTTAAGAATAAATCAAAAAAATATATTAATGTTGCTTGTGCTTTTTTTCTAACAACAGTTTGGAGAATACATTAAATCTAAAGCCACAAGCGTTTATTGTCTTCTTATAGGACTATAATTCCAGCATATCCAAGTTTTTATTCAAAGTGGTTTTTAGACAATTTAATGAATAATTTGCAATGTTTGAGCTCAATTGAAACGTAAAGGGAAAATATTGCATACATTTTCAAGGGTCTTCAAACAAAACAACCGCTAACAACTGTTAATTTTTTCAAGTGGTTTCGTTTCAGTGGGCACCTGTTGGTCTCTCTCTTTTCTCACATAGGAAAGCGTACACACTATTTTGCGAAGAAATCTTTTTATGAAAGTCCTAAATCAGCACAGATATGAGAACATTTTCGTTGTAGTTTTTTTTTCTTTCCATTATAATTTTTCCAGTAAATACTCATATTTACTTAGCCCTCGAGTAATATGATATCATATGAAATCTATTCATATAAAGCTGTCTTCTAGAAATTGAAAATACCGAATATAGTTTCATATCTCTATTATGTACTCACATTGATTATACTCTCTCCCTGTGCCGTGATCTTGTGAATTCCATAAGCTCGATGTGGCACCAATATAAACATTATTCAAAGATGATGACGGTGAAATATCTGCAACATTCGATTTTGTGCGGTGAATTTTTTTACTGAAACGTTGATCTATTTTGTAGAAGCGTGCACCCATTAGGATTTTTGTCATTTTAAAAGAAATTAAATAGAAATATGTATGTAAAAATGGCTGTGTGTCAAACCAGTAACATAAACATATTGACATATAGGTATATAAGATAAGTAGTGTCTTCTGCGTTAACCTCATTTATATTGTACTAATACTCGTACACCCCAAGAAACACAATAAAACAAGAAACGTTGCTATGGAATAATAACATAAATGGGACAAATCGATATGTTAATTGGTTGAGGGACTTGCTCAGGTCTGTAAGTCAGTCAAAGTGAAATAATCGATCTTAGGGGAAGCGTAAGGACTTGTGATGCTACCCTGTAGTTCGGTACCATCGGGGAAGAGCTAACGATATGACTAATTCCTAATCACTAGAACCAGTTCCAGCCCGATTACTCGCAATGTTATTTGACTTACGATTTTTACATTGCAATGTCCTACGAGAGTAATCGAGCGGTGCCACGCTGCATTACCAGTCATTGGTGAAATGACTAGTTCCAAAATCGTTAGTGAATCGCTAATACAGAATCGCCAGCGTTTTCATTAATTCAAAATGGCTAGTGATTTGACTGACTCCAAATCGTTAGTGATTTCGTTAATTCGTAATTACAGGTGCTTTGACTAATTCAAAATCGTTAGCGATTTCATTAATTCTAACTCGCTAGCGATTCTACTGGTTCAATTTTACGAAAATAAAAGAAATTTTTATGAAATTCAAAGCAATAGATTTATTAAATTCAATTATATGTACATATGTATTTTTTAAATTTATTTCTTACTTAGTAGTTTTAAAATATGTACTATCTTACATTATATTGTTATTTATTAATCATTTATTTTCTTTATTTACTAAATGATTTTTTTTTTATTACGCGTTTTTTTGACGCTGAAGGGCTTGGCACTGTTGATTCTCTGGCGATCCAGCGTCTATCCCGGTAGGAATGGACTCTAAAATAATTAAAATATATTTGTTATTAACTGTTTTAATTAAAAAGCTTGTCCTGTTCTTACCAATAAGGGCGTCGAAAAAATTTGTAAAGCTATTGAGCGAATCTTTGCCCAACACTCCATCAATATTGTACTGCATGGCCAATTCGTCTGTCATAATATTCTTCAGGTTTTTCACCACTCCAGAACCCTGGAGAATTTGAGTCATACATTTGATCTGCAAGAAAGTAAAGAAACGTATTTTAAATAAGGAAATCGAAAGAAAAAATATTACTTACGTAGTTCTTCTTTCCGCGAACTTCTATATTTTCATTAATTCGGCCCAAATCTGTTTTGTTTTTAATTGGAAAATCTCTCATTATCGATGAGTCGTCGGTGCGTTCTTTCAGAAGCTGCTGAATTAGGACTTTCTGCTGCGCTACTTCTTCTAGGAGCACTTGATACTGTGCAGAAATTTGGCTCATTTTTCTTTCCATCAGTTCTAGAAATAAAAAATATATATGAATGAAAAGTGAATATACTTGTTGGCAGCTTATACTTTACCTTCGATACCCACCGATTTTTGTGGCATAAAATACTGCAAAGTACCACTTCTAAACTTTTCAACGCACCTGTATCTCTCATTCCTTACTAGTCTACGCAGATGTCTCCTACCTACAATTTTCTTTGCTACCTTCATTTGTTTTTATTTTTATTATTATAACTTCTTTATTATTATTATTTGTTTAATTTCACTTGCAAATTTTTTTAACGTTAATATTATATTGATTGATTATTATGGTATTAATGTATACCTTATAAATTACTTTACACTTCACTTTTTTATTTTTTTATTCGACTTTAATTTTTTCACTAACAACACTAAAATAAATTATTTTTATTTAAGGAATGTCTGTTCTTTATTGACCTTTTTCGACTGTTCTTCAACTACAATTGACACTCAAGATCTAAACAATTTAGTGTAAAAAGGACAACGGCAGACTGAGCGATCGATCGAACTACAATTCCTGCGAATTTCTGCAGGAATAGTACGGGAGACTAAATTTCTGTTGAATTTTGATCTGCTCGCACATTGTTGTTATTGCAATTTCATATACGCATTGAGTTTCGTTTTTTAGGGGTGGGTTTTTTTCAGATTCGATGCCTCGTTGCATTACAAATCATTAGCGAAAAGACTAACTAGCGGTAATGCATGAAATCGCTAGTAGAATTCGCGCTCTGGTAATCGCTTGACACCAGCCGAACTACAGGGTATAGACCAGAGACCTGCACGAGTAATTAAAAAAGTAACATGTTAGCAAGCGGCGATGCCGATGCGGCGAGTACACGCTACGTAACGGTACTTTGGCATCGTGGGCATCGGCATCGTGGGTATCGGCATCGCGGCATCGCCGATTACTAACATGTTACCAGTGGTCGGCATTTCTTAGAACAATTGTGGAAACTAACTTCACACGTACACTTACGCTCTATCGTTCAGTCGTTGTCGAGCCAGCAACGAATTAACATCATGTAAGACTATAGTGTTTTATTTGCCATTGACGATACCAGATAGTAATCGTACGATGCCACGATGTCGCGATGCCGATGCGCAATGTTACCTTCGCATCGTGGTAATCGTCAGAAGTGTTACTTAGTAACGTAATCGTACGATGCCTACCTTAATCGTGCAGGCCTCTGGTATAGACATACATATGTAACTGTACCTATGTATATTGCTTGTTGTGAGGTGGAAAACATGGGAGGAGCAGCGAAATAAATTTATGTATATAAGTGTACAAAATAATTATTTCAGCATTTATTTGAATTGGTTTTTGTTTTTGGCTTATTGAATTTATACACACCTTTGTTGTTGTATTTTGTAACCACTACTGGCACAGTATTTAGAGCCACCGTAGGGGCTAATGCGGTTACTGTCGTTGTTTGCGGAATATCTGCAATATAAAAGGAGAAAATATAGAATAGAGGCAAGGAAAGAGAAAAATAGTTCAGTGCGGTATAGTAAATATATGACTTGAGGTGGAAGTTACATAGTTTAACTTTACGGTACTTAAATGAGTGAAAGAGTTAAATGAATATCAGATATGTATGTATAAAAAGATTTTATGATATTTAGCTGTTAGATTGTAAGAAATATTTTGAATGAAATCAATTGGTAATAGTTTTTAGTAAAACCATAAAAAAGGGAATATAAAAACGTTTGTATTAAGTAAGTAGGACACAACATAGAAAATATTTGCATAAAACGAAAGTTAAAGTTTCGCCTTCCACCTCACAACAAAAAAAATATAACCATTTGGGAAATACATGCAACTGGTAATTAGGGCTATTTATAATAACTCTACTCCATTAAAACGAAAACGTACTAACGAATATACGTACCACCGAAAAGTTTTTTGGAAAATAATATTATTTTTTGTTACTAAGAACTTTAGTTATGATAGAAAATTCAAGTGAAACCATTCATTATTTTGTAATTGAATTCAAGATTTTGATTAGGTTTGTTAATATGATTCAATTTAGATCAAATAAGCGCAGTTTTGACCGATAACTTCTGTTAGTTTTTAGGTAGGTTCATAATTCCAATTAATGTTACATTCGGTTTGTCGCTCTGCAAAAGCTTTTCTTGAAGCGATTTTTAATTTCATCAGCAGACTAATTTGCAAAACTTCCCGTTAGTTGCCGTATACTTCCGTAGAAATTTTGGTCAATTCCCGTGTAGGGCAGCTTCTCAAGCTCTTGATACACACACTTCCTTTGTTTGTCTGCATATGCGTCTTGCTTCCATGTTCAACTCTCGGTATCAATCCCATTCCGCACGTGTTGTGATCGATCGTAACAGTGCGAGGTAGGCAGTCTGTTTTCTCTCCTCTGCGACACGGCAGTGCTCATCAGACAAGCTGTTCTTTCTGTTTACTGAATACCGAGTTGCTGATAAGTGCTCTCAGATAGCAGAAGTGTAAGTGGAGTTGAAAACCGTTTAGCTGTCGGTTATGATATTAGCTTCTTGACGTCGTAGCTCCCCTTTGTTCTCACGTTGAGGACTTTGTAGGCGTGTCGTCCACCTATCACAACATGATCGATCTGGTTACGAACTTTTCGATCCGGAGACAATCAAGCAGCTTGATGAATTTTCTTGTGCTGGAATCTAGTACATATTAGGCTAAATTTTCCAACTGCTGTACCAAGGATGCCCGCGTCGGCACCATCCTAATGTAGAGACCGGACATTCCAAGTGCATGCCATTGAATCAAAGTCCTTATTACGTTTGCTGTGGTCGTCACCAAAAGTGCGATCTTTCATCCGAGGCTGTTGTTTCCTTTTAATTGGGCGTGGTTTCTAAGTGGCGTGTCCCAAACTCTGAACATATGTAACTACTTGAGTAGTGTAAAGCTTTCTACACATTTATAAAGCGCGCCTCTTGTATCAAGACCGACTCCCGCTCGCAACGGGCGGAACGAAATCCATATCGCGTAACTCGATCACCATATATATTGTATTACTAATACCACACATTGCGAAAATAATGATTTAGTTTAGTTATTTAAATTATATATAGACTTCTTTTGCACACATTTTCCTGATAACTTAATTTCTTTTAGTTACACCAATAATTAAATTAAAAAAAACTAACTCACTGGGGTTCTAAACTGCTGACTAAAATTACAAAACTTATGCAACGAAATTTTAGAAGTTTTCATTTACTCTGGCTCTAAGTGATATAACTATATCTAATCTCAATACTTCTAGTATTATTATTTATATAAAAACCAACCAAAGAACAATCATGAAATCTTGAATGCAAAACTATTTTAATTAGTAGTCCTTCTCAACTATATGTTAGTTAATTAAGTTAAAATAAAAAGTTATTCCTATATGGTTTCAAACATTATGCATCAGTAAATATTTATGCTTTAATCTAGCATATAAATCAATTCAATTACTTGCAAACCGAAATCTTTTGATTAAATTTCTAACACCCATCTTAATAATTAACACCTTCTTCAAAGCTGACCAACCACACCGCAACTTGACTATTAACCTAAATGCCTAAGGCTTCCATATAATGAGTATCTTGTACATGAATTCAAAGTAGTATTTAAACAATTACGTAAATGTTTATTATATTGGAGTGTAGTTGTATAGTATGTATATACATGGTTCGTCAACTCCATTACAATTAGTGCCACATTACCTATGCAATACGCTTCGGTTGTTGTCAGCTTAGATATAGTCAAGTAAGAAGGACTCAAGAAAATCACCAAAAATCACAACTTTATAAGTACCTAAGTATGTATGAAATTACAATGGCTAAAGATGCCCTGGAAATTCGACATATTGTAATTCTGCTAAATTAAAACTGAAGCCAATCTTAATAAAGTATTATATATAAGTGAATATTTAAGAATACAATTGCTTATAAGTTTGGCTTACGAGCCAATACCAGAATTAACGAATATACTTTATTTTCTTTAAGATTTTTTGGTTGTTTTGTATTTTCCTCCATGTTTAGCTATCTACGTACATTGAAAACATCTGTATATAATTAATCAAAAACATAGTATGTTATTTTAACACAGTAAACACAGTTTTGTAATCAAAGTACGCATATTGAACATAGTACATTATTGATTGAATTTCTTCTTTCTTTATTGTCGTAGACGCCGCTTACGAAGTTATAACCGAGTATACAACAGCGCACCCGTCATTCCTCCTTTTCTATGTTTAGTACCAATTGAAGGATCTAATTGTAGCCAGGTCCGGCCAGCCTTACGCAGAGCCCTTCTCTCGAAGACCGGTAAAGCCGACTCATCAGATGTTGCCATTGCCCATGCTTCTTCACTATGTAGCAGGATGGAAATAATTAGTAAAGTTTTTGTTCGTCGAGAGAGGACTTTACTTCTCAATTGCCTACTCAGTCCGAAGTAGCACCTGTAGCCAAGAGTTATTCTGCGTTGGATTTCGAGGCTGAACTTGTTATTGGTGTTAATGCTGGTTTTAAGATAAACGAAATTATTTACAACTTATGACTACCAACAGTGACGTGGGAGCCAAGTCGACTGTTTGTCTGATGACAGGAGATATTTTCTCAGCAGATCCATAAGCTTCATTTCATTGTCCTCTCTGGAGGGAACTTTTTAATGGTAGGGCAATGGAACGACTGCTCCATCGTCATCGATTGGGTAGTCGGGTTCACGGGATCACCTCTAGGGGTTCTACAAGAGTATGTTCCGCTCTTTAAACCTTCTGTTATTACTCTAGTCGGCAAGCTCATTTAACTCTTCGTACTCAGGCATTTCGACTTTTCTCTTGTATTGTTTGCACCTCGGCACTTATTCCATCCCGCAAGTCTTATGGTCAGAAAATCGTTCCGCTATTTGTTATGATTGCAGCTTCTCGACGTCGAACCTTCCTTGCAATTATTGACGTGAATTTTTTGCTGCACAGATAAAAGTGGGTATCTTCCTTCTATCACAACATGATCAACCTGCTTGGTGGCTTTTCGATCCGAAGTCAGCCAAGTAGCTTGATGATTTTTCCACTGGTGAATCTGCTACTGCAGAAACCCAGTGCACAAGCGTAGTTAGGATTGGTTCGCTTTCACAGATTAGCTTGCCTTCAAACGGATATTTTTTGCATACCCGGTCTAAGACCGGAAATAGTGTGCTGTAACATATGTAAAAGATCGTTTCTGGCCCCTTCCCAGTCAATGGGGCTCAGAAAACTTTCCTCACTTGAATGAACTTTTATTTATTGTTGTGCTAATGTGTGATTCGTCCTTGGTGATTGGGTTTGCTGATTTCTTGAAAATGGTTATGTATCCCTCAAAATTCACGAATTTTCGTTGTTTTGTTTGACGATGTCAAAAACGTGTTTCGAAGCATCGCTATCGTAGTTTTTATGAGTCTTTATTGAGCGAATGACAAATTGAGTAGGATCGTACGTACAAAAAAATTGTTACAGTCAATAAATATTGAATGTATGCTGGTCCCCTTAATGCCTTTAGTTATCTCAATATCACGATAGGTCACATGCCGGTATGGCAATATAAGTTTGATCACATTATCAATAGATTACGAACTAATAACTTATTTTGGACGACATACACAAAATTCAACTTGGAGTGATGTCGTAGATTAAATTGGCTATTATATCGATAAAAACTGGAGTTTCATTGTTAAATTTTGAATTAAATTCATTGATGAACTGTTGCCGAGTTAATCTAAGCCTAAAATTGTAAAAATTAATCGCCAGAAAATGTTTGCGTTTTATCTCCATTTTTTGGCTGAGACGAATATTTTGAGTTGCACATGTAGCGTTCGTAAGTCAAAACGTTCTGAGTTATACAATATATCAAAAGTTAAAAATTTTTCGATACAATTGTAAGTTATCAAATGGCAACATTAGCGCACTAAACAATGTCGTTGGCACTGCGAAATGCGCAGTAAGTGGCAAGCGATGGAAAGGCGGAACAAAAAAATGTTTCTACCTGTTTACCATGTGAAGAATGCCTTCAAAGTCCTTAATATCTTGTGTAAATTATTATGTGTTATTTTGAAAACAGGCGACTATTATTCGATACTCATGAAGGCACAAATATTTTCTCAACAGTCGTTAACCTAATTGCATATGCAGACGACCTTATTGTGGTAGCAATTGCTAAACAGCCAATGGTTCTCCGCAAAGATTTTAGAACTGGCTGAGCAAAAGACATAAGTCTAGCTCGTACTAGTACTAGAAAAGTGGAGGAAAAAATATCTCTCACCAAAGGGGATAGTAAGATTCATTCACAGTCACAACTAAAGTATCTGGGATTAATAATAGAATTAAAATTTAAGGATCACCTAAAAAACACTGCAGGTAAGGATAATTAGAATTTTAAACGCTTTATCAAAAATTATGAGCACAGACTGCGTGCGTTCCAGCCGGCGATTTTTACTCGTACAGATAATAAGATCGTTTGTATTACATGCGACTCCAATATGAATTTATATAGGCGAAAGGCATTAAAGCATATACCAGACAAATAAGCACCGTGCATAGGCTGACGGCACTAAGAGAACTCTTATAACTCGCTGCTAAGGTAATAGCCAGTGTGATGTTCATTGACATCTAGGGTGACGAATACAAGCGGGTATACAAGTTATCAGAGACGTCTCTAAAAGTGAAGAAAGAGCCAAGTCCGTGCCATAGAGGAGCCTTAAATGTATTATCACTCCCACGAAGTAATAATTAATCAGGTGGTTTCATGGAAGTTGTGAGTAGGTTAGGTTTAACGCATTGAAGTTCCGCACTCCGGCCTTTGATGTTTCCCCCTTCTTTAAAAAAGATCAAAATGACAACAATAGGCGTTTTAAATCCCGAAAAAAGGAAAACTACCTAATTATTTGCTTTATAGTTTCCTATCATGCGCTTGTGTATTGCAGCATCATCAAAAAACTATTTCTTACAAAACTTTGATTTAATATTTTGACTTTCAAGTGCAAAAATATCATTGGTGCAATTCAGAATCTGGTGCAAATGGTCTTGCATCTTTGCAATTGCAAATTAGCGAGCATATTTTTGCTTTTACACTAAAAAATGTATAGCGATGCACTTGTTGCATTCTTGCAAATAAGCAACACTAAAACGCCATTGTATAATTTGCAACACTGGTTTGCAAATTATCAGCTGTTGTCAAAAATAAAAACATTGTAAACAAAGAAAAGAAATGGAGAAATTTTTGTAAATTGTGTAAACTAAAAATCAAGAAATTTGAAATTTGTGCTATGTGCTATGTGCCGCCTAAAAATATTTCTTACTTTCAATGTCTATAATTTCTTCAGTAGCTTCATCAAATAAAGCGTCAGTTAATTTTTCCCTAAACCTTTTTTTCCCTAAATGCTTTTCTTCACCGATCAGCTGTGAATTAATGGTCTTTACAAAGGTTGCACAGAAACTACAAAAAAGTCGTTCATTGTTGATGTCAAATATTTGCACAAGATTCTGAATTGCTCTATTATTTCACTGCCCTTCTTTGGCAGTGTCCTAATTCTACAACGTATCAAACTCATACTTGTTTAACATACAAGGTGAGTTCCAAAGTAGACAGGACTTAAAAAAAAATAACAGAACAAATCGTTTTTTTGGCAAAATCAATTTATTTTATTCAAAATAGTTTCCTTCTACTTCAATACGCTTTTTGCACGGTCCAAAAGCCTTTCGAACGAGTGTTTTAGCTCGTTGGCCGTTATGACCGCCAACCTGCCGGTGCAAGCCTTATGAATAGTCTCTACGTCTGCATAACGCTTTCCTTTCAAAGCCAAATGCAACTTACCGAAAAGGAAGAAGTCGAAAGATGTCACATCTGGTGAATACGGGACGTGTTTAAAGGTCAAAATGTGATTTTTGGTCAAATAATCGGTCACAAGCGTCGATCGAATGTTGGATTCCGGGCAATTTTTGGTTGTCAGTCAATTTGTGCGGAACAAAACGAGCACATACCTTTCGTAAGCCCAAACATTCGGTTAAAATGGATAAATCGGTTTTGGATTGGAATTGGTTTCGATGGAATTTCCGGTGATCACGGATTTTTATTGGCCAACATGTCATTTATGTCCTCACGACCACTTTGAAAACGTTGAAACAACTCGTGCATTCTGGGAAAGACAATCATTGCCATAAATTTATTTCATCAATTGAAACGTTTCGGTAAAAGATTTACCAATTAAAAAAAATAATTAATGTTGGCTCTTTGTTCGAAGCTCATTTTCGCACCGATAATACAAACATACTGACACTTAAAACGCAATAACTACACTCCCAATCTATAAAATGTTATTAAATTTTCACTGGACAATCGTGATAAGTCGATATCAGATTCTAACGCACCAGTCGACATATAGATGGCGCCACCAGAGGGCGCTAGATTCAAAAGATCCTGTTTACTGTGGAACACACCTTGTATATATTAGTGCAAAGGTTAAAGTGTTTTTCTGTTGTCTTCTTATGATTACATATATTTGTGTAAGAATATTTGTTTCTCATTTTCATCGTTCACTTACGATAGAGTTTAATTGTGCCATCTGTATCACCTAGAGAATTCTTTGCCACACAACGGTAAGAACCGAAATCGGATGTGTCAACCTCTTTTATGGTTAATCGGGTAGTTATTTTGTAGCCACTTTCAAAAGTTTCGGACGCAAAGTGCTCACCTGTAAAACAAAGTCATAATATGTTGTCTTAATATATGTTAAAGCAACAGTATGTGTTTATCATTGTGCTTACGAAAACGCAGAAATGTTTATATGATAATACGTGTTGTCAATATATGTAAAGGGTGATTTTTTAAGAGCTTGATAACTTTTTTTAAAAAAAAAACGCATAAAATTTGCAAAATCTCATCGGTTCTTTATTTGAAACGTTAGATTGGTTCATGACATTTACTTTTTGAAGATAATTTCATTTAAATGTTGACCGCGGCTGCGTCTTAGGTGGTCCATTCGGAAAGTCCAATTTTGGGCAACTTTTTCGAGCATTTCGGCCGGAATAGCCCGAATTTCTTCGGAAATGTTGTCTTCCAAAGCTGGAATAGTTGCTGGCTTATTTCTGTAGACTTTAGACTTGACGTAGCCCCACAAAAAATAGTCTAAAGGCGTTAAATCGCATGATCTTGGTGGCCAACTTACGGGTCCATTTCTTGAGATGAATTGTTGTCCGAATTTTTCCCTCAAAATGGCCATAGAATCGCGAGCTGTGTGGCATGTAGCGCCATCTTGTTGAAACCACATGTCAACCAAGTTCAGTTCTTCCATTTTTGGCAACAAAAAGTTTGTTAGCATCGAACGATAGCGATCGCCATTCACCGTAACGTTGCGTCCAACAGCATCTTTGAAAAAATACGGTCCAATGATTCCACCAGCGTACAAACCACACCAAACAGTGCATTTTTCGGGATGCATGGGCAGTTCTTGAACGGCTTCTGGTTGCTCTTCACCCCAAATGCGGCAATTTTGCTTATTTACGTAGCCATTCAACCAGAAATGAGCCTCATCGCTGAACAAAATTTGTCGATAAAAAAGAAAAGAACCGAACACTGATTTTGGTAATAAAATTCAATGATTTGCAAGCGTTGCTCGTTAGTAAGTCTATTCATGATGAAATGTCAAAGCATACTGAGCATCTTTCTCTTTGACACCATGTCTGAAATCCCACGTGATCTGTCAAATACTAATGCATGAAAATCCTAACCTCAAAAAAATCACCCGTTATATGCACGGAATTTCTCAAAGTATGGATTTATTTATTTATAAATTGAAATTCAAAAAAACGACTGCTCTAGTTTAAGATTTACCAAGATGGCCAAGAAGAAGTAAGCTTAGCTTCACTTAGAGAGTATAAGGAAACAAGGAAATAGGAGCCAATTGCAGACATAAAATGTGTAGTCAATGTGGACACCCTTTATTTGATACCGTATGCTTTGTCTGGCTATGTATGAATTACATGTACTTTTGCTTAACGCTTAATTTGAAGTATTCCACAACAAGATGGAGACAAATGTATACGAGAAATAAAGAGATGCCCAACTTATCAGCCATTCAAGAAAATGCAATTGCTAAGCGTCAAAATAAAAATTAATTTGAGGGGAAATAAACATTTACTTGAAACATGAATTTTGGTGTATTAAATATTGTAGTTTCTTTACAGCTTAATATCGTGGTGAAAAATTTTCAAATCGACTTTCTTATATCAAATCCTACTAAATTAAAAAACGCATTATAAATCGTAGACGTCCGGGTGACGTACTCTATTGCAATGTATAATACTCCAGAGACAGTTCGTGTATTGAATATAATAATTTCACAAAACAAAACGATGTGAGCCAAGTTTTGAAAATCTTTCGAGAACTTCTTCTGCAGTGACTTCCATGCCTTAAAGAGTGTGCAGCAATCAATCTTTCTTGAAGCATGTTCATCTTCAGCCAAGTTTTCATGTGGCGAAGTGTCGAAAAAGAGTGTCGAAAGTTCGCATTCATCAGTTCAGGAAATGTGCAGAATATTCTGTCGGTATGGGGTATAAATCTACATCGCAGTTCTTCAAAGTTTCCAATGCAGTAGTCGGTAAATGATATCTTTTAATTTTTGCTTATGGCACTGCCAGTGATCAAGTTCACCTTTGAGATTCAAACGTCGCTCGACGTTATCATTATATAAAAAATCTCTAAAGCTATCTATGTACATAGAAAGCAGCCAATAAGAATTTCTATTTCTTTTGTTTTCAAATCACATACTTTTTCTGGAAGCAACAAACTCGGTTGAGATCCATCCAACACTTCTTTAGAAAAGCGCGTTTTCAAATCTACGCCGATTATATCCAACAGAGGGATGTACACCTTGAAGTATTCTTCACAAGTTATGACGCAGAAACTTTTGAGTTCTGTTTGACGGCCGCAGATTCCTGGTTTTTTCTCCGTCAAATTTCAGTTCTGAAGCCATATTTTTCGTGTCTGAATAAACGAATCCAAAATGTTCCTCAGCTTTTCGCCTCCGATCGTTGAGAATATCACATAGCCAAAAAATCCCGATTTTAAAATATGCTCACGGCTGCGATAACTGTCGCAGAATGTATAAATCGAACAGATCACAGATGGAGATGAATGCAGCATCTATTTTAAGTTTTCAATCAAGCCGTGTCGTTTCACATTTAACTCTTTCAGTAACCGATCTGATTGGATTTATTAATAATTTAATCTGCATATTTTGCAGCAATAGGAAAATGGAGTCACGTGTAGAAGTTCACGCAAGTGAGGAAAGTTCTCTGATTGCCATTCACTTGGAAGTGGCCAGAAACGATTCTTTTACATATGACTCAAGCGGCTCACGACTTCCGGCCTTTGACCAAGTATCCTCTGGGTAGCCTAAGAACATCCGTTCGAAGGCGAGCTAAAGTGAGAAGGCGAAACATCCCCTGCATAGGGTTGTGCGCTGGGTTTGGGACCCGCCACATAAAAAACGCACTCTATGTAAAAGAACATCAAACATCGGATGCGAGACCCCCTTTTTCTTGACGACCATGACAAACGAATTGAGGCCATGCACCTGGAATGTCCGATCCCTAAATTGGGAAGATGCCACTGCCTAGCTGGTTGATGTCCACGTTAGTGAAGGCTGACATTACCGCCGTCCAAGAAATCCGATGGACGGGACAAGGGCTGAGGCGAATAGGTCTTTGTGGCATTTACTACTGTGGCAGAAATTTGATGTGGGATTCGTGGTGGGAGAGAGACTCCGTAGCCGAGTACTGTCATACACCCCGGTGGATGAACGTCTAGCCACAATCCGGATCAAAACGAAGTTCTTCACTATATCGCTGATTGGCTCCCACGCTACCCCCGCCACGATGTCAAAATCGTGCTTGGCGACTTTAACCCCAGGGTGGGCAAAGAAGATATCTTTAGCACTACGGTCGGTAAATTCAGCCTCCACGAGGAAACATCCCCAAATGGATTGAGGCTGATCGAATTCGCCGGGATATATGGTTATCTGTAGAACTAGATTCCATCAAGCCAACTGGCTGTCTCCGGATCGAAAAACCACCAAGCAGGTCCATCATGTTTTGATAGACCGAAGACTTGTCTCCAGTGTTTTAGATGTGCGTACGCTTGGAGGTCCTAACATCGACCTTGACCACTACCTTGTTGCAGCCAAATTTCGCACCCGCCTCTGTGCAGCAAACAACGCACGTCAATAAACAAAAAGAAGGTTCCATGGCCAGATGCTCCAATCACAACCAGCAGAGAAAAGGTTTTCTACTCTACGTGCACTCAAGCACTCTAAGAGCACTCAACGGTAACTCGGCATAAGGGAACTGTGGGACGCATTGAAAGCTTCTTACGTACTGGTGCTAACAAAACCATTGATTTTCGGAAAATGCAAAAGAATAGCTGGTACAATGAGGGGTCGATCACAACACGTGCGGGATGAGATATCTATCGAAAGTTGAAGAGGGTAGCAAGACGCATTTGCAGACAAGAAAAGAGATAGGCTTAAATGCGCGAATATGAAAAGTTTGCAAAGCTGGCCGACAGAGGTAATGCTAGAAAATTCTACTAAAATATGCCGCGACTAACAGAAGGTTTCAAGGCCGGAGCATACTCTTGTAGAACCCAAAGAGGTTATCTAGTTACCGATGCCTAGCGCATACTGTAATTATGGAGAGAACACCTCTCCAGCCTGATGAATGGCAGTGAAAGCATAACGCCAGGAGAAGGCGAACCCGATACCCAAATCGATGACGATGAAGCAGACGTCCTTTGCCCGACCATGAAGAATTTCGAATAGAAATTACCCGTTTAAAGAACAACAAAGATTGCCGGCCAAGCTATTCAAACACGGCGGCGAAGAACTGATAAGGAGCATGCATCAGCTTCTATGCAATTTAAGTGTGCTCTGGGCCAATCCACAAAAACGAAGACCCTACAATCTGCGCCAACTACCGTGGGATAAGTCTATTAAATATCGCGTATAAGGTTTTAGCGAGCGTATTGTGTGAAAAATTAAAGCCCACCGTCAACAAACTGATTAGGCCTTATCAGTGTGGCTTTAGACCTGGCAAATCAACAACCGACCAGATATTCACTATGCGCCAAATCTTGGAAAGACCCGCAAAAAGTGAATCGACACACACCACCAATTCGTCGATTTCTAGCTGCCTTTGTCAGCACGAAAAGATCTGCCTTTATGCCGCAAAACTATTCGGCTGTGTAAGCTGACGTTGAGCAACAACATAAGCTCCGTCGCGATCGGGAAGCACCTCTCCGAGCCGTTCGATACCAATGCCGATAGGCAATTCCTCATCGTGCGACTTATTCAATCTGCTCTTAGAGAGGAGAATTTCAGCTGCCGAACTTATTCGAGCAGGTACAATCTTTTAATATTATCTGTCGATAATATTGATATCATTGGCCTCAACACCCACGCCGTTGGTTCTGCTTTCTTCAGACTGGACAAAGAAGCAGAGCAAATGGGTGTGGCACGAGAACGAGAGCAAGACGAAGTATCCCCTGTCATCAAACAAACAGTCATCGCACTCGCGACTTGGCTCCCATGTTACTGTTGACAGTCATAACTTTAAAGTCGTAGATAATTTCGTTTATCTTATAACCAGTATCAACACCAACAACAACGTCAGCCACGAAATCAAGTGCCGAATATCTCTTACCAACAGGTGCTACTTTGGACTAAATAAGCAATTGATAAATAAAGTTCTCTCTTGACGAACAAAAACAAAACTCTGTAAGTCACTCATTATTCCCGACCTGTTAAACGGTGTAGAGGCTTGGACGATGACAACATCTGATGAGTCGACGTTGCCAGTTTTCGATTCTGTTTCGAGTTCTGCGAACGATTTATGGTCCTTTGCGTATTGGCCATGGCGAATATCGCATTCGATGGAACGATGAGCTGTATTAGATATACGACGACATTGACAAAGTTCAGCGAATTAAAATCATTTAAATCGCCACTGCGTTAATCATTGGAACGACTGATTCGGCCAGAGTGGATGTCTGTCAAAAATATTTGTGTACAGAGAGATTTGTTGCCTTTTGCAAGTTGCAAAAGATTGTTAAATAGTTTTTGATATATTAAATGGTATCCCTATAAAATTTTTTATTAATAATAAATGTTGAATGTTTTAATCTAAATAAACCAAACCCACAAACAAGTATTTTGGCTGATCTGGCTACAATGCAAAATGTTTTAAAAATAAAAATTTTGAAGCGCTCCCGCACTGTATGTGTATACTATTGTAAACATATTTCAATCAATTTTTGAATAGTGACCATATTTAATTACAAAAAAACTAGCTTGTAAGATGAAGTATTGTTATAAAATAATACACAGGGTATGGAAGAAAAATTTCATGAGATAAAATATAATTTATTAGCAAGCCCAAAAGTTTATCCGTAGTCGCACTCTGTATGTGTCTATTTGACTTTAAGTTCACTGTTAAAAAAGTACAATTATATACTAAAGTGGCTGTTTCAGTCTTTTTTCCCACTTTTTTCAAAGCTTAATTCAAATATGGAATTAAATGTTTATCTCATTTAACGGATTTTTGTTCAATACAAAGGTAATAGTCTGTGTGAATTGTATTTGTTGCCGTTTGCAAGTTTAAATCACTTTATTATATTGAAAGGTCAAAAGTAATAAACCATGAAAAAAAAGTTCGTCTTCTACGCAATCTTTTCTATGCTGAATTTATATATGGAATTTAATAGTCATCTCATATATCGAATTTTTGCTCAATGCAAAGTTTGTGTAAATACCCTTACTTAGAAAATGGAAAATATTTTAACTTAATACCTATTCTCAAATATTTAGGTTCAAGAAATCCATTTAAATTCAAATAAAAAAAAAATATTTCGTCACGACTGAACTTAATTCATTTTGAAATTTTAATTTATTTGCGTGTATGTTTGTCGCTCAACCACAAAAATGCATTAAGTTTTTGAATTTTCATCGACCTTATTTACATATGACTCCAAAAGCTCCACATAGTATGCACATGCACATTACTTAGGGTGAATCAGAAAGCTAATATATCGAATATATGGGTTTAAATACACCACCTTATGTTATTTGCTACTGTTAATATAGGCAATTTCGAATACTCACAAAAAAGATTTAAAAATCAAACATGAAATTTTCCTTTGAAGACATAGACATTTATTTTAAAAGTTCGACAGTTTAGTTTTTGGCTCCCCCTAATATAAATATAAAAGTAAACCAGGAAATTAACATTCGCCTGACAGGTATTATTTGCAGTAGTGTGTGCGAATTTTAACATGATGCATTATATATATGTACATACATATGTATATGAGTATGCATACATATATGTAGATTTAAGAACATACTACCTCTCACTCATTGCAAACTTCAGCTAAGTTCTGTTCACCTATGTATGTATATCTAAATTTTCATACATACATGTATAAAGGGTAATACATATCTAAACTCCTTACTTATTCAAAGCAAAAACACAGAAACTTCAAATTTAATAGGAAACGTTTATTGCCATTCGAAAGAACATTCTTTGGCATTTCTTTCTTGATAACTCGTTCGATCGCTTCGACTGACAACTGACGAAAGACACGCGCGCTGTTTTGCTGTATGGCCAGAATCGAAGTAGGATTGTCCGCAAAGTTTTTAGACTTTACATATCACCATAAGAGAAAGTCTAACGGTGTGATATCACTCGATGTTGGTGGCTAATCGACTGGCCCAAAACGTGAAATTTTTTAATAAAGTGGAAATATTTATAAACATTGTTCAAGCCTAAGTCTTTCCGTGATGAAATGCCAAACAAAAATATCGTCACGTCTACTTCGATCATGCGTTATACATACATACAAATATTCTTATGATAAAAAGTAAGGTGAATTTGTTTGTAAATTATAAATTAATTTACTGTTCCAAAACAATTTCATCCCATTCAAGATTGCCCCGATCCGATAGCACGCACTTTCATGCTTTTTCTAATCTTCGAACGTTCGGAATAGTTTTCAATACTTTCTTCTCTTCAGTTTTTTTCTCTTCAATCGCTTCAAATTCGCGTTTCCGCATTGGCCTTTTAAATTTGATGTATAGGCAGTGGTCACACGAAGCCATATTAGGCTAATACGGTGGTTGCGAAACGATATGAGCCGAGTTTGTGCAGAAAAGTCGAGAAAAAGCAATGCAGTATGGCATAGCGCATTATCATAATGATTAGTTGTTTACCCATAATTTCGGCTGCTTCAAACGAGAGCTTGACTTTTAATGCAGCATCTTGTTTTTTGATCACCTTTAAAATTCAACCTTTAATAACATTAACAAAAACTAAATTTTGAGGAAATTTTTTTATGAAGAGGTTTGCGTCCTCATCTAGTGAAATGCGAATTATCCACTTGACGTGGTTTTACCCACAGTAGTACGAGTATATACTTTTTGTATCGATTGTAAATTGCGAACCGTCTTCTATAAATCTGAAATGCGATCTAATAATTTTTCATTGGAAAGTTGGTGGATAGAAATATATAATGTGTAGTCCTCGATGACAACTCTGCGGGATAGTAAGTCGAATGTTCTTTAAAATATCTGTTTTTATTTAAAATATTAGGAATTTAATTTTATTTTGTTCAGTCCTTTATGTCATTGCCTGTCACTTGGGATTAACTTAACTCAGTCCTCAAAAGTCTTCTTCATTCAACCACTAGCGGTTTTGCCATTTGTTGTATTTGTCATCTCCTTTGCTCCGAACGTTTGCACATTGCATTGCCACCGAGTTGTTTTCAAAATCAAAAGAGTAATGTCCAAAAATATATATATTACATACATAGCCGTTCAGAGCGGATGCTTTTACGAATCGCAATCGCAGCGCTTACTAATGGACTGTGCCCATTGCACCTTCTCCTTCTGTTTTATTAACTCTCTTATCAATTATTTCATAGCACACGTACATTTCTCATTCATAGTATGTGTGTGCTATTTTCTGGTGATTTGCCTTCCTTCTTCATACACTTTCACTGACTGTTTGTCCAAGTATTCGCTTTAAGAGCAATGATTGTCTCTTGGAATACAGTTGTATATGTATATGTACATATGTGTGTGTTGTTGTAAATATGCGTGAATGTGGTTAAAAAATGGATGACAAGAAGTTAATTAAACGTCCGTTGCACTTTATGTTTCAATAGCAAACTACTACATATTTGCTAAAACGTTTTTTACAGAGCACATGGCTTTAAAAACACCATTTTGTTTATATAGTTTAAGTTCGTCGGAAAGTTAAAAAATAGTATAGAATAGGGGTGCTCTTTAAATATTTGAAATGAATTTATTATACCCTGAATAAGTTATATGAAGTTGCCATGAAGTTTGCAACACTCCCTATAAAAATTTATATATAAATGATCAGTATGTTGAGCTGAGTCGATTTAGTCATGTTCGTCTGTGTGTCTGTATATACAATACTAGCTCTTTACCCGCGGCTTCGCCCGCAGTGGAGCTAAGTATGAGAGATAAAGGGTAAGGGTATAATAATAGAAATGAGTCAAAATGATAACTCAATTTTATTGCTTGGCTGAGATCAACAATTTTTAAAAATTACTACAGACAATGAAGTTTCAACACCCTAAAATATGCGTATTGAAATGCAACAAAAAACGTTAAAATATATTTCACCGTAACAAAAATAAATAATTCTGAATTCTAACAATTTAAAAAAATAAAATACAAAGTAGGATCTCTGATATTTTTGTAGACCATGTTATAAGTTTTCCCGTCGGGTGCAAATATGTGCAAATTCTGGGCATTAGATACACGTGAACAGGCTACATAAAGTTGACCATGAGAGAAGCATGGGTTTTCTAAATGCACTCCTGCTACCTGTAATGCTTGTCCTTGTGCCTTCTTTATAGTAACAGCAAAGCTAAGCTTGACGGGAAACTGAACCCTTTTAAATTTGAATGGAAAGTCAGTAGGAACAATTGGTATCCGAGGTATTATAACACTATTTCCCTTACCGACACCTGTTAAAATAGTAGCACCAAGTATGTTCTGTCCCAATTTTGTTATTCGAAGCTTTGTTCCATTACATAGCCGAGGAGCATCTAGATTTCGCATAAGCATTACTGGTACATTTAGTTTCAATTGAAGTTTATGTGACGGTACACCCAATAGTTCAAGTGAATTTAAAAACTCCACAGGATGTGAAGTACTTAGTTCCGTATCTATAATTGTATACGTTGACAAATATTGCTTAATTTTTCCCTGCACCTCGTTTAAAATATAAGTGTTGATCCTATTAACAATTTCGTTTCTTGGTGCTAATATTGCTCTTGCACACAACCACTGATCACTACACAAATTTTGTCACAATTCCGGAAAAACATTAGTAATGAAATCCATCCTACTAAATTACAAAATTCTCTTGACAGTAATATGTAGTCTTCAACGTCAACATCTAAACAACCATCACCAATTTTCAACAACATTTCTGCGTAAAGTCCTGAATCCACGTCATTATGAAGACACACTCTCACATTCGTTTTCAGGCGGAGTTTTTCAACTGTCGACCATAAGCGTGATGATTTAATTCACGCTTGAATTTCATCTGCTGGTGTCCCCCTCTGAATCACTGGGAGGGTTTAACGGAAAACACCAGTCAATAAGCCAGCCATTTTGGATATACCAGATTTCCGCTAGCGTGGCATTTTCTAAGAAAAGCAGAGTAAGAATTAACATCAGCGAGTAAGATCTAAAATAATAAAATGACTGCTAACCACAAAAATTACGGATTACCTCAAAAATTTGAATAGTTTTATACTGCATGTAACATTCAGAAGAAAATAACAATAAATATAGAAAAATTAATATTATAATGTTAATACAACTATAACAAATAATTTCGGCCAAATTAGTTATCACAAAAACAATACTCACGGACTTTTTTTTAGATCATTAAAAGAGAAATAATTCTTTCATACATAACTTTTGTGTATATTGAACCGCTTTCGCAGCGCAATGAACGGAACCCCTCAAAGATAAATAATTTCCCCGTTTTTTACACATTTACCACTGTTTCTTCTCTCCTGTTGGTCGCAGCGTGATGCTATATAGCCTATAGCCTTCCTCGATAAACGGACTATCCAACACAAAAAGAATTATTCAATTCGAACCAGTAATTTCGGAGATTAGCGCGTTCAAACAAACAAACTCTTCAGCTTTATAATATTAGTATAGTTATAAGCTTGGTTACTAAAAGAAATGCACCTGAGTAGGGTATATTAGCTTCGGAGCAGCCGAAGTTAACTTTTTTCTTTTTTCTGTATTAAGTTTACATAAATTCCTTCCATTTTACTTACCTGGCACAATGATCGTGTTATTTTTCGTCCAGTAATTTATAGACTTTGGATAAGCCTCTGACTGACACTCAAGTGCTATGTGTTGGCCAGTGGCAGCACCGACTAGCTGATTTTGTATCCAAATCATTGGAGGAACTGTAAGAAAGAAAAGAAAAACAATCAAAAAGATTATGTAGTGTATATGCATAACTAAATCTGAGAGCGAAAGCGGTCAAAGGTCTCCATCTAAGGGAACACGTTTCCCTAATCTTACAGACGAATTAAGCTTACCTCAAAATTATGAAATGTTCTTTATAAAGATCTTTATGTTGATTTGTATCGGTCAGTTTAAATAGCAGCTGTATGTTTCATTTGTTTTTTTTTTCTCAAAAATTGGTTCAAAAATTATATTCCTCCACCAATAATCTGAACCGAATATCGTGAAGATATTTAAAATTCATAAAAAGTTTTCTATTCAAGAACATGATTCTGATTGATTAGGTTAATAACCGCTTCATGCTATAGTAGATCGATATCGGCGGCCCCGTAGATGAGCAGTTTCTTGAAAAGAAGTAGTTTAGTGAACACTTTGTCCTTAGTAAGGTTAGCCTTTCACCAGTTGTGTGGCTTTTAACTCGTCTATTGCCTCTTGGAAGCGGTAAGGTTACGAATTTCGAATTTCGAATGAAAGGTAAATTTTTAGTTTATACTTCGCGTGTTTTTCGAATCGGTAAATTTTTTTTCTGTTAGTTGGTAGTGCTATTAGTGACATCTATGCTTAATTTCACGTCAAAATATTCAATAGTATTTGAGATACTTGTCGTCTTGTGAGGCTCTAAAAGTGAATTCTTCGATTTTTACTATGTCAGGATTTATTGAACAAGGAAGTGCGATAAAGCACAATCTCAAACTGCATTGATTATACGTGATCATTTCGCCACATTTTCAACTAATATCGGGCCGCATTCGCCTGATTTACCTTCGTGTAACTTCTGGCTATTCAGCAAATTCACATGGCCACTTCGAGGACACCGTTTTGACTCAATTGAAGATATAAAAGCCGAATCGAAGAAGGCTCTGATGGTCATCACACAGGAGGATTTTTCCAAATGCTATGATGACTAGAAAATTTGTTGGCATAATTATATTGCAGCGGGAGAGGATTACTTTGAAACGGACAAAATTCACGTTACCATTTGATCACAGTAATATATAATTCTGGCCATTCGACGAATCTTCGCACGCAAACTCTTCAATATAGCCAAATAGAACTCCTTATTGGCTGCCTGTTCTTCCAGAGCTTACTCATGATGCACGAAACCACGAATATCAAAAAAAGCAATGAGCATCATCCTAATTTTTCCCCTCCATTTCTCGTCAGTAGTTATAATTCTCTCTATGAATGTGGGATTGGAATTCAAACGATCAAGCATGTTCAAAGAGATATGTTTACTATACTCTTTTTGAATTAAATTCAGTTTTATTGGGACGAGAGTGAAGCATTTCATGCCCAAAATATTCTCCAAAATCTTTCGAACGGACTCGCAGGAGATGTCAAAGGCTTTGTACCATTCGTAGGCTTGTAAATTTGGTTAGAAACACAAAAGTACAGACAAATTCTTTGTTCGATATTTTTATCCATTTTAAAAATCGCAACGCTCTACTGAGGTATACCGACTTATTTAAGCAGCTACTGTAAATAAATTGGTTGACTGTTCGCGCTCATACAGATATTTGGCACACTAATTTTCTACCAATTTAGCAAAATGCATTTTTGGAAATTTGCACATTTGTCGGGGGAATTTAATTACAATTTCCGGGTGCTTGTTTGTCACAATGCATATTTCACAATTAATAGTTTAGTATCTTAATATGCAGCTTAGTTATGCTTTTTAAGTTTTCTTTTAATGATATTTTGTGGGCATGGCAGTGATTCCGGTTACGCCCGTCTACGATCTCCTGATCATACACATATTTAGCACAAGCCTATATCTCTGTAGCAACTTGTAGCAAGAGTATAAAAAGCGTTTACATAGGTTACATAGCAGAAATAATAAATTTCGCAAGTACGAAAGATTCCTTACAATAAATTGATTTCAGTTTGTATGGCAGTTATTTGCTGGTGGTGCCTCAAATGAACAGTTTTTGAAGGCAAAAAGGGGTCATAGATGAAAATTTATTACCATATTGTATGTACAATATTAATTTCCTAACCTTTCTTTAAATCAAGTATATGCATATACTTACAGTGCACAATCAACACAACGCGCTTGCTGACCGTTGGCGGAATGCCATTCGAGGCGATGCATAAATACGCACCCATATTAAGGCGTTGTACTTTAGTGATCGTCAGGTAGGAGCCATTGTAGGCGATGACTGGAAAGATAGAAGAAGATAATATGTGTTTTAAAAACATTTTGTCAATTATTTTTAAGTTCAGGTGCAATGAATATGGAGTTTGTTTTAAAAGATGATAAGTATTTAGTGAGATTTTGGCGAGAGAAAATTTTAGGTATTAATGTGTTGATTTGTTTATTATGAGCTACAGTTATGCCTCTGGGTAAGCAGTTACAGTTGTAAGACTGTATCAAATTTCTACTCTTGCATCCTTGCCGCGCGCCCTGAAAATGTGAGTAACCCTTGTGTAAGATGCGGTAGCCAACCCCTGTAGAGAGTCAGGTCCCGGCTAAACGAGAGGAAGCTTCAGCGGAGCCACTTTTAAAAATTCGGTTTAAGGGTTTGCTGAAGTCTAATTGTAGAGTCTGTTCACCAGAGGTGCGGCTGCCACTGGGCGTCGGCTTTGAAACAAGCGGCTCGCTATGAATGTATATAAAATTTTATATTACTAGCCTAACGAGGTTGTACTCCGGGTTTGAGTCCCCACACATAGTACCATATCCCAATAGTAAAAAAACAGCCTCCTACGAGAACGTAATAAGTACCATGATTTAAGAGCATACATCTGGAACGTCCGGTCCCTAAATTGGGAAGGCAGTTGATGTCCTTGTAAGAGTAAAGGCGGACATCACCGCCGTTCAAGAAATTCGTTGGACGGAAATTGGACGGATACAAGTGGGTCTTTTTGACATTTACTAAAGCGGGCATATAACGGAGCGCAAATTTAGTATGAGAAAGCCACAAATCGTAAGAGCAAAATTTTTCGCCCACGCTCCGATGGAAAATAAGGACGATATAACCAAAAATGCCTTTTTCGAGCACTCATTAGCAAATAATAGCTGGAATGGAAAGGACTGTAGTGTCGCAGTGAAGAGAAATCAGACGGACAGCCTTCCTCGCAATATTAAGACCGACTACAACAGGATCGTAGTGGGATAAATACATGAAGAGGGGAGCGAGACACATATGCAGATAAAACAAGGAAGAGCTCGAAATGCATGAGTATGAAGAGCTTGACAAGCTACCCGAAAGGGGTTATGCTGAAAAATTCTACGAAAAGATACGGCAACTAACGGGAGGTTTCACAACCGGAGCATACTCTTGTAGGATCCAAAGGGGTGACTGATGTTCAGAGCATACTTAAAATATGGAAGGAACACTTTCCTGTTTTAATATGGACGTTTGTAAATCCGCAATTGATTTGATAGAAATATAAAAAATATAAACTAATTTTGCACGAAAGAAATTCGTTCAGACTTTAACTCAATTTTATACATATGTACATATATACACACGAGATACATTTGAATTGCATGCCAGCCGAAACTACCAAAATTGACTTCAATATTCATAGAAATTTTTCGACTAAGATTGCAAATTCATTTCGCTTGCAATCACAATGTTTGAAGGCTAATTGCTATGCAATTGGGGAACGTATCCTTGCAAAATATATGTCATAAAATTTGCATCCAATAAAAATGCAAAGCCATTTTGCTAATGGCGTTGATGGTTTTCCTGTAAATGCATACCCGATTTAAAAATAGTTAGAATCGTTTTATTATTATCTATGACCCTTTGATTGGTAAATAAATACTCAGTTTTTGCCATAACATTTCAGTCACATGGTTTACATGTAGAAATCAATAAAAGAACGCGCCATTTCGTGCAGAATTCAATAAGCTTATCTTTATTTTATTTTATTGGAATAGTTTTTATCGAATTTTTAAAAGTGCGATTGTAATTTTAAATAAATATATCGTCACCTGAAATGCAAAATAACGTAACAACATTTTCGGAAATTCACAGTGGCATGAATGAAACACGAAATAAAATGGAACATGAGTGAAAAAAAATTTTAATATTGGTTAAATTGGTTTATATCTGATCGCAGAACCTGAAAATGATGGACATATGTAATATTCTGTATGTAATTTGGGGTACTGAATCGTAATCAATAAGACACTCAATTTTGAATTTTTGATGATACGTTATTTTGCATTTCAGGTGACGATATATTCATACATAGTTTCGAATTAAATATCTACATGATTTGATCAATGTCTTAATTACTGTGCCAAATATGAAAAATCAATTTGTCAGCCAGTTTGTTTACAGCAGCTGCTTAAGTCGGTATACCTCATGAATTCTCACTGATGAAAATATAAAAAAGGGGAAAGATATCCTACTTGAAAATCGTCCGTCATATGTTAGAGAGACTCAACAACTCTTGCGAGTCCGTTCGAATAATTTTGGTGAATATTATAAAATACAATTATGTAGCAGTACATTCCACTGACATTAGTCTATAAGTTTGACAAGCAAACAGGTCAACAAAAGGTGCTTATGAAAAGTGTTTCGAGGCCTGGAAAAGTCGTTGGCATAAATGTATTATGTCTGGTGGAGATTACTTTGAAGGCGATAAAATAAATATTGCTGAATAGGTAAATAAATATTTTGCGTTTTATTTACAATTTGCGGGTACATTTTTGTCATCCAAAATTACTTTTCTAAAATCTCATCGTTATGACTCGTTCTCGAATTTTGAGAACTGAAAAAACTGCTAAAAGCTTCCTTTTAACAGCATAACACTTCATGAAAATATAGTATAGAGAACGAAGTTACACAAAATATGAATAGAATTCTGAAGAAAGTTTTTAGTTATATTAATTTCAAAAGCAAAAAAAAAATCATAAAATATCTACAAGTACTTATTACATAATTTAATTGCCAAGAATTTTGCTTTATTATTAAATTTTAAAGTTAAAATTAAGCCATTCGAGTTATTACGACACTAAAACGAATACAACTTTAGATATAATATGAATTTTGAAAACTCTTTTAGGGAGATATTTTTTCATAATGAGACCATTATATTATCATTGAGTTATGAAAATATCTATTATGTTTTCATTTTTAGACTGGATTACCTCCTAAATCCATTAGTTGCATATATTTAAAAATTAATTGTGTTAAGATTGTCACTGAGTACCCGTCAAGTAAAACTAAAATAAAACTTACGCAATGGCACCTTTTAACCACATTTTTGTTATTTTAAGGCCAGAAGCGATGTAATTTAAACATAATGTAACGAAATGAAAACTGCTGGATTTAACGCTAATTTCAATATTTATTTTGTAATAAAATGACAAGCTGACACTTATAACTTTGGATTTGGATGCACATTTTTTGTTGGCCACATTTCCGTTTAAAATTTAATGTAATACAATATGTTGAAATAGAATTTTGTCTGTTGTGTTTGTTCAATATATTCTTCTTATGTTTGCTGTCGGAATCACCTTCACCAGGCTTTTATATTAGTGGTTAGTGCAACTACATATTTCACAATTTTGATGTTTAGTTAAATTATGGAAAAATTAGATGCTGTTTTATGTTTTATAACTGGAAACTGCCTTTTTGTTAGAATAGTAGGAATTTTTAGCAATTCTTAACACAGAAAATTGTAGATATGTACAAGTATAAATAATAGGTTTAGTGAAAGTAAATCCATCATTTTTAAATTATATTGAAAGTTTAGCAAAGGTAGTAACTACTTTATGCCCAGCTTGGACTATAATGTTGTAGCATAAAAATCCTACCAATTTCCCGGAGCTTCTGTCGAGTCATATAGTACAATGCGAAATACAGATTACAACAGCCATTCTATAAACAAAAAATAGTAATACTTTTGATATACCTGCATTTCCATTACCTTTTGTGTATATTTTATTCAAGCGCAGAATAAAACTAAAGGAAACATTTTTGTTGAGATCTGGTTAAGCCTACATCATTATTGATTCATTGATTTAAATGTTCAGCACAATTAAAGAAGAGTATATATGTATATTTTTTAGTCTAAAATTTCATAACTTTATGTACTGCCAACAACTTTATATGTTATAAAATGACTCGAAAATATATTCTAAAAAAATAGTTGCTTATTTACTTACCTTCGGTATTGTTGGGTAGCGGTATGAGCTCGCCACCTTCACGACGCCACGTTATGGTTGGTGTTGGTGACCCAACTGCTGCACATTTAAGTGTTACGTTGGCGCCCTCTCGTATCACCATATCCGTGCTGGTGGGATAATCAAGGATATCAGGTGGGACTGTTTAAGCGAATATCGTAACAACAACGAAACAAATAAAACATAATGGGCCAAACAGTAAGAATTATAATGTTGTTGATGCAGTGTACAGCGTTGCATGACAGTGACATAATGTTCACAATGATTGTTATGTTGTCCAGTGAAGTCATCATTGTCGACATCATCATGACGCAACAGATGATTTAGACATGCCACGTGATTTGTATGTAGCACAAGCAGTAACAGCAGCGTTGAAATGTTAAAATTTGCCAGCGGGCAGATTAGGGTGTCATGTTTAGTTGTTGTTAATAGTCAGCGACAACGAAAGTTAAAATTATTTTCAGTTTTCGTTTGTCATTGTTATATTAGATAAATTTTAATGACATTCGGATTTTCCACGCAGACAAGAACCATCATTACAAATAGTTGTTGAGTGTTGAATTTTGCAAATGGAAAAAAGGAAGAGAAGGGAAATAGTAAAATATTATAGATTATATATATATAGTTAATATATATTAATTTTGTTCTGCTGTTTGCTTTGTAAAGACTGTGGTGTTACGTAAATTCATGTACTTGAACTTATAGATACTAGAGCTTATAGAATTATACAAAGAATACTTAATATAAAAAAACTTCATAATTGAAGACATATTCTTTCGAAGTCTTCTAGTCTAGGAATTAAATTTTGTTACAGATTTCATTAACTTAGATCTCTTTCAGAGATATGATATTAAAATTAAATTCCTCAAATATGTTTTTGTATTTCAAAGCTGTGTGTTGTGGGCAGGCAACGCAATCTTCTCGATACTCTCCATCAACAGTAAAATTAAAATACCAAATTTTTAATAATTAAAAAAAAAACTAGAGTTACAAAATTTTTGAATAAAACTTAATTTATTTTTAAGAAGCCAATACTTTGTGAAAGAAATTATGTTTTCAGTATCGTTGATTCATGCTATAATAACATTTTTAATCTAATTTTTAATTTATAGTGAAATTTTTAATAAATGTTACGAATATTTTGAGAATTTTGTTTTGAAACCCTTAAAGTTAGGCAAACTGTTATTACAATGTTAATTTCAATCAAATAATATTCATAATGCTGTATATACATTAGAGTAAGTGTGGGTAATATGGTACAGGCGGGTAATATGGTACACCTATTTTTTTTTTTTCAAAATTATTAAGCATATGATCCTAATTATGCCAGCCACTGCGAAATTTGAAAGAAAAGAACAGAAAAGAAAAAAATAACGGCATCATCAACGCCACAGTTTTTTCTCATTTGCTAAGAACGCGTAATTTTACATGTCGGATATTTTTGCACAGTGAAATAGAAGCTCTTTAGCACGGCGCATTGAAAAATTGGTGAAAGAAATTTTTATTTAAATCTATAGTTAATCCACCAAACTTCATTTACGTAAGGTTAGTTTGAAAGAATTTGATACTTTAAATAAAAATATTAGTAAAAATGTGATAGTAAAAAAAATAGGTAATATGATATACCCGCGTAAAGCCAATATGATATGGTGTACCATATTACCCGCGTTATTTGCGTTAGGCAAATTTTATTGTTGAAGTGTATTCCAAATATGCCGAAAAAATGTGAACGCAGGCAGTGGAATAAATAGAACATGGGAAAGTCCACACTGTGAGAAAAGGGGAAATGGGAATACTATTGGTCTCTAAAACTTTTGAAGCTCCACACCCAAATCAGTGTTCGGTTCGAAATGTGAAAATCCGCTTTTTTATCGACAAATTTTGTTCAGCGATGAGGCTCATTTCTGGTTGAATGGCTACGTAAATAAGCAAAATTGCCGCATTTGGGGTGAAGAGCAACCAGAAGCCGTTCAAGAACTGCCCATGCATCCCGAAAAATGCACTGTTTGGTGTGGTTTGTACGCTGGTGGAATCATTGGACCGTATTTTTTCAAAGATGCTGTTGGACGCAACGTTACGGTGAATGGCGATCGCTATCGTTCGATGCTAACAAACTTTTTGTTGCCAAAAATGGAAGAACTGAACTTGGTTGACATGTGGTTTCAACAAGATGGCGCTACATGCCACACAGCTCGCGATTCTATGGCCATTTTGAGGGAAAACTTCGGACAACAATTCATCTCAAGAAATGGACCCGTAAGTTGGCCACCAAGATCATGCGATTTAACGCCTTTAGACTATTTTTTGTGGGGCTACGTCAAGTCTAAAGTCTACAGAAATAAGCCAGCAACTATTCCAGCTTTGGAAGACAACATTTCCGAAGAAATTCGGGCTATTCCGGCCGAAATGCTCGAAAAAGTTGCCCAAAATTGGACTTTCCGAATGGACCACCTAAGACGCAGCCGCGGTCAACATTTAAATGAAATTATCTTCAAAAAGTAAATGTCATGAACCAATCTAACGTTTCAAATAAAGAACCGATGAGATTTTGCAAATTTTATGCGTTTTTTTTTTTTAAAAAGTTATCAAGCTCTTAAAAAATCACCCTTTACTTTCATTTTATTGTTGAAGTGTATTCCAAATATGCCGAAAAAATGTGAACGCAGGCAGTGGAATAAATAGAACATGGGAAAGTCCACACTGTGAGAAAAGGGGAAATGGGAATACTATTGGTCTCTAAAACTTTTGAAGCTCCACACCCAACATCACAGCGAATGGCTAGAAGCGAGAAGCCGGCAGAGGAGCTACTTTCCACAAAATTAAGCAGGAAACCTGTGTTCAGCGCAAAAATTGAAAACGAGCTTATCAGTTATTCTTTGGAGATGGAATCTCGCTTTTGGGGGCTAAGTAGATTGGATTTACGATCTCTTGCATTTCAGGTGGCACTTAAAAACAATGGTCCTTATAACTTCAGTGTGTTGGCTAAATATGCAGGCAGAAACTGGTTGAATGGTTTTTACAAGCGTCATAGTAAAACTTTTAGCTTACGTACACCAACTGGCACTTCTTTCGACAGGGCAAAAGGATTCATTCGCCAAAACGTCGCTTCCTTTTTAATTTACTTGAAAATGAGTATACAAAATATAAATTTCCAGCAACCCATATCTGGAATGTAGACGAGACGTGGTTGTCAGTGGTGCAGTCTCGACAGCCTAAAATAATTGCACAAAAAGGAAAGCGCCTAGAAAATCTTTCAGAAGTACCGGCTACCGTAGGAGACTTCGGAAAACTATCCCACGCGCACCGGGTGTGGACGCGTTAGCCACCGGCGATTTGGTGGTTGGGTGGGTCGACGTCTTGAGCTCAGCGTGCAATACTGCACTGGACAGCTGAGCTCCTGTCCACTGAAAACACCGAAGGTCAGAGGGAAATCTCAAGGGGGGGCCCTTAGCAGTGAAGATACACTTCAGATGCTCCTTGATGCTCACTTCCCTAGTAACACGTCCTCTGCGGAGGTATCTCTCGGAACGTTGCATGCTGACTGCACGGCCTTTGCCGACCTTCTGGATGAGTGTCACTTGACTTGATCAATTCATTGAAACCGCAGCTGGTTGGCACCAATCAATGCGAACTGCATCAGATAAGGTTACATCCCGGGGCCCTGGGGACGAGTCAGAGTTACGTTCATCCCAAAGGCTGGCAAAGGCTCCCATGTTACGGCCAAGGATTTCAGACCCATCCTCCTCCTCTCCTCCTTTTTGCTAAATACTTTGGAGAGACTGTTGGACTGATATTTAAGAAGGCGCATTTCGAGAGACTATCTATCAGGAGAGCAACTTGCGTATCGTAAAAGGAGGTCAGTGGACACTGCCCTGCACACTATTGTGTCGTGGGCTTGAGGAAGCAATTGAGGCTAAGGACTTTGCTGTTGGGACCTTCCTTGATATTGAGGGAGCTTTCAATAATGTCCTGCCAGAGGCAGTCGTAACTGCTCTAGACGGTCTTGGGGTTGAATCGAATCTCAAGCACCTCATTTTCAGTTTTCTGTGCGACAGAGTGGTCGAAACAGAATGGGGCAGCGCGAGCGCGCGGCGGAATGTGAGCTGAGGCGGCGTGGGGAGGGTTGTTGTATTCTATCTCCTTTTTTATGGATCCTAGTCGTTGACGACCTCCTCAAAAAGCTAGAGGATCTTGGTGAAAGGAAAGTTTCTTATCACCGTGTATGAGTTGACGCAGGGATATCTTAGCGTGGTAACAAAATGGGCGGTCGGAAGTGGACTCGCCATCATTCCAAATAAAACCGAAATGGTTTTATTTAGCAGAAGATACAAGATACCTGTGGCATCTTTGCCGCAAATTGGAGGAGTTCGCCTGCAACCAGCGGATACAGTGAAGTATTTAGGGCTCTTCCTGGATAAGAAGCTTTCATGGCCCTTTACTCCTGTAGAGGAGAAGGTGGTCCTCTGGCTCTATGACACCATAGTCAAGCCCATAATGTTCTATGGAGTTTTATGTGGGGGAGGGCTTTACAGAAGACCACACTTGCAAAGAAACTTGAGAGCGTTCAGCGGGCCGCGCTCATCAGCATGTGTGGTGCATTAAGGTCCACCCCAATCATTGAACTCGATGCAATTCTGAACATAACGCCGGTAGACATTGCCGGAAGGTGTATGGCCGCAAAAGTGGCCATCAGGCTCAGGGAATCTGGGTTCTTAAAGGAGCGTATATCTGAACACTCACATATCTTCACAAGCTTTGACTACATACTGGATTATCTAGATCAAGAATTCGCCATATCGAACTCCGGCGGCTCCTTCTCTGCCCATATACCGACGAGGGAGTTATGGGTGGGAAGAAGTCGTTGGAGGAGAAGGGCAGTAAGCTTCTTTATGGATGGGTAAAAGCTTAGGGCGAAGGCTGGTGGAGGGGTTTATTGTCGGGAGCTTTCCATCAAATCCAGTTTCAGAATTCCCGACTATTGCAGTGTCTTCTAGGCTGAGGTTGCAGCCATCAAAGTAGCAGCAGAGTGTCCACATTCAGGGAAGTGACCATTCACTCAGTTGTCGAAGAGTGTCTGGCGTCATTGTCTCTGGCGGCGAGAGCATTTGTCATAAGTAAGACTTGTATGGGTGCCGGGCCACAGTGGAATCGCAGGTAATTGCAAAACTGATGAGCTAGCAAGGAAAGGCACCCTAGAATCGTTATCGGTAGTATGTGAACGGGTCAGTGCTCCTGCATCCTCTTGTGTTCGAATACTGGATAGCTGGGCCTAACGGATGCTTGGTCAACACTGGGCCAGCATTAGTACTTGCGCGGTAGCAAAAGCCTTGTGACACAAGATAGATCGTAGGAGATCTAGCGATCTCTTTGCCCTCAGTAACGCTAGCCTCTCATTAGTGGTGGGCTCTTGACGGGCCACCGTCCTATTGGCATACATGCTGTAAGACTGGGATCTTACCGGACGCTGTATGCAGAAGCTGCTTGGAAGAAGATGCTGTGGAAACTAGCCAGCATTTCTTTCTTGACTGTCCCGCATTTGGGAGACCAAGACTTAGACACTTGGGGGCACATACCTTCAGGCATCCCACCGAACTGGTGGGCGTAGAAATTAAGCGCCTTTGCAAATTTGTATTGCCTACTAAGCGTTTTGCCGATCTTTAAGTCCGAAAACGGGAGTTCTCTTTTCAATGGCTTCACAAAGGACTACATCAATTAGTCCACGTTCGATCTCTGATCAGTCATCTAACCTAACTTAAAGCGAAAAATAGGCGCCATCAGTTCCGCAGAACGTGGATCCCTTATAACTGTTACAACGTACATGAGTGCTGGCTGGTCTTTCGTGCCTCCATATTTCATATTTCCTAGAAAGAATAATAACCAATTTCTTACGAAGGATGCTCCACCTAGGGCGAAATCTTCGTGCCATCTATTTGGATGGGTACAAATACCAATTTTTACAAATTGGATCAGGCATTTTTTGGAACACACAAAACCAACGAAAGAGAAGGCAATTAGTTTTAGATTGGCATTATAGCCACACTCGCAATATGGAATTGAATAGAAAAAATTTTCAACGCATGTTTCCAACATCTTGCAGTAACAAACTATTCGAGATGCAGGTAAACGTTTATTTTATTTCTCAAAAATTTTCTGAACTTTTCAAATGAACCACAGGTGATATTTCATAGAATGCAACACGCCGTGGATAATTTCTTTGCCCCAATAAATAAGGAGAATCATAAGCAGTAGAGGTAGAAAATCAAAGGCAAACAGTTTTGGTAATCTCTCCGTACAAATTAGAGTTGCAAAAAGGTCAAACCACGTCAAATGATCTGGAGATTTTTCGAAATTTTCATGGACCACTTGACGTGGTTTGACCCAAAATAATTTGGCAAAAATAGCTGATAGAAATTCCGCCAAAAAGACTCTGTAAAGTCAAGGAAATACTTCGATGGAATTGAAATGTGTTGTGTGAGAAGTAGATAGGGTTGTGATCCGACTTTTCCATTTCAGCAACATAGCAGCATAAGAATATCGGGTCTTATGTGTGCCATGTAACTGGAATGGTCCCAAATTTTTATACGGCCAAGGACTATCAACTCGAACCATTCTTCAAAATTACATCAGAAATGTTGATACAACAATGACAAGAATAACATATCATTATATCATTTATCTGCGAGATTTAACGCTTCTGAAGAATGTTTTTTATGAGTTATTGCACCTTTAGTAGTTTTCAACATAACCATAATTTTAGCAAATGAGTGGGTTATAATGCAACTTGATCAATTTTAATACTGCCTGAGAAGGTTTCGAAAGAATTTGTTTACAGCGAATTTAGTTCATATAACATTTATATTTTATGAGCTGTATACAATACATTATTAGCCATTTGAACCGAGGGGTAGATACTTAAAAGTGTTATGAAAAGATTAATATTTTTTTCATCATGAAGACAAAAGTTCTATTGCAGCAAACTCATAGTAATTTTTTCAGATTTTCTAAAGAAAGACAATTTAATTTCTATATTTTGACTTACAAAAATTTAAAGAAAATTCTTGAACTTTTATTCGACCAGACCATTATTCTTCTATGTATTTTCTATCCTCTCTAATGAAACTAATCGCATTTCTTCTAAGTATATCTAGCTAAATTCTAAATTTGAAGTTTTTATTTTCGTTATTGTGCCAATGAAAACAAAGTAACAATTGTAATATAGCAAAACCGGGAAGGAAGGCAATGAAACAGTATACTTTGCTTTAATTAGCACTACTTGCAACATTGTTGGTTTCAACTATTTCAGAAGCAATAGGAGGTAGGATATAAGTTAGTTGAGTGTGCGTGCCTACAAGCCTAACCTCTCGATGCGTAGAATATGGGGTTTAACGTGGCATACGTGTCGTATACGTAACTTTTGCAAATATTCGCAACACCAATAGAATGTATATGGCAACATGCGTGAGTATCACGCTTGTTACTGAAAAAATCGCCAACAAGCAATCTAATAAGAACAATGGTGAATATACGCTGTTCAATTAGCACATATTTCTTCTTCTTTTCTATACTGCCGAAGAAACCGAAAATTTCATTTTTTTGCATTTATAATAATAAATATTAATAAATAAATAAACAAATATGTACGACTTTGGTTGACCACTTTTTTCAATTTTTTCGCTAGACATTCTTCCATTATTGTAAATCGAAATTTCCAGAACGAAAGCAAGCGACCCATTGTTGTGCTACACGAACTGATACAACAACATCTCCGTAAACTTCACAACTTCCATGGCATTCTTCCCTGTTTTATGCAAAAATTTCAATATACTATAGCGAATTTTTGTCATTATTTTAACTCGTTTTTATACAGCTGTATTTTTTTTTTTTCAACTTCCCTGATTTTAATTTTTTTTTGGGTAAATAAAGCTTAAAATCTCAACACGATAGAGTATGACAGATATGATATGTATGACTGCAACGACATCTACGGAAAGACTTTTTCGACTACCCAATATATTCGCAACATTTTTCTTTCAAACGCTCTTACGGCCTACCAATCAGATGATGTCATTGTCCATCTCATCATATAGCCATATATGGGACGGAAAGGGAGGTCTTTACTTTTCAATAACGTGTTAGGTCCAAATTAGCATAGGTTTAGCGTTGGATTTGAAGGCTGTCGTTGTCATTGGTGTTAATGTTGCTTCCAGTGTAGAGAAGTCTTCGACTTCGAAATTATGACTGTCAACACTGACGTGATTAGGAGTAGATTGAAGAAGCCGCTGGATAGAGTCCTCTTGCCTGAAACCTAGTTTGGTATCGAATGGCTCGGAGTCCTCTCCGATCCTGGCGGAATATTTGGTATTGCTCAACGTCAGTTTACAGTCGTAATAGTTTTGCGAGGATACAAATTCAGACATAGCGGCATAAAGGCAGCTGCTTTTCGTGCTCTCGAAAGCAGCTTTGAACTCGACGAAAGTGTAGTGTGTGTTGATTTTAACAGGTGTATTCCAAGATTTGGCGCATGGAGAATATGTGGTCAGTTGTTAATTTGCCGGTCTAAAGCCACACTGATAAGGTCCAATCAGTTTGATGGCGGTGGGCTTTAATCTCTCACACAACATGCTCGAAGAACCTTATATGCGATACTTAGGAGGCTTATCCTACAAGTAAAAATTGTCGTGTGATAGCGATAACAAAATTGATATTGATACACTCAAGACAATACAATGAGTTCTTGTCCTCAGTACCAATAGCATCAGGTCTTCTCGATTTAAAGTTGTTAGGGTAACTGACCATAGTGGGATAGTTTGAAACTGCAAAGCCAATGAACTTACAAGATAGGCTACATTTATCTTAATCTCATCAGGGTATGAACGAATCGGTGCTCAGCTGGTCATTTGCGTTCTAGCGATAGTTCATGGATTTCGTGGTCAACAACCAAAACTTGTGTTCTGCGAAATCCTTTTCGACCAAAATAAAACTAAGGACACTGTCCAATAGGTTCACATCCGATGCGGTTAAATATTTGAATGAAGGTGAGGTGGAATCATCTAAGCATTTTCTTTTCTACTATCCAGCTTATGCCTGACTGTTACTCAAATACTATATCTCAATTGATATTGTGGTCTGCAAGGATTCGATGATTAATAATGAGGAGTTTTGGGTATCACAAAAGTCGAATTTTACAAGTGGGATTTAGCGTTATCGTTTGCACGATCTACCCTACCACGTAGCCTAATTTAACCTAATTAATGCAGTAAATTAAGTTTTTTGTAGTTCCAAATTTTCAAAGTTTTATAAAGGAAGATGAAGCGATTGTCGATATGGGATGGTCATTTCAATTAAGGTCAAGTATAGGCATCACAGCAGAACGAAGTTCTTATCTATTCAAATGAGACACATGATCGAATATCAGCGTGATTACCTCAACTAATCTAGAATCAAATTAATTCAATAGAGCGTGCATATGGTGGATTTGGAGTTTGTTTAAATATTCGTGAAAACGTGAAAAAACAAAAAAAAAGTACTTAAAGTTTAAACTAAGTATTAAAATTTTCAGTTTTTTTCTAAATTCTAAATTTCTTTTTTTAAAAAAAAATTTCATTTTTCCTCAAAGAAATAAAATACAATTTTTAAATGAAGCACCCTAATGAACGTATTCTATTTTCATAAATTTAACTTAAAGTATATTAACATAGTAACTTATATTATAATATTTAAACAATTTGACTGAATTAAGTTTATCGTACTCACCAACAACATCCAGGTAACCAACTTGACTTTTCATCGGATCCGTATTGATCTGACACATATACCAGCCTTTGTCCGCTTCCTTAACGTCACGTATTCTCAATATCCAAGCACGTTTCTCTGAATGGGTTATGCTCATTCGGTGGTTTTTCGTTATAACGTGATTTTGTATCGTCAGTATTGTTTGTGTGTCGACGCGAAGCCACGCAACCTGGGCGTTGGATCAAAATAATCATATGACGCACAGGAACACGAGGGTACGTATTTTCATTTCGTATAGGTGAGTATAGGTGGACCGCGTGTGCCGGTTTGTTTATTTATCCATTGGCCGTGCAAGTGGTTGTGTTAAATTTTCCACGGAGTTCCACAGGGCGGTGAAAAAATGTAGTGTGTGAAAGCGTTTGCGTAGTTTAGTATCAGTAAGAAAGGAAAAGGAAAGAGAAAAGAAAATTCATGAGAAAATTGTTTGTTTACCTTTAGCTTAATTACACGTTTTATTAGACAGTACTCCGTTGGGTTGTCAAATACATATATATATTTACATACGTTCATGATTTGCTGACATATATACATATATAAATATATTTGTATCTTAAGTACATATTCTGATAAATATATAAGTGTATTTATAAATTCTAATATACGCCTGATTGCTTGCGGCTGTTGTGAGTCTCTCAATCAATCAGCTACCTTTCTTTGATGTTAAAGAGTCAAACACGTTCATTAAGATGAATGGCTTACTTTTAGCAGTCAAATTCGTAGAAAATCATATGTAAACACAGAAATGCACGAAGCATATTGTTATTGATTTACTTACGTATATATCTTTGGTATTATTTGTAGTTTAGTAATGGGTCAAGAAAAGCTTACTTGTGTAAGAGACACATGTAGTGTGACCGTCTATGGAAAAAAGTGTTTTGGGAGTAGTTAGAGAAAATTATACATTATTGTTATATCCTCAAGAAAAAAAGTTCTCCACACAGGTAGATAATTGATTCTGATCGTTCAGTGTGTATAGCTTCTTCTCATATCGTCAGTTTTGACAAGTAAGCAGCTGATTGAAGAGAAATGAACGTATGCAAAATTTAAAACAAAAATTTCGAAAACTGAGAGACCAGTTCACATATATAAAGATGTTGATCATGTACACATATTTTGTCTGCGTTCTCCGACGCTTCCCACAAGGTGTTAAAAACTTCATGGTGATCTTAATATTCCCTGCTTAAGGTATGAAACGATTATTTAATTTGGATGATAGAACCTGTTTATAGACGCAAGATTTAAAAAATAAAACAAAAAACGTTAGAAATATTTAATGATAATTGTAGAATTTCGCTAAAAATTAGGCTTTTGGATCTCAATTTTAGGAATTAGATGGTTTGCCTTTAAGCCAGCTACAAATTCAAAATTTAGATCTAAAAAAAAATTGAGTGAATTTAGTTCAGAAAACTGCAACTGAAAAATGTTTAAAATAAAAATTTTAATATGTAAATTTTAAAAGTATATACTATTTCTTTTTTCCATGTGTAAGTATTTTACCAGCTTTCTCTTCGTAAAACTTGTCTAGAAAAACTATTAAGTACCTCAGCGGTTTTGTTTAGTCCTGTTTTAAAAAATTCAGTTTTGCTTGGATGCTAGCTTGAAAAAAATCACTTGAACATTTATTTATACATTTTTATCATAAATTAAAGCTGATTTTGATGAGCCAAGCTTTGCAGAGTAGCAAATAGAAAAAACTATACCAGATGTGTAAAGAAACGGGGATCACTTGCGCTGAAACCCTGCGCAAACAAATCTGCTCACGCAAGCGCCATTCGATTTTTCTTGATGGAAAATTATGCTTTCCTTGACAAAAGACATTTTAACAATACTTACACTTTTTTCTATAAAAAAATTTCTATTGTTTTCAAGCCTAACGTTCTTAAAATCGAAAAAAAAAACATAATTTTACATGATGGACAATAAGTTGTCATTTGACACATTGACAAAATAGTACAGCAAAAATGTGCAAAACTTGGTTGAGTTGAAGATAGAGGTTATTCAACTTTAATGAGAAACTTTCATCCTCTCTTATATGAACTCAACTTGATGACTTTGCTGTTGCTTGCACGTGTACATTTTTTTAAAAGAGAGTAGCACATAAAAACTCACTATTTTTGTTAAAAAAAATACGTCCAAACGGCAATTTTAACCAACTTGTCTTCCGTCATAAACAAATACAGTTAAACATTCGAATCCGCTTGGCCCACTACTATGATATACGAAGGAGTGCTAAGAATACATCAACCAAAAAATATGGAAACATTCGCATATGCGGTTGAACTCATAGTGGTAGCAGTGGATGACCTCAAATGCAATAACTGCATAAATTATTTCCGCCAATGGTTTGCTACCATGAGTCTAGAGTTGGTTAAGCAGGAAACAGAAGATGAAAAGATATCGCTCACAATAGGAGAATGAAAGATTCCTTCACAGCCACTGTTAAAGTACATTGGTGTAATAGTGAACTTAAGACTTAAATTCATGAACTACTTAGGAAATACGATATGTAAATAAATAAAATCTATAATAAATACTTATGTAGGTAATGAGATCAGTTACTGTATGTGGCTCCAATATGGATATGGGGCTAGACATAAAATCGTATGCTGACCAATTAACGCGAGAAGGCTTTCGTATTACGCTTGGTAAGTGCTTTTCGAACCATATTCAACGAAGCTGCTGAGGTATTAACAAGTATGGCGCCGATTGAGATCCAGGGAGACAAAAAAAGAGGAGAGAGAATCAAAAACTTCACAATGTGGCATCAACGGTGGCGAACTTCATGCAAAGGACGTTTGACCCACAGACTGACTTTGGATATACATTTGTGGATATATAGACAACATTGGGATCTAGATTTCCACCTGATCCGAATACTTAGTGGATATACATAGGTGCACAGAAGTTACCTATATAAGTCGTCATGACTTTAGTCCATATTTTACAACGAGTACAGAGTATGTATAAAACTCTGAACGCATTCTCTATCATTACCCTTGGTTTTCAAGTATAAGGGAAAATCTGATAGCCTTGCAGACAGGCCCACGGCGGAAAATTTGACGGCACTTATACGCGATATCCTTTATAAAGGATATCCTTTGTAAATATTGAGATTTTCAAAACAGATTAGGCGCCAGTCAGTCCGTACAATAGAGGAAACTTAAATGTCAACTTCTCTCCCATGAACAAATACCTAATCCAATGGTCCCGTGGGAGAGACAAGATATGGGGGTAAGTTAAGTTTAGCGGATTAATATTCCGCACTCCAGCATTCCTTCCTTTCTCCTACAAAACAAAAAAAAAACAAAATTCATACGAATGTGCCTTTTACACATTCACTTTGTGCATCTATGCCCAAGATTTTTTCCAATATTTGAAACCCTAAAAATATGCGACTAAAAATGTATACAGCTAGACGAACGATATAACTTATAAATTTAGTTGAGGAAAACTTTTATAGTAAGCCACACTTGCGCCGCTGAAGGGTCCATTTGTAACAATTGTAATAATAGTGATTATGATTTGCTGGTATTGGAATGATTGTGGTGACTTTGTAGCATACACTGAGGGGTAAGGGAGGGCCATAATAAGAAAAGTATTAATGTAAAATGTGCTTTCATGATAACTTTTGTACAACGAAATAAAGTTGGTGTGCAAAATATTGTAATACTGCGTTATAAATTGGACTGGGAAGTTGATAAGAACAATATCATCTAAAATACATACGTATACACATAAACACATACTTTCAGAAAAAGAAAGGTATTGGTTTCTGTCATAGCTATATTTCATAAGCTAAATAAATATATATCTACTACCTAACCCCGCAGCCGTTGCCCTGCGTGAAATTATGTGTTTTGAAACGAAAAGAAAGTTGAATTTATTTTGTATTGAAAATCATTTATTTGTGATTTTTCTACATTTTTTTTCAATGTAGTCAGGTTCCATTACATAGTTTCGGCGAATGAAGATTGGGAAATATAATAATGACAGATCCAACTTTGAGGCGCAAGTAATGCGGCGGCATACCAAGCCTCTCCAAAGAATTTAGAAATTGCACTGGGTACTTAACGGCTTTGTTTTCTAGTTTAAGTCATTAACATCGGTATTTTTGGCAGCTAAAATTGCGCGTGCACTCAAGTAATCGCAGTTACGATAATTTGGCTAATGTTCGGATGAACATTTGTGATGAGTTCATCTTTCATTGAAGTGAATTGACAAAAGGCAGGTGAAATTGATATCAAACCACTGGAAGTATCAACCGAAATTTGCCCATTTCCAATTCTTAGCGAATACAAAGTAAAACGTCATCGGCAGTATCATTTTGTTCATATCCCATAATTGACGCTAATTTGAAGGCTGATATGTCGAAATGATCTTCGCGAAAAGTATGTGACGCTCAGTGGCATGCGAGGTAGCTATCGCATTGTCCATCGTTTGTTTTCAGTGATTATCATATTCCAGGAATTTCAATTGCTGGTGTGCTTCTCAAAAAGTTGAACACAACGTACCATTCACAATACGCAATGACTTAAATGAATTTGAACCGCGAGACGCACAACAGTCGGAAAACTTTCATGAATGGCAAATGTAAATATCCTACAAAGCGCTTTATTGCAGTTCACGTGTCGACCCATTTGATACTTCCTGAACTAATTTCGTTCAAGGCCAATAATCGCCATGTTGCTTTCTTTGGTGACGTGTTTGCAAACGTATTTGATCGATTTCAGCAAACTGTAATACTCAACATTGACATGAGTTTTGGAAGTGAATTAGACATCAGTGGCGAATATGGTACGATCCGAATGTTGTCAACCTTGATATTCGATAAACATTTTCTTGGAAATGTGAAAGCGGACAATTACAAAGACCTTGTGACTGAACTGCTTACTGCGTATAAAATAATGGGTTGCAACATGTGCCTAAAAATTCATTTTCTGGACTCCCATCTGGATTTTTCGCCGAAAATTTAGGAGCCGTAAGTGACGAACATGGAGAACGGTTCCATCAAGACATTTCTGTTATGGAGAAACGGTACCAAGGCAAGTACGGTGCAAGTTTGCTTGCCGATTACTGCTGGACATAGTTAAGAAATACTCCAAAAATAAAATATCGCCGAAAAGTATCGACAGTAACATTTTAATGTACTCTATGGTTAATAAAATAATATATCTATCGCTGTTTTTCTCAAACAAAAATCCTCATAACAAAAGAGCTATAAGTGATAGAAGAAATCTGTAGCTATTTTCTGCATTTGTGGCAATTTTTACGTAAAAAACACTTTGTTCAGTTCATGCCACAAAAAACAAGTGGATGTTTGTTTACCATTACACTGGCCAATTCCACAAAACTTTCTTTATTGATGCCATACAACGATGTACGTATTTCACTTTCTAACAAAGTATAAACATTGTGCTTATGTATTTATATCGGTACTCAATAAATCTTAGGTACACATATCAATATGACAATCTGACATTTTGGGACGCCTAAAAGTCATAACTTCATTGAAAATTTTCGTTATTGTAATTGCTTCATATGGGTCAGACTTCTGAGAAATTACAGTGGAGTATTGCAATTTTATACATATATATTTATTTACGTACATATATACATAACGGTAAAGATTGCGACTTAAAATACTAAATAGGAAAGGAAAAATGAAAATCAAATAACAACCAAGGAAAGAGAGAACGGTTCACATTCTGAGAAATAAAGGGTCAAAAGTAAGCAAAGTGTTAAATCAGGTGCCGACAGTGTTGGTATGTGTTTAGTGAGACAAAATGAACACAAACGATTGGATATACTGTACATTGTATTATTGACAAAAAGCAATTTACTTGTTAAATGCTTGAGTGCGTTCAACGAGAATCAAGCTTTTTCAATGTGCGTGAGTGCCCGTTCTGAAATGTGTGGTAATCATGAGGCATTTGAGTGTTTAATCTGTGGAATATGTTTTTTTGTGTGCCGATAAATCTTTGACAATTCCGGAGTTCAATTTTCGTTGCACTGACTCTTTTATATAAGGCTGGTATGTTATCTAGTTATCTAACTGATGAAAAATAATTGGTTTTCCATCTACTACATGCCAACTGATTCATACATTTTTGTATATTTGTATATTCTAAAGGTTTAATTTTTTTTAACTACTTACTTTGTAGGTTTGCAGATTATCGACAACACATTGTAGTACCGCCTCTCGCCCCACTGGTACCGTGACATTTTGTAATGGCTCACCAAACTTGGGTAAATCTGTAAGATTAAGAGAAAATTAAATATTTTTTTACTTAGAGATATAGTTTTTGGAGCTTAGTTAAATCAAAGCGTTCTTTAGGAGGCATGATTTTCAGGTAATTTTTAAAGTTTATTAAAAAGGCAACTAATATTTTGACTTTCCTTATTCTTATTAGTTATTTATTTAGAAACAAGAAAGAATTTACAAAAAAAAAGGTAAAAATTTCGAAAATTAGCAGCTGCAAATAGAGGGTGTCAAAAACTTGACCCGCACCCATACCCACAATTGCGATATGCTTTTGATAATGCGACAAAAGATTCGTTAAGGCAATGGAGAAAAGGAATCTGATGGCTCCAGTATGCAGATGGATACCGACTGTATTGCATACCATGATTGCAACACAGAGGGTGTCAAAAACTTGACCCGCACCCATACCCACAATTGCGATATGCTTTTGATAATGCGACAAAAGATTCGTTAAGGCATTGGAGAAAAGGAATCTGATGGCTCCAGTATGCAGAGGGATACCGACTGTATTGCATACCATGATTGCATAAACCACTGAGAGAGAAGAAAAGTTTCTCTTTGGAACTACGAAGGGCTGTCACAGGGTGGAGTTCGATCTCCCCTACTATGGAGCCTAGTAGTTAAGGATTCTCTGCCAGGGGTACGCCGATGACATTTTCATAATGTCACGAATTTAATTTGAGAATAATCTCTGAGGCAAAGAGACTCACGTCTAGCAAAGGGATGGGTATTTCACCATGGGTAGGATTAAATATGAATCCAAAAACAACCGTCTTTTTCAGAAACCGAAGATCTCTTTCGGGCTTGAGGTGCCTAACACTTGGTGGTAGAGAGTAGAAAGTGTCTAAAGAGACCAAATTCCAAATTCCCTCCTCACATTAGACTCAAACTTACGGTGGAATAGGCATATGGAATTATCACTGTCCAGAGCTACCAAGGCACTCATGATATGCAGACGTCTAGCGGATAGATCCTGCAGCTAGGCATCATCATGCTGCACTAAGAAGTTTACACTCGACAGTAAGACGGAATGGAATGATTCCACGCTCGACCTACTACTTAAGGTCAGCACTATCCAGTGGTACTATGGCTCAAAAACACCAGAAAGCATTGGAACAGGCATTGCGAGACCAACCAGCCATGCGATCTCATCTTATGGCGGATTAAAAAGCCATCCCTTTCTAGGATGTTGGACCCAGAACGATGCATTGCGATTGGATCCCATACCATAAATGAGTTGCTTCGCAGGGAGGAGAGAAAACGGCAGTGGCTGCAGGCAATAGAAATGCGCCATGCCAAGTTACTATTGTGAAGTTACAACCTAGAAATGTTTAGAGATATGATCTATCTCCACCGAGACAAATCGGTTTTGCGACATGGAACCGGAAAGTCCAGAATACTTGATTCTAGATTGCTCCAGCAAACTTATTCATAGTGGTGGAATTTTTGTGACCATATGTGATATAGGAGAGGGCACAATAGACCTTAGGTAACAGTGGAAAACTCCAATTATTTTAAATCTATATACAGTATACCTATAATTTGAAATCTCCTAGAAATCACCAAAAAATATCTAATAAATATAAATAATAATATCGCATGTATGATGGAACAGGGAAAAGTCCGAATAAAATTTTCAGGCCACTGCCTTAAAAAAACAATGTTTATAACACAGTATTTTACTGTTTAAAGTTTTTTAAAAATAGTAAAAATTTAAATTTGGGTATATGGATAGTTTCAGACATACACAAACAAATAGTCAGAATGGAAGGAAATTGAATATGTAAAGCAATATCAGATTTCATCAAGCACTAGTGGTATTTTTTACAGAACACCATTCCACTTTTGTAAGCAGAGATATTTTCATACACTTACATTTGCTTTTGTGCTCTTCACGCGGTGAAAACATCACAGAAATATGACTTCGCATTTGTCAACACAAGCGAATGATAAACTGCGTAAGTGTAAAGCAATAGCATAGGAACGCGTAAATATATGTAAGTATATGAGTACATTCTCTCCCATATATGCAAACATCATGCAATTGAAATGCAAAGTACTCAGTACTCAGTACTACATTCTGTAAAAGCGATGCTGGAAGTGGTAGGGTTGAGGAAAACAGTAAAAAACGATTTACAAAAGTGTAAAGATGTGAGATAAGATTAAGTTCAGTCATTTATATGAGATTAACTGTTACCGAAACATGCACACGTATGCCTACGTACTCATATAACATACATATGAATAATTATTCACTGAAATTCTTATATTTAGTTATAAATATATATATAAATTATCAGCGTGATCTATTACTTGAAGCCGCAATGATTCAACAATATTTTTTAGGTAATATTATAAAAAATTCGCTGATTAATACTAATATCTTAAACATTCATTACTGTTAAAACGCGTTGAGCATATTTCACATTGTAGCGTATTGTCTATGATGAGACCGAAACTTTCCCAAACCATAAATTTGCGGCTCATGAGACTTTGCAAACTTAATAGTGATTGTTGTTGTCATCGGTAATAAGTAAGCTATTTATAATACCAAAATGAGCTAATCAACTACTGCTATGAGAAATGTTATGCTATAGTAAACTCTGTTATTGTTGTGGTTGCTGACATGTCATCAAGTTAACAACTGCTTATACGTGCAAAATTAGGTGGTAGGGTGTGAAGTTAACGTGTGAGTGTGCAACATCGTAAAAGTATTTATTTATCAAAATGTGCAAATTTTCAGAGTTTAGCCTTAAACTTTTCTACAAATGATTTATTTTACTTATTTATGTGTAATTTGTAGGTATTGGATGCACGCCTAAGCATGTATGTATATTTTTGTTTCTTTGTGTGAATTCTTTTTACCAGATCACTTTTCGGACGGCGTGTAAATGTTAATAAACACTGGCTTATCTTTCCTGCTTAGAAACTTTACATTGTTGTTTTTCTCTCTCCATTTTTGTTATCTCATTTGGAATTTCGTTGGAATTTCAGTAAACTTTGCTAAGAAAATGCTAATAACTATACTCAAAGGCAGCCGTTTTGTTGTACTTCCGAATCGAATAACCGCGACGGCAAAGTAATGCTCTATATGTTATGGTATCAGATGGGAATGCGGTTTTATAATTTTTTAACGTTTATTTAACTGAAAACTTCGATTTGTACTGAAAATTGTCGCAAATGTTGATTTAACGCTACAAAAAAGTACTTTTTGAAGTTGATTGTGGCTGGTGATGAAAAATGTCAACTCTGAACAAAGCCGAATATCCGAAACCCCAATGGAATGTTTTATATTAGATTGAATCAGAAAAGCGTCCTTGTTGAACCGATGAAACCATTAATGACTCAATAATATGAAGCGGCCGTTTGCACGATGCAGTAATTTTCCACCATGACAACAATCAGCTTCGTGTTACTACAGCGGTTAAAAGCTATTAAAAAAGCAGCGCTTGGTAAATTTTGTCTCACCCTCCTTATAGTCTAGACCTCGACTTTCTGTTTACCATTTATTGCGGTAAATGCAGGGCAACATAAGTTGACGTGACTCGTTATTGGACGCCAAGCCAGCGCATTTTTTGTCAGAACAATGGAAAAATTTAGGCATTTATTTTCTTGGGAAATATTTTATGGAATCGTCTAAGCCTTGATACAGAATAAATTTAGTTATCAAAAGTGTCTAGCGACGAAATATAAGTTTTAAAATATTTTGTTAAAATTATTTTAATACGATAACTAGCTAGAGACAAAATATTTAAGCTAACTTTGCTTACTGTTCCGAAGTCGTACAAATTTTTACCAAATCTTCTTTTTAACATATATATAACTCATACCATATTTCCTACAGATATTTAACAATTAAGCTTTGTAGTTTAAATTTAAATACAGTATTTTCTTTTATTCAACACATATTATATTTCATACTCACCTTTGTCAGGCAATAAATTCGTAGATGCGTCATCTCTAATATCCTCGAGCAACTCTTCGTGATGTTTCATCTCTACGGTGGATAAGACAAGCAAGACGTGATAAAGTGAATTCAGTGAATTCAGTGAAGTCATTGCAATATCATGTCGACGATGATGTCACCAAAATGGCATCAGCGAAAAACCATCACACAAATAAAGAGATGGCAGCAGCATAATTGAGATGCCATAAGTTAGTTGTCGCAAGCAAACCAGTTTCAAGTGGATGTTGATCAAATAGAGTAAATGTAAGAAAAAAATGTTAAATTAGTTTATGTTGTTAAGTATATACAAAGGAACCGTTGATGTGAGCTACTGACATACGATCTGTTTCTCACTTTAGAAATATGGTATGTTTCAAGTCAAAATAATATGGTAAACTTTCTAGAGGCTATGAATAGATAGACTAAGGCCAGGAGCACCTGTGAGAAAAATTTAAAATGTGGCTCGCCCTCAAATAAGTTTAATGTACATATCTTCTAAACCCTAAAGCTACAACAACTAAATACACCCAGCGCAAATATTATAGAAAGTTTTACCAACAGTGTGAAAATGGATGAAATCAGGACGTAAACCCACGGAACTGTTAAAATATACTAAAAACGCATTAAATCTATAACTAGATACGCTAGAAACATGAAATGTTACCACCGAGGTGGTACACGAGGACTTTGTGGAAATTGGACAATGGTCGTGGCACCGTTCACTTTTTTGTGAAATTCCACAACTCGGGACTGATTTCACCTACTTACTACTTTAGTACGCGGCATTCTTTTTATCGGTGCGTAAACACACCTACTTCCTATATAGCAAAATTTTAAATTCCATTTGATTCTTTTACGCCGCAGTACACAAATCAAGAAGTAACTAATATAACGGTATGGAACGTTGCACGCGAAATGTCTTTAGTGTATGCGGATATGTGAACCCAAGTATCTATATCTTTAAAATAAAAATATCGGGGTGAAATTCAGAGAGAGTCATTTCCTGACAATAGTAATTGTGTGTATTAAAAATGGGTTGAATCGATCAAATTCCAGGCGACATTACACAGGATACATTGGCCAATATTTTGGGTTTCTTAATGAAAATTACAGAACGTGTTTAACTCATAACAGTATATCTTTGTGCCTAAAATTAACCAAAAACTTGAAATAGTCCCCATATAACTATTACCAGAATTTTCAAACATCCGGCTCCACATAAGTGGTGACTGTACGTGTGGTACCTTAATGAAACTCAGGGAACAATTTTTTGGTATGTGGCATCATAACGATAATTGAAAAGATTGGGTCGATACTACACCCATATATAAGGTTGTCAAATATCTCCCTTCTGCCTTTTTGAATTTCCCGGCTATGTATAAAGCGCTACAGAGCTCGTATCTGGCAATACTATATAACTTCGAAAGGTCTTGACATAACCTACAAAACTAGGCTATGCATGTTTAGTTATTAGTTTGAATATTGCGTTCAACAGTTATAGACGTGTAAACATGGAGTTCACTAACGCCAAAACTCGCGCTATTTTAAAGCGTTTCTCCGCTAGAGAAACGTTATGTGAGAGAAATGGTGTTTTAGGGGATGCACTATAGGTCAAATGAATGGTTTTTGAGGCAAAAAATCAATTTTTGAAGTGTACTATTTTAAAAAAAGGATAATGGCATTTTGTAATAAACATTTTGAAATACCCAAAAAAAAAAATTAGAGTCAGGTGGCAACCCATGTCTTAAAGCCAAGCTGTCAAAGTTGTAGTTTTTTTTGTTTTGTTTTGTTTTCTGACATTCACCTTTATAGTGCCTAACATTTAATCCATTGTTTAACAAAATATTATAATTGTATACAATTTTTATAAAATGGAAAATATTAATTCAGGTATGTAAAAAGAAAATGTTATTAATAAGTTTCATAAAAATGTTGTTGTTGTAAATTTTTTGTTGCATCAAAGTGTGTCGTATTTACTGTGGAGTGTTGGTTATTGACCTGATGTTTCTTGGAGTAGTACTTTGTTTATTGGGACGTATTTGTTGAACAATATATATGTGGAGAAAGGTAATGATGTCTACTTTCATGTGGTTGTAATTTCAACTGCAGCCAACTGCAGCCCAACTGCTCTAAGTTATTTATATTTTCCTTTTAAGATTGCGTAAAAATAAAAAATACGGATATAGTTAAATTTTGGTTAGATAATAACCGAAATGCTACGATTGTTGTCAACTGGATTTTCAAGAAATTTAATAGAAGTGTGGATGACGAATATATGGCATCAATCAAAAAGAAAATTAACAATTTTTGTGCAACTGCTACCCAAAAGTGGAACAAGAACCAAAGATGTGCGAAGAGATTTGAGAACAACGAACGTTTATGGCTATGAAATGTGACTGAATTTAAAATTTCTGAGAGTGATGTCGCAAACAAAAGAGGTCGCCCTCATGTTGGAAGTGAGGGAAGTGCGAGGCAAAAACGAAAACTTGCTTCCGAAGTATCGTCAATAAAAGAATTTAAGCTTATTAGTATTTAAGCCAAAACAAAATTCATTAAAATATGGCATATTACACGCTTGGATTCGATGCCTAGAATTTGTTCTGAATCTTTCATATAGACTTCATATTAAAAAATGGCAAATTCGAAATGCTGAGGACAAATTACTAATGCAACAAAGAAAAAGTGAAATTCAACAACAATTATGGGAGAAAATGGGTCTTCATGTCCATAAACCGAAAAGTAACGGAAGTGGATCAACAAACGACAGCAATACGGCGCGAAAAGCATTTTCAAATCTGGAATTATTTGCTTCAATAACAAACGTTAACATCGAGTTTTTAAAACACTTACAACTCATATTTTTGTTATAGAACTGCCGAAATATATTTTCAATATTATGAATGGTACCCAATGTCAGCTACGTCACATAAAATTTTAGCACATTCTTCACAAATAGTACAAGCCTCAATCGTGCCCCTTGGATGCGCTGGAGAAAGTGCTTCTGAGGCGAGAAATAAATTTTATAAAAAGGATCGCATTGAGCATGCACGAAAAGACTCTAAGAACACAAAATATCTGATGTTTTTAACAGAGCCATGGATTCTTCTGACCCATTCTTATCCAGTATATGCCTAAAGAACCGTCATTCAGCAAAAAAAAAACTTGCAACTTCCAAGAGAAGTTATTTCTCTTTTAAAGATTCCAGATGTTCCTGAATATCAATTGCCGACTACGTCAAATGCTATCGCAAATGAAATAATTAATATAGAGTTAGAAGTTGATGAAACAGGGGACAATTTTGAAGTAAGAGTTATTTATAATATACTAACTTTTATAAAATTTAATGTTCTCTTTTTAGTGGAATTAAATCTTGATGGCCTTGTAAGCACAAATTAACTTGTAAGCCGATCACTAGCAAAAGAAGACTTATTTAATTTCATGGTTTTATGTTAATAATTTTATTAGTAAATAAATGTTATTTCTAGCAGAATGCTCCATTATCCAAGGACCGTGTTTTCTATTAATTCTCCCACCGCTAAGCTTACTTTTCCGGTCAATGCAAGTGGGCATTATAATAATTTTAACGTGGTAAACAATATAGTTACTAGAAGTGGGCGTGATTAGGGCGGATCGACTTGAGATTTTTATCGAAGAGTAAGATGCCCATCGTAGTCACCTGTTCCAAATTTTGAAGCTCTAGCTGCTTCCTGTGATTTCTTGCCTCAAAAACCATTCATTTGACCCATAGTGGGATGGTACTCTATCACTTCGAACTGCGGAGGACTGTTTTCGACGATTCAGAGCCGATCAAAACGACACCATGGATAAACCAGCCGCCGGAAGACCTGTGGCGACGAATACCGATCAAATCATGGAAAACATCGAGTTAGACCGGCATGTCGTGACATCGCCCAGAAGATGGGAGGTTAGTAACCAAACCATTTTAAACCATCTACAGAAGGCTGGATACACAAAAAGCTTGATGTTTGCGTGCCGCATGGTTTGACGCAAAAAACCTTCTGGACCGAATCAACGCCTCTGATATGCTGCTCAAACGGAACGAACTCGACCCAATTTTTGAAGCGGATGGTAACTGGTGACGAAAAATGGGTCACATACGACAATATCAAGCGAAAACGGTAGTGAACGCAGACCGGTGAATCGTCTCAAATAGTGGCCAAGCCGGGATTGACGGCCAGGAAGGCTTTGCTGTGTGTTTAGTGGGATTTTAAGGGAATCATCCACTATGAGCTGCTTCCATATGGCCAGATGATTAATTCTACAGCGAACTACTGGACCGCTTGAAGCAGGCGATCGACCTGAAGCGTCCAGAAATGGCCAACAGGGAGGGTCTAGTCTAGTAGAATTCAAAAGAGGCTTATGAAAAGTGGGTGTCCGAGTTCTTCGCAAATAAGGAGGGTATTATGCAGTTACAGTCTAGATGGAAACAGATTATCGAACGCAACGGCGTATATTTGAACTAAATCTGATTACTATAACACTTTTTATAAAGCATTCAATAAAGATCAAAAAAGCGGAAAAGAGATATTTGCAACCTTATATTACATACTTGTACAATGATTTTCGTTTTTCTAACAAACCTTATGTGTCTGTCAGTGCATGAGTTATACATACGAGGTTGACAAGTAAGTAATGAGACTGATTCCATAAATACCGTATATTTGAAAATTATTCTACAACTCTGCCATCCCTTTCAAAGTAGTCTCCTTGGGCAGCTATACAGTGATTCCAGCGCGTTTTCCGTGCTTCGTAATATTTCTGAAACGCTACGACTGGGATGTCCGCGAGTACCCTTGTCACGGCCGCCTGGATGTCCGTAATCGACTCAAAATGAGTTCCGAATAAGGCGGCTGCTGCAACACGGCGATCCCTTTAGAGGCCAAATACTGGGACACGCTGAGAGCGATGTGGCACGGCGCGTTGTCGTGATGAAAGATCTAGTTACGAGCGATGTCTGGGCGCATCCTGTTGACTCGTTTTCGCAATCTTTCGAGTACTTGGCAATAGTAGACTTGATTCACAGTTTTTCCCGGTGGAACGAATTCTTTGTGGACGATTCCACGGCTATCAAAAAATGCAATAGTCATCGTTTTCACCTTCGACTTGCTCATGCGAGCTGTTTTCGGGCGGGCGGCACGCGGAGACAACCGTTGTGAGCTTTGGCGTTTGGTTTCTTACAACTTCTTACACTCTTACAATTTTAGCCTACGTTTCCGAAGCTGTTTCGCCTAATCTGGCGCAAAATTTTATCGTGACGCGTTGCTCTTGATTTCGTTTTTCCATTTTCGTGACGAGCACTACAAACACACGTACGTACGTAATGGTACGTACATATATCAACGGAGAGGGGAGGGATGCTGGAAAAAGGGAAAGGGAATTTCAAGGTCTCAGGTTTACCACAAGCGCGGCAATAAAATCAGTCTCATTACTTAATTGTCAAACCTCGTATATAGATATAAATAATTGCTGGCCATCTGGTAGTCATTTTACATCTTTGATTCTTGCAAGATGCAAAAGTATAAAATGTTCAGTTGAGGCCGAACTTCCTTAGTTGTTTTATTTATAGTGCCTTAAATACATACTACAAAAATACACACCTGAACAAAGTAAAATGATCTTAAGTCTATGCACTTATATTTCATAGATTCTCATAGATTTGTAACTCAATCAGTAAATACTATAAAATGTCTTTAAATGTCTGCAATACCATAAATATAAACGAAGAATATCACGTAATAAAAGCAAGCAAAACAACACCTTTGAACAGTGTGTATGGATATATTTGTATATAAAATTTTTATACCACAGGTCCAACATAGACGTAAACACCGGTAGTAGTGAAGATTGCAGCAATTGCAGCCTTTTATGCAAGATAAGCTGGTCTACTGGAAAGTCCGTTCAACCAGCAGTAAAATCAAGTCATTCCTAATAAAAGCGAAAAGCAGACTGACTCGTGTCACTTGTACATGTAAGCGTAAGTATACAGGTTTTTGTATTTTAAAGAACATTTGTGCCCAGTGATAACATAAAACGGGCAATGTAGCAGACTGCAGCAAAAAAAAAAAATTGTAAAATGCCAGACAAGACAACAAAGGACTGCTCACATCTGAACTATATGTACCTATGTATGTAAGCCAGGAAGCCTTGCACTTTATGCAAGCAATTCTGTTAACAATATATTGTACATACTCGTATAGTTTTATGAAGCGAATTCACATATATTGTACTCATAAAAGACAACTCTAGTTGCGAACATATCTAAAGGGTGATTTTTTTAAGAGCTTGATAACTTTTTTTAAAAAAAAAACGCATAAAATTTGCAAAATCTCATCGGTTCTTTATTTGAAACGTTAGATTGGTTCATGACATTTACTTTTTGAAGATAATTTCATTTAAATGTTGACCGCGGCTGCGTCTTAGGTGGTCCATTCGGAAAGTCCAATTTTGGGCAACTTTTTCGAGCATTTCGGCCGGAATAGCCCGAATTTCTTCGGAAATGTTGTCTTCCAAAGCTGGAATAGTTGCTGGCTTATTTCTGTAGACTTTAGACTTGACGTAGCCCCACAAAAAATAGTCTAAAGGCGTTAAATCGCATGATCTTGGTGGCCAACTTACGGGTCCATTTCTTGAGATGAATTGTTGTCCGAAGTTTTCCCTCAAAATGGCCATAGAATCGCGAGCTGTGTGGCATGTAGCGCCATCTTGTTGAAACCACATGTCAACCAAGTTCAGTTCTTCCATTTTTGGCAACAAAAAGTTTGTTAGCATCGAACGATAGCGATCGCCATTCACCGTAACGTTGCGTCCAACAGCATCTTTGAAAAAATACGGTCCAATGATTCCACCAGCGTACAAACCACACCAAACAGTGCATTTTTCGGGATGCATGGGCAGTTCTTGAACGGCTTCTGGTTGCTCTTCACCCCAAATGCGGCAATTTTGCTTATTTACGTAGCCATTCAACCAGAAATGATCCTCATCGCTGAACAAAACACGCGCGCGAAACACATTTCGAACCGAACACTGATTTTGGTAATAAAATTCAATGATTTGCAAGCGTTGCTCGTTAGTAAGTCTATTCATGATGAAATGTCAAAGCATACTGAGCATCTTTCTCTTTGACACCATGTCTGAAATCCCACGTGATCTGTCAAATACTAATGCATGAAAATCCTAACCTCAAAAAAATCACCCGTTACTTGTAGTACGATTTAATAGGAACGCGCAACAAGTGGTTACGTAAGCACTGACCCTTATTGACCTTGACATTTTATGAGAAACAATTTGCCGCATAATTGTGTGTTGTAAATCGTATGCGTCGGAGAGTGTTCGTATAATTTATAGATATAAATTAATATGATTCTTTTTGTTGCTTTAAATACATAAATTTTTCAGAATATTTAAGAGCTAATTGCTAATTATGAAGAATTATTATGGTATGTCTCTAAAATGAGACAGAGTCAGGACTTCAGTAAACAGCTTAAAACTTATTTACACTTACGAGTCAGTTCTGTTATTTACAGCTCACTTTCGATAAATGACATAATCTGGATTTGGTTAAAATTTTACGACTTTGCAAAAAATACTTGGTTTATATACAAAGCAAAAATACACATGCATACATATTTTATATACAGCAACAATGTCCGTAAATATTTATCATTGCACCATTCGAATACTACTAGTGGCGAAGAGACAGAAAAGGCAGCTCGGTTGTCGTATTTTTGTGAACAAACGAACCAAATTTATCAGCCACAAGACAATTTATTTTTGTTATTGCTTTGACAGTTGAGGCAGGAAATAAACTTTATTGACATATTCGACATATACACTCATCTTCTGTCACATTCGAGGAACCAAATCCTTTGCATATGTAGACACAGACAACTGCAAGTGTGTTAAAACACACTTTCGCCTTTGTCATAAAAGGAACAGCAGCTTTTGCAGCCAAACTTATGTAACATCGAGTGTTGGTAACACTTCAAGAGCAAAGCAAATATACGTGCTGAGAGTGAGTGCACATGGCATGTCTATGTTAAGACTTTCTACTAAATGAAATGATAACATTAAGTTAAAATGGTATGAAAATTTGACAAAACCGTAACGTAAACTGTTATGTGAATTATACTGTATGAATTATGTTTTTTAAGTTTTAATGCTCAATAAAATGACATTTGAACATACAATTTGTATGCATATCTGAAATTTTGTAGTTTTCAACATTTTTTACACGTTTTTTCGAGGTAAATATAGTTTTATATTTCATCTTACTCGGTTTTCAGATGACATGGAACATATCCCCCATTTTACTATAGAAAACGCCTCTTTATTTACACGGTTTTTTAGACGGATTTCTGAGGAATGTATCTACCGAAACAAGCGTATACTAAACATTAATGATTGTTCAGATGTGAAAGTTGGCACAGTCATATCACCCAGAAAAAAAATATTTCGAAGAATGGATTTTCCGTGAAATCTAAATTAAAATTATCACCATTTTTTTGATGACTTTTGTACATTAAATGATTAAACTAGTGACTTCTCTTATTAATTTACTTAAAACAAATAATCGTTACTACTGTTATCAAATTGAAAGGTGAATTTTTAATTTATACTTCGCGTGTTTTTCCAATCGGTAAATTTTTTTCTGTAAGTTGGTAGTGCTGTTAGTGACATCTATGCTAAATTTCATGTCAAAATATTCATTAGTATTTGAGATACGCGTCGTGAGGCTGCAAAAGTGAATGCTTCGATCTTTACTATGTATGAATTTATTGAACAAAGAAGTGCGATAATGCACCGTATCATACTGCATTGGTTATTCGTGATAATTTCGCCACATTTTCAACTAATATCGTGCCGCAACCACCGCCTTCGCCTGATTTACCCTCGTGTAACTTCTGGCTATTGAGCAAATTCACATGACCAGTTTTAACTCAATATTCTTTTTATATCCTCAAGCTGAATCGAAGAAGGTTTTTGAAAATTCGTTGGCATAAGTGTATTGTAGCGGGAGGGGATTACTTTGAAGCAGATTAAATGGACAAAATGCACCTTTCAATTTGATCACAGTGGATAGACAACGCGGTAACGCACTTGATGAATTGTAAGCCTGCCGCTAAGTAGATTTCAGCATGAATTTATATATGAATATATTTAAAGTTCCAAATAAACATAATGATGTTTACCATGAGGTTAATGATAACTTGAAGATCTCGTAGCAATCGATTTTTCAATTGGAGGATAGCCTACTTCTTTTGTGCAGCACCAGAGAAAGAAAATATAATTCTTTGATCTCTTCTAATATTATTCTTGTTTGAAAATGTTTCAACTACTAAAATATTTATTGCGAATTGTGAAAAATTGTGAGTAATCGGCTGTGTGGAAGATATTTGATATAGTTTTCCGATCTAACCGGTTCACGCAAATGATCAATAGAACATCAAATTGCACCTAGCTATTAAATATCATTGGCATATTTAAGTGTCGAACTAATCTCTTTAACATTCGTAAAAAAAAATGCGAAGACTATAAAACCCGTTTAAGCAAAGTTGTTTAGAATGATCCGTAGAATTTTATAATTTTTTGGCTATCTGTAAACTGTCTCGCTCTGAACTCAAGAATTAACAGAAGTAGGTGTATAAAAGTGCACTCTTATAAATTACTAGTAAAAAAATTTAAAATAAATGTACAGAAATATATACCTTGTATATATGTACAAATATCACAAAACAAACTGTATGGACTAGTTGCTTTTGGTTCTTCTTCTTCTCTATCGACAATAACTTTAACAGTGTAATCTGAATATCCTTGTGTCAGGAGACCTCTTCTATTATATTTCGTTTTAGTTCAGTTTTTTTATTCTTTTTCAATGTTCAAAATACAAAAATGTTTTTATGTTACAAAAGAAATATATACGAATTATATAAACGTTAAATACATATAATTAAAAGTAATGTGCGTATCCCACCGACGCCACTCGACGACTGATGCTGTGTCGATGCCACCTCTTGACTATTGCGGCTTTGTAGACAGGTTGCCAGATTGTTGACAGTCGGCCTTTCCTGACAGGAAATCGACCTCGATTTCGGCGCCATCGTAGTCTTCGGGAACTAGTTCATCATCAAGTTCGGGACAGTTGTGGCACCACGGCTTAAGTTTGCTTGACTCGTAAACGGATGAGAAAGTTCGCGATTTTATTGGCATACCTGGCACGTCTTCTATTAAATACCGATCATTATTCAATGCCTTCGCGATACGATAGGGTCCACGATATTTCGGTTCTAATTTTCTCGACTCACCGGTTGCGGAAACTTCGTTTTCTATGACTACTAAATCGTTTTCGTTATATATACGCGGAAGGGAATGCCTTTCATCGAATCGTTTTTTCCATTTTTCTCTTTCGCGCTCGATATTTTTGGATGCAAGGATACGTTTTTCGTCTATCGGAATATTATTAGTAGATTCGTCTACGTCTTCATGTACGGCGGCAACTAACTGATTGTATGCAAGATCGCGTAAGCTAAAGTCAAAAATGAGTTCGTTTGGGCTATAACCCGACGTTTTATTTTTCTGCGAGTTAATAGAAAATTGTAAATTTCGTAACATTAAGTCCCATTCCTTTTGATTATCTAGAGACGTCCGCAAATAATTAAGGATTGTTTGATTTGCGCGTTCGACTTGACCGCGGGGTACGTACAGCTGTTTTAACGTGTTTTATCCCGTTCTCTTCGCAATAGGCCGTAAATGTTTTGGATGTGTAAGCGGTACCACGATCAGAAATTAGTTTAACCGGTAACCCAAAATAGCTAGTTATCTCGTTTAAGGTATTTATTACGTGAATCGTCCGCGTGTCGCGCACCGCTTTAACGATAAGGTACTTAGAAAAGGCATCGGATATAGCCAAAATGTAACAATTTCCTTTCTTACTGCGAATGAATGGACCTAGGTGGTCAACGTGAATTACGCGAAACGGTATCGGTTCAATCGGATCGTAGTGCATTACACCTTCGACTTTACCGGATTGGGCTTTTCGATAGCAACAATCAATGCACGCGGCGATGTAATTCGTTAGGTATGTATTTTCGCATTTGGGGAAACCAAAACTTACTACGAATGTGGGTGATAGTCTTCTCTAACGCATGATGACCCATCTTGTCGTGGCATAGTTGAGCAATACGCCATCGTACAGCTTTTGGAACGACGAACTTAAGGCCATCGTCTTCTAGACGATGAAGGCGGTGATTTTGGATTCGAAAATATTTCTTGATTTCTGTTTCTCGATCAGATTTAACATGACCTCGTAGAATGGCGACTACTTCTCGTAACTTTTCGTTTTGAATTTGCATAGTGTAAAGCCAATCGTTGACGTCGGCTTGTATCTCGAGGATAGAACCTACCGGTTCCACGTTTTCAGCGGGCTGTGCGATGTGTTCCTCCATAACGTTTTGTTTTTCAACCAGGACGATTGGTGACGTGTACGGAGATTCGGATGGTCGTATAATTTCGTTTTCGAGTGATTCTTTGATGATATCGGCGTCGATTGAATTTTTATCGATTGTTGTGTCGGCACGTTTGCTTAAAGCATTTTCGACACGACAACCACCGTTCTCAATCACTAGTCGATTACCGTTTCTACATAAACAGTCAGTTCCAAGCAAGATATTTTCGTTTAATAAATTGTCTTTCACGATTAAAATGTCACTTTCAAACTTCTGATTGTCGATTTCGACGATTGCGTTTATTTTTGCATCGCATACGTATTTACCTCCACCGAATCCGTTCAGTGTGATAGAGCATGTACTGATACTACCGAGTTTTATCGCAAAACTTTCTTTGACGAGAGTACGACTGCTTCCCGGATCTACGAAAGCATTTGTACTTACACCATTCACTTTAATTTGCTTTAAAATACCGTCAGAGATTTCGTTTTTCACTGGCTCGATTGCCCTTACAGCGTTTGATTTTTCGGGACACATTTCGGTTGTATGGTTAGTGCGTTGACATTTTCCACAACGAATTTTTTTCTGTGGCTCCGGGCACTTAATGGAATAATGCCCCGTTTTTGAACAGTTGTAACACTTTATATTTTCATTCGATTTAGGAATTGTGTTACGCGTACCGAACGTAGGATTAATGGATTGTATTGGCTTTTGTTTAGAATACGTGTTTATTTTATCGTCATTATAAATTGAATAGTTATTTATATCACGCAACAAATCAATACACCGTGTGTAACTGTTCGAAATTTTTCTTTTCAAATCACTATCATTAATACCGTTGATAATGTGAACAACAATATCGTTTTCAAAAATACCACATTTATTGCCGTAAGCTACCATACGATAATAAAATTCTTGAGGAGACTCGTTTTCCCCTCTTCTCATTTGCGACATTTTAATATGGGCATCGGCGACACTGTGTAACGTTGGAAAATCTTCAATAAATCGGTTTGAAAACGCGGACCAGGTCGTGTATACAACAGGCAAGGAATCAACCCACTGCTTGGCTGGTCCTTGCATTTTCTGTTGCACAGCAAAAAGTAGAAAATTGTCATCGATACTGTATGCATTACGTAGCATTTCGACGCGTTGAATAAACTGTGTAGCATTTAATGACATCTTTGAAATTGGATTAAACGATGGCAATAGATCAATTATTTCGCGCACATTAAATGTTGGACGCGATTGCCAATTTTGCTGGTGGTGGATTGGCGCATACGGTGAATCAGATATTACGGGACAAGTTGGATAAACCGGAACATGCGTGTACCTAGAGGTGTACTCAGGCACTGAATAAGCTACTTGCTCATACGTTTGTGTGGCCGGTATCTGCAGCGAGGATACCGGTATTTGCGTTTGTGAGGTCGGTACCTGCAACAGAGGTACAGAGAATTGCATTTGCGTGGTTGGTACCTGCAATGGTGGTACTACTGATTGCACGGTGTGTACGTTCGAGGATCTCACATATGTATTTGTATCCAATGGTGACGAAATACGTGGTGGTACAAAGTCTGAAGATGTTGCAGCAACATTTTGCCGCAGTTCTATTTCGCGAATTGTCTTTTCTAACTCAGCAACTCGTTCTAACAATACCGAACTAGCACTTTCGTAATGCTCCTCGTTATGTTTATACCTCTCTAGACGATTTATGAGCGTATTTTTGTTACCACTACAGGCGAGTCCTGCATCTCTACACATTTGTCTTAGATCGACGACGTTTTTATTTCGCAAATTTTCCATTATCACGTTTTGTTTTGCTACCGATGTTCAACGAGTTGAAGTTTAACGCTATCAGCGAGCAAAGTACGCTTGCGCGCTGAATAATAAACGAGCGTAGCAAAACAAACACACGATGAATTTTCGTTGTATTCGTTTATGTTGTGACTACGGCACAACACATTCCAATGATATAAGCGAATCAATGGAACTCGTAGAACGTTAAAAATATTATGCGAGCGTATGGCTGTGTGAAACGTAAGTGAGAAACGATTTACGAATATATGGCGACAATGTGATGAGCGATCGTTGTATTCTTTTTCGTCAACGATATGTGTGCATGCGTGAGTGGAATAACCACACTTCAATTACTAGCGAGTGTTGTTCAGCTTATTTTGCTGAATGAAGAGCGACGAAACGAAATAAAATGAGAGATAACGAACTCTCTCTGAGCTTGCGAGAAGCAACGACACAATTTTAAATTAACGTCACGAATGTTCAGCGGAGCCCCGATTGCCAAGAACTCTGCCAGCGGAGTCTCAACTTTGGAATTTTTTTTTTTTCGCATTTAAGAAATACAACGTTTTATATATTTTAAACGGCGAATTTACGCTTTCAGACGTTTTTTTACGATTTATTTTTATTAATTCACACCGTTTTTGACGCCATACGTATTTTTTTTTCACAAATGCGACTTTACGCGTAGATTTCAATCTCACTTCTGAGGCTGTCAGGAGACCTCTTCTTTTATATTTCGTTTTAGTTCAGTTTTTTTATTCTTTTTCAATGTTCAAAATACAAAAATGTTTTTATGTTACAAAAGAAATATATAGACGAATTATATAAACGTTAAATACATGTAATTAAAAGTAATGTGCGTATCCCACCGACGCCACTCGACGACTGATGCTGTGTCGATGCCACCTCTTGACTATTGCGGCTTTGTAGACAGGTTGCCAGATTGTTGACACTTGTGGCCATTTTATAGCGAAAAGATATACGCAAGAATTACGTTTACAAATTATTCAATTTTATTATTAAAATAATCGTGCTCCAATTGCAATTTTTAGTGCGATTATGCCATGTTATTGTCGTAATAATCATCCTAATCACCTATCGTCGCCATTCATCGAATTATTAAAAACTTCGAGCGTACCTTTTCTTAACATAATGTTCAAGGGCTAATAACGTAAAGTACCTCTAGAACTAATGAAAATATTGCTGTCGTTCAGGCAAGTGTTGTTGAATACAGCAATTATTGGGAATCTCTCAAACCACAACCTGGCGGATTGGGAGAAAGGATTTGATCTTGCATAAAGTGTTCTCTCTCAAGAACTGAAGTCATTAAAAGACGTAAACGTCGTAAAATCACGATCTTGCCTTGGAACGACTTGAAAACGGTAATAATTTTTTTTAAGAAAATCAACGTCTCTGATGAGGCCCACTTTCATCCGAGTGATGTCCTGAACAAATCAAACAGTCGATTCCGGTGGAAAGACAATCCACAAATTCTTCACCTAAATTGACAGTTTGGTGTGGTTTCTGGTGGAATCCCCGTACTTACATATATCGAAATGAAGCTGGCGACACCGTTACTGTCAATGAAGAGCGGTAGAAATCGATTACAACCAATTGTTTATAGCAGATAGATTTTTTAATACATACCATCTATAAAAATTCTATAAAGCCTTACTTCAAAAGCTCAATATCTCGAGAAGTATTAATGATAGCGATTTTGACCTCGAACCTTTTTTTATAGCAAATAAAATTTCCTACAAGTTTGGCATGTACATTTTTTCTATAACTGGTGTCATTTACGCGATATATACAAAAAAATGCGAAATTATTGTAAAACTTGGGCTTAGAGCCCCGTACTACCTCGCCGGTGTGAGTTCCGACTTTGTGTCTCGGGGCACTTTTGTAGAATGAACAATTCTGAGAAATATGCGTCCAAAGTCAAAGCGATGTCATAAAATACCTCTGATCTGTTGGAATTTAAAGACAAAAACTCACGATTGTAGTGTATTTTCTATGGAAAATTTTTACAGGCCTTGGCCCAGTTCTTAATGTTAATATTAAGGGCTAAAATTTTCAGGGAATTTTGTTTAGGGTATTTCCAAGAAAATTTCGCAACCGGACTGAAAAAAATTAATAAATTAATAGTTCAAAAAAAAACCCTAATATATATAAAATGAATGATTTTATTGATTTTAACTCCTAATGGTCGATGCTTTCCGGATACTAACTAGTGTATGGAATCAAACCAAGTAATAATCAGTTTTGTTTTCAATTTTGTTTTGTTTAATTCAACAATATACGTCTGTATAACCCTTTCCTTCCTTGGGCAAATGCATTTTTCCGAAAAGGATGAAGTCTCACGGTGCCATATCAGGTGAACACGGGGGGTGGTTAATGGTTAAATGTGATTTTTGGTCAAATAATCGATCACATGATGTCCATCAATTTGTGCACACCTTTCGGAAGCCTAAATGTTCGGCCAAAATGCGATAATTCGATGTTTTGGAGATGTTTAATTCCATTTCCATCAATTTTAATGATGATTTCAGCTGATTTTTGATGAATTCACGCAGAGTTGCGATGGAATTTCCGGTGATCACGGATTTTGATTGGGTCACATGTTGATCGTCATTTACTCGTGTGTCCTCACGACCACTTTGAAAACGTTTAAACCACTCGTGCACTCTGCTACGGGATAGGCAATCATCGCCTTAAACTAGTTTCATCAATTGAAACGTTTCGGAAAAAGTTTTACCAATTTTAAAACAAAATTTAATGTTGGCTCTTTGTTCAAAGCTCAATTTCGCACCGATAACACAAACATACTGACACTTAAAACGCAATAACTTCACTTCTCACTAGATAATCGATAAAGATAGCAAATTCTTACACACTAGTTGACATATAGATGACGCCACCAGGGGTCGCTAGATTCAAAAAGTCCTGTTTACTTTGGAGAGCCCATTGTATTAGGAAATTGTTGTTGAAATAGGGTGCCCTATAGTAATTAATAGTATACGTTCGAAAATTCTTCGTGCCGGTTAATATTTTACCGGTATGAAGAAGGGATTATTTTACATAAAATTTTTTAAGGAATATTTTACTACATTATGGTTATTGGGAGTATGTGGAAGATAATCAAAAAAGCTGCTGTAAATGAGCTAAATAAAAATCTTCACGGTTGGATAATACATACATATTATATACCTCTACGTACGTAACTTTCATTTCTAGTCACTTCGTTTATATATATTACTAATGAAAAAGATTTTATTTGACGTAAAATATTCATATGAATTTGCATTTTTAGTATTTTGAGACAGGGACAGTTATCTTGGCATACTTGAAATAAAACTATTTGTAATATTTTCACCTTCTTGTTCTATAAGCTAACCCAATATTTGTTAGATTTGTATGCTCGCTACCAAATTTCACCAATTTCACAGTTGCTTTATCTAACCACTTTGTTGCATTTTAAATTAAAAAAAGTATAACTTTAGTAAATTTAGGTCGAGCTGCAAAAAAGAATCGAAAAACCGAGTAAGCAGCGAATGTTGAGAATAAAACGAGTACTTAATGTTAAAGTTCTCTATATGAGCACGCTACTGTAATATAAGTAACCTACTAACTCAGAGTTATGTCTCATATGCATATATATATTAAAGATATGTTGTTACTTATTAGAGCGATATTTGTTAAATACACTTACACTTTTGTATAAAAACTTTTTGGCATAAAACTTAAAAGATTTGCTTAATATCACCACTTATATGCAATATCGCGATGCTTCATGTTTTTATAGCTATGCACATTTAATGTCCTATTTAAATAGCTAACTCACTTAAGGCCCACATATTACTTGTGACTAGGAAATCGATATTGCTGGTTATGGGCTTCTTATTATTCTCACTAAAGGCTAGAAAATGATCTTAACGGTTACTGACTTCAAAAAAATGTTGCGTCCTTCTACACATAAATTAATGCAATTATTTAAAAAAAATAAAATAATAATGTCTAGATATGCAAAATATACGTAACAAGTAAGGAAGGACTAAGTTCGGGTGTCACCGAACATTTTATACTCTCGCAAGATAAAGTGATAATCGAGATTTCATTATCCGTCATTAACATATTTGTTTATTTTGGTTCATAATGTATATATTGTATTATACAGAGAAGGAATCAGATGGAATTCAAAATAGCGTTATATCGAAAGAAGGCGTGGTTGTGAACCGATTATATACCAAATTTCATTGAGATCGGTCGAGTATTTCCTGAGATATGGTTTTTGGTCCATAAGTGGGCGACGCCACGCCCATTTTCAATTTTTAAAAAAAGCCTGGGTGCAGCTTCCTTCTGCCATTTTTTCCGTAAAATTTAGTGTTTCTGACATTTTTTGTTAGTCGGTTAACGCACTTTTAGTGATTTTCAACATAACCTTTGTATGGGAGGTGGGCGTGGATTTTATCCGATTTCTTCCATTTTTAAACTGTATATGGAAATGCCTGAAGGAAACGACTCTGTAGAGTTTGGTTGACATAGCTATAGTAGTTTCCGAGATATGTACAAAAAACTTAGTAGGGGGCGGGGCCACGCCCACTTTTCCAAAAAAATTATATTAAAATATGCCCCTCCCTAATGCGATGGTTTGTGCCAAATTTCACTTTAATATCTTTATTTGTGGCTTAGTTATGACACTTTATAGGTTTTCGGTTTCCGCCATTTTGTGGGCGTGGCAGTGGGCCGATTTTGCCCATCTTCGAACTTAACCTTCTTATGGAGCCAAGAAATACGTGTACCAAGTTTCATCATGATATCTCAATTTTTACTCAAGTTACAGCTTGCACGGACAGACGGACGGACGGACAGACGGACGGACGGACAGACGGACGGACAGACGGACGGACGGACGGACAGACAGACATCCGGATTTCAACTCTACTCGTCACCCTGATCACTTTGGTATATATAACCCTATATCTGACTCTTTTAGTTTTAGGACTTACAAACAACCGTTATGTGAACAAAACTATAATACTCTCTTTAGCAACTTTGTTGCGAGAGTATAAAAATTGCCGAATCATTGAAAAGCTCCCTACTAACATGAATGATTAAACCACCAGTTAGTCGCAATATGCTACCATAGGTTATAATGAAATGCACATATGTAAAATTGCGGACAGAGAGACGCACATGACTAAATCGACTTATCTGGCATAAAAACTGGAGATTCTATAAATTTAAAAATTTTGAAAATTATAAATTGTAAATTGATCCACACAAAAATAATATCTCTGTTCTCATTTTTAAACCTTGAAATACTACAGTGCCATATAGTCATATGTACCAAAATCCGCTTCTAATCACATTACTCCGGTCAGGTAATTGCATTAACGCCATTGTGAAGCGACCGGCCGACTAGCAATTTTTATAGGCCATTAAAAATGCTGTGAAACAATGTAAAACAAAAGCTTAAATAAATTTTAATTTTATTCAGCCGACACTCAGTATACATATATACATATGTTCACACGTGGTTTGACAAAAGCTAGGCACATATACATAGTTAGATAGTGGCATATACCGCAGTCTACATTTAATTATTTGCTGCAAGCATTTAATGCAGTTAAGCCCACACATATGTACAGCTGTGTTCATGAGAATAGTAATGGTGGTGTGTTTTGATTATAAAATAAAAAAATTAAGTTAAAATTTAAACTACGAATTCAATAAGATCTACTTAAAAAAAACGAAGAATGTAGTATGTTAACGAAAATAGTATTAATTGGCCGCAAAGTGTTTATTTTTACAGCGACGTTGCCCATGCATTCAATACCACTAGCCAAAGTGGTGTTCAACTTGACAGATTTGCTGTTAACGCAACTCACTTAGCATATTCTGGTCCGTACTTGCGTCATATTACGTCGATTCTTACTGATGCAAACTTCGTCTTAGCTAGTTTTGTTATATATTTTGGGTTGTTATCCTGCTCCAACCTTCTTTTTATATGCATTTCCAAGGTGACAGTTAGTAACATAATATTATTTATTCCAGAGGGTTTTCATATACTGTTACATTACGGTACATGACGTTATAAATCAGATATATAGGACCGCCACCTTGGTACGAAAAGCAAACCCGGTAAGGGTAATGTTCAGACCACCAAGTTTATCTGTTTTTTGATAGTGTACCTGAAATGATATTATGTTTGGACACTCTATACCTCCAAAAAAATTTGGCGACCTTAATCCACAGCATATTCCGGCATTTTTAGATGTGTTATTGAAAGTTTCTTTTGTGAAGCTGTTTGTTGCCACTTGTTTCTTCGTCAAAAGAGGTCCTTTCTGGGGACTGTTTATCTTTAAATGCAAATTCTCTACTAATTACCTTATCTCTTATTTATAAGGATTTTAACAGAAAAGCTGATATTATTATTTAATAGATCTACAAAAAACTATAGTTTTTGGTACCAAGTGTCTAGATTGCCAATTTATTCTTGATTATGATACTTGAGCTTCTTATATTTTGACCAGGCTTATTAGTTATACTATAAAGTTTTCCAATTAGTTCGAGAGTTTCGCGCTCCCTTTTCGCGTATAAAAACTTCACGTGATCCCCACTCCCAATCTCTTTACCAAAAATATGAGAAAAATTATGTGAGAAGTTTGAAGGTTTAAAAAACTTGGAGATATCTACAATTTATTAAATGCCCGCTCAATCAAAATCTTTCTTTGTGTTTTAAAAGTAATTCACCGGCGCTCAGAAGCAATGATGTCACCAAAACTAGGAAATCTGTACAACGTTGAAGTGAAGTTTGGACAACTTTTTGTCAATAGTTTAATATTTCACATAAAGCACTAAACTATGAAGGAATTCTGCAAAATATTCAGTCAAAATTTAAGATTCTAGCAGAAAATATAAGTATAGTTATAAATAAGTTTTTGAATAATTTAGATAATTGCAGAAAGAAACAGTTCCACTAAAATGTAAAAATGAAGGAAGAAAAGCATTCATTACTTATTGTTTAAATGAGTTAAGCATCCACCCCCTCTACCCGGTAAAATTGGCGCATCCTAATACCACAAATACCACAGCGCAATTCACCACAGCTGATGACACTACTACACAGCTCACCACACCTCTACCCCTACCCACTAAACAAAAAGGATGGACAACGGGATAGGAGGCTCAATTGGTTCTTCACAATTCGCACGTTAACATATACACTGCGCCGCGTCGACACCGTTCAACACAATTCGACATTCAGTTCGTCCATCAACATATGTATCAAGATTCATTTTATACTTCGTTTCTGCGACACCAATCAAGCGCGTTGCAGTCAGCACCACATACGATTCCGTTTTAATTCGATCACCTTCAAGGACATTCGAAATAAAGAAACATTTAATTTAAAGAAAAATAGTATTTATGTAAAATTAAAGATTTTCCAAATAAATTATGTTGTATAATTACACAAGTGTGTTACACAAGTAAACGCGTATTTTTTATTTCATATGTGCGGAATAATCAGTTCAGGTTATGCATATGTATCTTCATATGCACATAGTGATTACCAAGGTAAACATAAAGATATGGTGGTTACAATTTAACTATGGTCCTTCGAGCCTCACAGAAAGGCACTATGTGATATACAAAATTAAATAAATACATAAATATGTATACTGGTGTGGTGACAAAATAAATAAATAAAAAAACAGAATAACCAAAGTGCAGTGACAGTACTAAAAAATCAAAAGAGAGTGCAGTGCAGTGGTACAGAGCCAGAAATAGATATATACATACATACGAACATATCTATATACAAGTACATATAAATACATTTAAACATAAATAATAAACAAAGCATAAATGAAAAACAAATCATAAATCGGGCGCGATGTAAAAGTACCTGAACAAAAACAGAACAAAAGTGAACAAACAAAAAACAAAGTGCATTTAAAAACAGCAACTAAGCCAAACGAGCTGAGTGTGCTAAAATTTAAAAACAAAAATTGCAGTGAAACGAAAAATAAAAAAAAAAAAAATAAAAAGAAAAAAACAACGCAGTGACCCAAACAACAGAAACAAAAAAAAATAAATAGACATATATACAGTCATGGACAAAGAAATAGTACACTTTGAGAATATAATAAAAAGACGTATATATTTCATATAAACAGAAAACAAATAATAATTTTTTTATTATCGCATAAAGTGAGAAATAAAGTAGTGACAAAAATTGTTCACCCTTTGTTTAGCAAAAAGTGGTGTTACAAAACAAAAATACACAAATATCACAAAATTTACTAAAATAACATATTTAAAGTTTTTCCCAAAAATAAGAAATATAAAAATACAAACGTTTTAACTAAATAAACCACAAACCGGGCGCGAAACCCAAAACTTAATATAAAAGTAAAAACTAAATAAACGGGCGCGAATATAAAAACAAATACTTATATATACACACAACAAAACAACAGCAAAAGGAGGAAGGCAACTGCAGCATAGGACGGAGAACAACCAAGAACAAGGCATTAAGGCAGCATGAGTATATGCATATACCCAACAAAACGTACCAAACCGAAACCAAGTGAGCGTATTTAGCCCATTTTTCATATATAGTAATATGCACATACATATGTATTAAAAAGAAAATACGGATAAAAGTTTGGTATAATACATACATATGTAATCAAATTCTTATCACGTATGCATACATATAAGTATAACTACTTATAACATATATTCGTTACATATTATATTATTGCCAAGCGCAAAATATATATTTGTATATTTACATACATATATCTATAATACATACGTATTAGACGGCGGTCTTAATAGATACAATGGAAAAGTGCATATGAACATATGTAAGTACATATAAAAAAAAAAAAACAAAAACAAAACTCTTTTTAATACCGTGTTCAGTCCTCTCTCTCAAAAATAAATATTATAACATTTATTTACAAATATACGGCAAAGAATCTGCCTGTGACACTAAATAAAGTCTCAAAATATTACATATTAACACATATGTATATACATATAAACAGATTTACATTTCTCAATTCCGTCTCCGCGCTCTCTTCTTAGAGCGAACATACATATATAAATATATTTGTACATATAATCATACGGCAAAATCTGCCTGTGACGCAAAACAAAATCTCCAAAAAAAACCAAAAGTTCAAAGTCCACATTTGCAATTATCCAGCAATACCTCTTGTTCTTTGGCAAACAAAAACAAGCAGGATTGTGGACAAAAAGCTAATTGATCTCTCTAACGAGCTCTCAATTGCTTAAGAACAGAAGCATAATTATAAGCACAAAAAATTCGTGCATACTTATGTACAAAGCATATTGATCTCTGCGACGAGCTCTCAATTGCATAAAAACAAGTACATACAAGCCAATTATTAGGGTGTACCTAAAAATAAATAAATCGGACATCAAACATTTTAATTAATAAAAAGCGCGGTTTTGAATACCAATTAACAATTCAAATATATTTTCGAATTAAAATATAACTAAATAATATTATTTTGCAAAAATGGTTCATAACGACACAAATCAAAATACACCTGTAGCAGCTACACGCTCAAAACAGGTTGTTAAATTCATTTCACAAAGTGACAGTTTATTAAGATACTGCACTAGATTTGCCTCTTTGCCGATTAATGAAAACTCTGAATCGTTATTAGAAATCAAAATTCAAAATCTTGAAAACTTTTGGACTCGGCTCCAAGTGGCTCATGACGCCATTCTAGATTCTAACGATTCAGATACACATAATTTTAAATCATCGGCTTACGATATTTACGAAAACTGCTTGGACCAATATGAAGAAACAAAAGCTATGATCTCCGATCAATTAAAGCTCATTAAAGCAATTGCACCTACTCCCCACAGTAGAGTAGAGCTGCCAAAAATAGACAATCAAGAGGCAAGTTCAGGCATCCAACTCGAGGTGCCTGCATGTGATACAGAAACCTTTTACGGAGGTTATGAAGAATGGCCGTCCTTCCGGGACATGTTCACAGCCGTTTACATCAACCATCCACAACTATCAAAGGCACAAAAACTGTATCACCTCCGATACAAAACAAAAGGTCAAGCAGGCGAAATAGTTAAACAGTTCGCATTAAATGACTACAATTTCAATTTGGCTTGGGAAGCTCTAAAAGCTAGATACGAAAACAATAGAATACTGGTCGATAAACAAGTAACGACACTAATGAACTTGCCAAAAATTAAGAAAGGAACAAGTGTGGAATTCATCAACCTAGAATCCACTGTTTCAAATTGTTTGTCGGTTCTATCGACACTTAATATTCCCACAGATAGCTGGGACCCAATTCTGGTAAACATTTGCACCGCCGCATTACCAGAAAAGTCGTTACTTCTATGGGAGCAATCGCTCTCATCACGAAAAAAGTGCCCAACGTGGCAACAAATGAAAGATTTTCTCACCACCCAATATGAAATTGCGGAAAGGTTAGAAGAAAATATAATCAAAACTAAGAACATGAAACACGACCAAAATAGAAGCTTAAATAGACCTCAAGCTAGAAGCAGAAACCATTCAAACAAACGCTTTCACATAATGCAATCGTTCATATCCGAACAGAAAAAGCAAACGTCATGCGAACTATGTAAAAGAGGGCATAAACTTAAAACTTGCGAGAAGTTTAAAAAATTAAACATTAACGAAAGGAACAACTTTGTCAGATCAAAAAGACTCTGTACAAACTGCTTCTCCCATACACACAATCTTAAAAGTTGCAAAAGCAAATTTAACTGCTCATATTGTCACAAAAGACACAATTCAATGCTTCATTACAGCATATATCCCATCTCGCCCTATAAAAGCGCTTATAAATCAAGAACCACGGGTTTAATTGCAAAAGCAAATCCCGAAAGCCAAAATACTAAAAATTGCCAAGAGACACCATGCTGTTCAAAGGCACAAAAATTTCAAACGCTTCACAGCGAAACACAAAATGGACTAGTAACAGAACTGGTCACCACCATACCAACTCAAGTTGAGTATAATAAAAACAAATACCTTAATTCACAATTAAGTGAACTGCAAACGTTAAGAAAGCTTCCGATAACAAACAAAACTATAAAAGATCGGTATTGTGAGCACTTATCTAAAGCCACAACTACTCGATCAAATAATGGCCGGAACGTCGTACGACAACCACTAGAGCCACAATTTTCTAATACCCCATATAAAAGTAGGAAAAACAAGGTCAGATTCCCTCTGACAACCTCATACAAAAAAAAAAAACAAATATATGTTCGTAACTTTTCGGCCCCGCAGGATGGCTTTAGCCAATAATGAGAAAAAAAATCTGCACAAATCCTAGAGCGGTGGCTGGCTACTAAATATCAAATTAGTGTATACGTACTAAAACATAAAATACACAGTTGTATCAAAAAGTCGGAAAATCGACATTTTCGTTAATTTTCTAAAATAAATAAAATCGCAAAAGGAAGTTAAGGGATCACTATACTCCCAATGCGATAAAGTGACGCACCTAGACTTACCAAAAGCAAAGGTCGTTCTTATCTCATCTATGCAAGCGCTGCTCATAGGGGTGAGTTAGGAAAATCAGCTATACAAAGCATTAAACAATTATGAAGAATTCTATACTCTACGAATTGAAGCCGTTCGCACTTCACGGCCATTCTCCCGCAAGATCCATCACATATAATAGTTCTAACCCCAAGGTATGTTTCCAAAGGCGCACCCATTCAGGCCAAACCTGAGCCAGGCATGGAGTTGCGGTCCTTAATAAGCCAATCAAGTAAAAAAAAAAAAAAAATTATTGCAACAATCGCCAAAACTATAGAAAAGGCAAATAATAGATAAACCGCACAATAAAATGATAAAAGAAAAAATTGCATATATAATAAGTCGTCAGTAAAATTAAACAAACAAGCAAATTAAAGGTGTTTATCTCATGCAACTAGACGCATATTAAAATTCATATGAAACGAAAGCTGTTTTATACACAAAGGTGCAAATAAGGAGCAATTCTCCAGCACTAAATATCCGACGATCGCCATGTAACCTCACCCACAGTAAGCCGAATTACATGTCTTGGATTATATATATAAAACTAGGCAAAATATTCGCCTAGGGGGCCCAGGATGTTTAAATGAGTTAAGCATCCACCCCCTCTACCCGGTAAAATTGGCGCATCCTAATACCACAGCGCAATTCACCACAGCTGATGACACTACTACACAGCTCACCACACCTCTACCCCTACCCACTAAACAAAAAGGATGGACAACGGGATAGGAGGCTCAATTGGTTCTTCACAATTCGCACGTTAACATATACACTGCGCCGCGTCGACACCGTTCAACACAATTCGACATTCAGTTCGTCCATCAACATATGTATCAAGATTCATTTTATACTTCGTTTCTGCGACACCAATCAAGCGCGTTGCAGTCAGCACCACATACGATTCCGTTTTAATTCGATCACCTTCAAGGACATTCGAAATAAAGAAACATTTAATTTAAAGAAAAATAGTATTTATGTAAAATTAAAGATTTTCCAAATAAATTATGTTGTATAATTACACAAGTGTGTTACACAAGTAAACGCGTATTTTTTATTTCATATGTGCGGAATAATCAGTTCAGGTTATGCATATGTATCTTCATATGCACATAGTGATTACCAAGGTAAACATAAAGATATGGTGGTTACAATTTAACTACTTATCGTAATTATTTAATTTTTTTTTTAATTTATGAACGCCTTCAACAAGCGTTATTTTAATGAGTATCATTACTTTTTTAAACTACAAAAATTTGTCATAAAAAATTCGTTGAATTTCCTCGTTTTTTTTATTTGGATTGTATATTTTAGAAAAAAAAAATCATATATATTTAGTGGACCACAATTTTCATGAATTCGACTGTATATATAGGAAACACTGTGGGTATATAAATACATATATGCTGACTATAGTGTCTTCTTGACAGAATTTGCAATTGAAATCATTTAATTCACACTTTTTGCTTCTGGTCAACTAATTATATGCCTGTGCGGTCAAGTGTATTAATTGTAATTAGGTTACAGTGACATTTGGAGATAGCAAAAACTGGAACAAAATATTGTAAATTTGGAAAGAGTTGCGTGAAAGATTATATATTTAGTGAATACAACAAGAAAATGTGTTGGAAGAAACTGTCTTGTCGACATAGAGCTCCCGGAAGTTAGGACAATTTACAGACGGTTATTCAATAAAGCCCGAGTGATTGTTTATGCAGACGATGTTGCACTTAAGATCAAAGGAATTTGCTGAATAGATCGGAAGCATCCGTCTGCAGCATGCAAATATCCAAGATGAGATCATAACATCGAGCGGAGAGCAAGGAATCCATTGGTAGCCTTTTACAACTGCAGAAGAGCTTTGGTAAAAGATGGGATCTGTTACCAAAAGTACTTCTTTTCCTCTATGATACCACAATCAATCTTAATATGTTTTTATGAGTCTTTGGTGGTGGAAAAAATATATTCAAAAAGTGTTCGAACGTGAAAATTGCTATCAGACTCAGAGAATCTATTTCTAAACGAGAATACGTAATGTCTGAAAATTTAGTAATCCTAGCACACATTGCCTTCATATTGGATCTCATTAAGGAAGATGTAGATAATCTACTGGAGGAGACAGTGTACTTTTTTAGAGTTTAGCCAAAGCTGGGGGCGTTGATGGATGGGGATAATAGCGGCAGATTTACTGCTTTGAAGCACAGAATAAAAATGGCTTCTACTTAGTGAGAGTTTGGCCAGCACTGGGCTTAAAAATCAAAATCTGTTGCTATCATCGTTTCTTGAGTTGCCGCAAGCCCAGTGGGCCATTTGTTCCCAGTAAGACCGGGCTTTTTATAAGACTGACCGTCATAATAAGAAATTTCCCTATAGGCGACCACCTTGTATGGTTTAGAATTGGGTTGGGAGTAGAAATTTAATGGCTAAGTAGATTTGTATTATCCTCAAGGTCTTGTCGACTTATATGGACCGATATAGGTATTTTTTTAAGCTTCACAATGTACTTTATATACTAAAACAATCTACTCTAATATGAATAATATATTAGGGAGGACTTTATGAATAGAGGTTGTGAAAAATGTATAATTTTTGTTGTGGAGAAACTAACTTACCAAAATGATGCGCGATATGATCGCGCTCCTCTGACTCCTCTGGTACACCGCTAATGCCGGCATCATGACCAAAGGCATGCATATTCATATTCTCTAAATCCATATTTTCCAAACTGCCACTCCTGCTACTGTCTCCTCCGCCTCCTCCACCTCCATCATGATGGTGATTGTGACCACGCATTTCGATGGTGAACGTGTGTGCGATGGCATCACCAGCTGTGACGGTCATATGCGTGCCATAAGCAAGCGGCAGTAAACTACCACTAGCATCTCTGCCATCGCCAAGCCAAGACAAGAAGCTGTTGATACAAATTGCGCTAATTAACAGCAAAAATTTTGGCAGTTTACTTTTTCGTTTCATTTTAATTATGCACGTTGGCTGCGGCACAATATTGGGTGCATTTGTCACTGTTTTTATTTCCATTTTCACTATCGTTCTCGAAACTTTAGCAACCATCTTTCGCACTCTACCCCGAACAAATGCAACCATGTTGGCTGATTTTGTTGATCGCGTCGCAGGCAGTTTTTATTGGACCATTTCAAAGTTTGTTACGTTACTCATTTGTCGTGTCACAATATTTTCACGATATTTGGCGCGTTAATTTTATTATTGCCGCAATTGTTAAAATTATATGCATTTATTTACATCCACTGTATGGTAACTCACTGGTCTGCTTCGTTGCAGACGAAACTGTTATGGTAAAAGAGTTTTGATGTTCGCTTGGTTTGTATATTTTAAGGTTTTTTTTTTAATAATTAGAAATTAATAAGACTAATAATTTATATAAATAATTTATAAAATAAATTCTTTTTATAATTTTATTGCATTTTGCGATTCAGTTGCGTTTTTATTTATTCACAAATTCTTTAGACTACATGTTTGCTACAGAAACTTTCCCACTCAAAGAAGTTTTATTTCACTTCCTGAGGATATCTCTCGAAACCTGAAAACAGATAAGAAAAATATGATGAGAATTTATAATACAATTGTATTTAATAATTACATATTACATAAATTTATAATATATGTATATATAAATTTTATACTATATTAAATTCATTATTTAATTATATACAATAATTTCTCCTAGTAAAAAATTAATTGAAATCATTCGACCTTTTAGATAAATTTTAAGGCTCAGATCTTAGGTGTGATCGCCGTGTTACTCTTTTACTAAGCTCACAATTAGGCGCCAATCGTTCCTTCTTTCAATTTACTGCTAAACAATAAGTGAACACTAGCCTTACCAATATATACCAGTTGTAAGTTTTATATGTTAAGTGGGTGTAGATTTTTAAATATGTTTTTGAACTATTCTTCATTTTCGTAGAATGCACAATATATCTTAAAAATTGTGTCTAAATTTCAAATCAATTGGAGTAAAATTGACGAAGTTCTGAGTAGGTACTCAAAAACTTTCCTTATGAACATTTCAGTTCAATTTTTAAAACTTTTGAGCGATTTCCACATAACTCACGGTTCCAAAGTCGGTGCACCAACCGTTTCGAAATTTTGAACACTATTTCTTCACATTATTTACGAGGTAATTATGTTTTAAACTCTTTTCAGTTTTCAGTATCAATTAACCATGTTTTTGCTCAATTCCATTTCCATGAATTTCAATGATGATTTCGGCTAATTTTTGACCAATTCTCGCACAGTTTCGTTAGAATTTCCGGTCATCACAGATTTTGATTGGCCCACATGTTGATCGTCATTTATTTATATCCTCACGTACACTTTGAAAACGTTGAAACCACTCGAGCACTCTGCACTTGGCGAAGTAATAGTCGACATAGTCGAGTATGTTCCGTCAGTCCTGTTTACCTTGAAACGCAACTTATATAAACTGGATTATTCTACTTAGCTTGGTGTTTAAAAATTCACGAATTCCTTTGTCTCTATGTATGGTTTATTTCTGCCGTTTCATTTTCAAGTTACTTAGTCAGGTAGATGAATAATTATTTCTTTATTATTAATCATGACAGTGATCCTATTTGAATTTATGTGACCAAAATGAACAGTTATATCAGCAATTGTCATCACTTTTTTGCTGTCATTGCCTTAGGAAGCTACATAATTCAGTTTGGGCAATCAAGATAATATAATCATGTCACAAAAAAGGAACAAAGGAAACCACAATTAAATGGACACGAAATGGACATTTTAGAATAGAAAATAACTGTGAAACAGTTGGCAATGGACAATGAATTCAACTCCAAACTAATAGATATAAGGACCGAATGGACAACGGAAAAAGTTAAAAAGGTTAAGTGAAAAGTAGACAAAAGAAAATGTATTAAATCTAGAAAGAGTTAGTAGCTGCTAAACAGAAGCACCACGGTAACAGGGTCCTGACTAGCACATTCACAAATATTTATATAAAGTGTGATCCCTACCTTTTTAAAGAAAAAGTACAGAAAGAGCAAATTTAATTGGGAATGTTTATAATCATTTAAAAATTATTTCTTTCAAATGTAGGCTTCGGTTACGCCTGAGATGGTTCATCCATTGAGTCAACGATAACTCCTTCAAGCATTTCAAATGGTAACTGGCAAATGACATGAAAACTGTTTTGTTCCAAAGCCTTAATTGAAGAAGGATTTCCGGCATAGACTTTACACTTTACATATCCCTACAGAAAAAAGTCTTACGGTGTAATATCACACGGTCTTGGTGTCCACTCGATAGGCCTAAAACGCGAAATTATTTGCACACTGAGGTTTTCTCTCAATAAATTCATAATTTTGGAAGAAACAGGGGCCGATGCTATCACCGACCTACAAACTCCACCAAATCGTTGTATTTTCTTGATGAAATGGCAGCTCCTGAGTCTCTTCAGCTTGCTCTTCGTCACAAATGCGGCAATTTTTTTTGTGTACATAACACTTGAGCCAGACAGCCTCCTCGCTGAACAAAATTTGGCTTGGAAACGTCGGATCTTCTTGGAAGTTTTCAGGAGCCAACACAGCGAAGCGATGTTGCTTGGGAAGGTCGGGGGCTTCAGTTCTTGCACAATTTAAGATCTCGAAGAAAAATTCGTCAAGCCGTTCCATAAGTCAGTCAGCTACGGCTACGGCTGCTATATTTTCTTCACTCCGTGCTGGACGTGGCGTATTCGGTCGAATATTATACAGTAATGACTGTTGGGTTTTAAGATAGGTAGCACGCTCAGTAGGCCGATTATGTTGACCATAAGTTGAGCGAAGCGCGTGAAATACTTGTACATTATTTACAGAACGTGAATTTTCGTAATAATGTTGTAAGATTTGTAAAAGTGGTTCAGGCGTATTTCTTTCCATGACGAAATGCCAAATACTGAACCCAAATAACATGACAGCGACTCACACGTGATATTTAAAAAAAGGGCTATTGAAAAAATTACCTCTACTTGAATCAGCCCTTATATACCTCATAAACAAAATTTGAGTATAATAAGAAAAAAGTGAAAGAAAAATATTCCAGACAACACATAAAAAAGTGGAATATGATGACATTGCGTTGGCGCTTATGGTTTTATCGTCATTTGACAGACGCTTACGAGAAAGTAAAATGCAGTAAAGAAAGAATAGGTGCAAGCAAGGCGAAGAGCGTGCGAGATTGCACCATTAAATGTGGTTATTGATGTCAGTGAAAGAGTAGAAAGCTGCAAATGTGTATGTTCGTCTATATGATCTAAAGAAAGTGAAAACGTCAGTTAAATTCATACTCGGAGAATTAAAGAAGTTACAAGTTGTCATGAAAACTAAATTTCAAAAGAAGCCGAATATGCAGAAAAATCAAAGGGACCTAAATTAAAGGCGAGGTTAATTAGGAAATTAGATTCCGCCACTTGAATCAAATCCATATGATTTTTGGAAAATCCTAATCTTCAAAAAAAAAACGCATATATTAATTTGATAGCTGCCGGATAATCACTTTGTGAAGTACAACATATTGGATGAAGCCACTTTTCTTATTACGAAAAAAATGGATAAAAAGTAATATTGCTTGTTGATAAAAGGTTGATTTTTGAAGGGCAAAAATACCGTTAAAGCAAAAACTTGACTTGATGATGAGTTTTCTTAGTGTCCGTAGATTGGTAAGCTAAGTTTATACGAGGTAAAATGAGCACCGAATGCGGTGAACACAGTGGACGTGCAAACCAGGTTGTTACCGACGTAAAAATCAAAAAAATCCACAAAATATTTTTAGATGATCGTAAAGAAGAGGGAATGAATCAAACTCATTGTACAAACATATATATTTGTTCATATATTTACGCATTCATACGCTTTTTAACTCACTGAAGGGTGGTATTAGCGGCCAACTTAGGAGCTACTTATATTCTAACCGCTTTCACAGGTGTTCGTCTGAACAGTTTTGCTGTTTTGCTTTGAGAATAGTTAATTTAAAGTCTGAATGCTTAGCCTTAATTTCAAGCGAGCATCAATCGACGCTCAACCAGTTACTTGCTTTACATTTCTTCATTTTATAACTTCTAACTACGTTTAGAACTATTGTGAGAACTAAAAAGTAGATACTGTGAAGTGAATTCACTGATGCGTTGATGTTGAGAGGTGTTAATAAATGCACAGAATTCACTGGAATAAATTTCATAATTGAGCAACATTTAAGGAAATCGACGATATTTTTATTTGTTAAGTTATTTATCTGAAATTTTGTACCTGTCCTCAAAAAGCATTTGCATAAGCTTACTGAAAATATTCATCGTTAAAACTTAGTTTATAAATCTTTTAAACTTTCCTCTAATTCCTTTATTTTAATTGCAGTCTAACTGTCATATTCCCAACATGATTAATATTACATGAGCGGTCATTTAGTTACCAAATGTATGCAATGCAATCTGATGCAGAAATCAGAAAACTATAAACCAAACAAAATGAATAAAATGTGTTAACAAAACAATACGTAAGCATACAAATGAATGGGACGATTAACGCATTCAAATGATACATTGGGTGGGTGTAACAGCGTGTTGGCATTTCACACCTTCACTTTTTGACTTAAGGGGTCAGCAGGGTAATCTGGCCTGTTTCTTTGACATTTTTTTCATAGACATTTTTATTATACAATAGAACTTTTTTCACATATCATGTATATGCATCGTGGAGTGTATAAACAAATTTTTTCGGAATTTTTTGATGACATCTGTCGGAGAAATAGCTGGGTGAATGAGATGCGTTTTTTCACTGGCGGACGCGATTTCTCATATTTGGAATAACTGACACACAAAACCCAATTTATTCTTAAAACGTACATGAATGGTTATCGTCCCTACTAGAATCATGGAAAGATTTTGATAAATAAAAGAGTAATTTAAGTTTTTTTTTTAATTTTTCCCATGTTTTTTTACATACATTTTGTCATAACATTGTCAACAAATTATAAAAAAATATAGGGACGATAGCTAGGCGTTTTTTGAACATAAAAGAAAATTAAGCAAATCGGTTGAGTAGTTCAACCGGAATCATGTCCGCCAGTTTAAAAAATTGTGTTTTGAGAAAAACGCGTTTAAATTTTGAGGTGTGTACTCCGAGCGCTCCGAACGTCGAAAAAATTTTGAAAAAAGATTACCCTACTGACCCTTTAAACGGTCTTTAAGACCCACACAGTAGCCAAGAAAAGTTGAAGTGTTGAAGCTAGTCGGCAGTTCATATAAATAATGGCGAAAACTGAAAGAACTTGCATATCGGCTAGGCAGTTTGTTGCGTGACGAGAATCATTAGTGCTGAGAAGTTATAGGTGTGACATTGTTATTGCTCAGTGATGGTTGTTGTATTGGGCGCTTTTCGGAACGTTTAAGAGTTTTATTTAGTTGTTTGGATGACGTTTATTATTATTACATTTTTCGTTTTATATTTTTTCAAATTCTTAAAAGAATGTGTATGAAGTTATAAAAACTTATCATACGGATGATATTTCAATATGTTTTTATCATAGCTTGGTCTTGCTTCTTTAAGGTCATAAATTATACATATGTAAATTTAAACATATTCGCTTAATTTCTTTGCTGACTTTCAAACATGAAGAGCAGTGGGACTAGAAAATATTAAAAAAAATAATTCGAAGGGATAAATTTTGAAGGGCATATAAATACAAAAAATAAAGAAAAGGTAATCAAGACCACACTTCTATTCACAATTTCAGACAATGTGAAACAGTTTTAACTCAATCACAATTTTGCTAGAAGAACAAAACTGCCACACTACAATAAATGCAGTTGATTGCTGTCAAAGGATGTGTAAATAAACCAAGCAAATAAGTATAGTTCATTTCAGGGAATTTCCACAGCAAATAAATCAGGTACGATACCGTGACTGATTGAAGTGTGGAATGCGATTTGTCACGCTGTTCATTGGCATTTCCTTTTCTTCGCTTTATCCGCTATTTTGTTACTTTTGTTCATTATAATGCCAGTGTAAGTATTTGAATACCTGTTTCTATAAACATCGTTTCATAAAATTTTAAGGCATGAGACGATATTGTGATAAATATATTAACCCCACTATTTGTAGGTCTTTAACTTTGTCTTTGTAGGCTAATTGTATTGTGTGTGCAGCTTTTAGGTTGCCTGGGTGCGGCGCTTATGATGAATGACGGCAACAGAAATTAGTTAGGTAATTTGTCATGTTATCACTTTAAAGATAACACAATCCAACCTAAAAAGGATTTCTAAAAATTTTGCATATAAAGTGCTACGTAATGGTGTTGTTTTATTATAAACTAATAAATTAGATAAGAAAAGTGATAACTTAACAGTTATGAAAACAATTAAAAGCACAGACTACTACTATTATTTATACTACTTTGAAATACCTTAAGGAATTTGCTATTTAGTCAGTCCTTTATATTGTGCAAGAATTGAAACCAAAATTCATCTAATATACTATAAAAAATGTTTAAAAGGCAAACAATATCACTCAAGAAAAGAATATAAAGGGTAACCAATTTCGAGCTTTGCCACTTTTACTCAAATGTAATGGCAAAAGTTTATTATCTTTCGAAAGAACATTCTTTGACATTTATGACATTTGACACGCGTGATTATTTGCTCCAAGGCCTGAATCGAAGAGGGATTGTCCGCAAAGACTTTACACATCTCCACAGAACCAAGTATAACAGTAACCTTGGTGTCAAATCGACCGAAGTGTTCTCTCAATAAACGCATTGAGCGCTGTGTGGGAAGTGGCGCCGTCTTGTTAAAACCAAATGCTGCCGAGATCACGAGTTTCAATTTCAGGCAACAAATAGTCCTTTGTCATTGCACAATAACGGTCGCCAATAACGGTAATGTTCTCACCGGCATCATTTTTGAAAAATATCCGCTGTTTTTTCAGGATGAAATGACCGCTATTGTATCTCTTCAAGTTTTTAGTCGTCTTAAAGTGGTAATTTGTTTACGTAGCGGCTTCAGTTCTTGTACAAGCTGTATTTTTTACGCTTTCAGTTTAAGATTTGCACGTAAAATGCACCAAGTCGTTCCATACGTCGGCTGCTGCCGAATCGACTTTCTACTGTCTTCATATAGTGCTACTGCTGTTATATTTTCTTCACTGCGTGCTAGATGTGGTCTATACGATCCAGTATTATCCGACAAAAAGTTACACATTTACAGAAAGTAATTTTTCTGTCAAAAAAGGCTACTGAAAATAGTACCTCGGATCTTCTTCCTCACTGGCGTAGAAACCACTTACGCGGTTACAGCCGAGTTAAAAAGCGCATCAGTCGTTACTTCTTTTCGCCTGGTGGCGCCAATTGGAGATTCCGAACAAAGCCAAGCCCTTCTCCACTTGGTCTCTCCAACGGAGCGGAGGTCTTCCTCGTTCTCTGTTTCCCTCGGCGGGTAATATGTCGAATACTTTCAGATCTCGAGTGTATTCGTCCATGCGGGCGACGCTGTAGACGCTGTCTTTTAATTCGCTGAACTATGTCAATGCCATCGAATATCTAATACAGCTCATCGTTCCATCGAATGTGATATTCGCCAAGGCTAAAGTGCAAAGAACCATAAATCTTTTGCAGAACTTTCCTCTCGAAAACTCGGAACGTGGACTCATCAAATGTTATTATCGTACATGGCTCTGCACCATATAACAGGACGGAAAAAATGTATGACTTATTGAGTTTGGGTTTTGTTCGTCAAGAAAAGACTTTACTTCTCAATTGCCTACTTATTCCAAAGGAGTACCCGTTAGCAAGAGATATTCTGCGTCGGCTTTCGTGGCTGATGCTGTTTTTGGTACTGATGCTGGTTCCAAGATACACGAAATTATCTACGACTTCAAAGTTATGACTGTCAACAGTGAAGTGGGTGCCTAGTCGCAACTGTTAATTTGATGACAGGAGATATTTTATCTTGCCTTCTTATAGAAAATTATACGTTCTCGGTTTAGTTCTGCAGCTCGAATAATTTTCTCCAGAAGAAGTCACACGAAAAAGAGTCGACTTGTCTGGAACCTCGTTTGGTATGAAACGGCTCGGAGAAGTTTCTCCCGATCCTGACGGAGCTTTTGATGTTGCTCAACGTCATCCGTATTAGTTTTGTTGGGATACGAATTCAGACATCGCGGTATAAAGGCAGCACATGCTGAATATCTCGTCAATTGCTGTTTAGCTAGGTCAAAACCACATTGATAAAGCTGAAATAATCAGTTTGTTGACGGTGGGATTTAATCTTTCACACAATACGCTCGATAGAACCTTATACGCGATGTTGAGGAGGCTTATTCCACGGTACTTGGTGCAGATTGTGGGGTCTCCATTTTTATGGCTTGGGCATAGCCCACTTAAATTCCAATCGTTGGGCATTCTTTCGTCCGACCATATTTAACAAAGAAGCTAATGCATGCTGCTTATCAATTTTTCGCCTCGTGTATGAATAGATCGGCCGGCAATCCATCGGCCCCCGCCGCTTTATTGCTCTTCAGACGGGAATTTGCTATTCAAACTTTTTCATGGTCGGGCAATAGAATATCTGCTCCTTTGTCATCGATTGGGGAATCGGGTTCGCATCCTTTCAGCGTTATGCTTTCACTGCCATTCAGAAGGCTAGAGAGCATTTCGGCCTATCCGTTTTTCTGTCTGCAAAAGTGTTCCGCTTCCCTCTTCTCCATCTCTCTACTGCGACACGGCACTCCTCGTCGTACCAGCTGTTCTTTTGCACTTTCCGAAAATCAATGGTTTCGCTTGCAGCTGTATGTAATCAGCTTGAAATACCGTCCAACAGTTCCCTTATACCGAGATGTTGACGAGTGCTCTCTGAGAGCAGGAGTGCAAGTCGAGTGGAAAAGCGTTCGACTGTCTGTTGTGATTGCCACTTCTCGACGCAGAATCTTCCTTATGTTTGTTGACGTGTTTGTAGTCGTCCGAGTCGATGTTAGGGCCTCGGGGAGTACGCACGCAGAACACTGGAGGCGTGTCTTCCGTCCATCACAACATGATCGATCTGGTTAGCGGAGTTTCGAACCGGAGACAATCAATGCTGGAATCTAGTACTACAGATAACCATATTTCGGGTCCCAGCGAAATCGATCAGCCTAAACCCATTTGGAGATGTTTCCTTGTGGAGGCTGAGGTTACCGACTGTAGTGCTAAAAATATCTTTTTTGTCCACCCTGGCGTTGAAGTCGCCAAGCACGATTTGGACATCGTGGCGGGGGCATCTCTCAATGGTACGCTTCAAGCACTCATAAAAAGCATCTTTGGTCACATCGTCCTTCTCTTCCGTCGGGGCGTGGGCGCAAATAAGCGATATGTTGAAGAACCTCGCTTTGATGCGGATTGTGGCTAGACATTCATCTACCAGGGTGAATGATAGTACTCGGCGACGGAGTCTCTCTCCCACCACGAATCCAACACCAAACTTGCGCTCCTTTATATGGCCACTGTAGTAAATGCCACAGGGACCTAAACGTCTCAGTCCTTGTCCCCTCCATCGCATTTCTTGGACGACGGTGATGTCTGCTTTCACTCTAACGAGGACATCAACCAGCTGGGCAGCGGCACCTTCGCCATTAAGGGACCGGACATTCCAGATGCGTGCCCTCAATTCGTAGTCCTTATTTCGTTTGCCATGGTCGTCATCATAAGGGGGGTATCTCATCCGAGGCTGGTTGTTAGTTTTCATTGGGCTGTTTTTTTTACGTGGCGGTTCCCAAACCCAGCGCACAACCTTATGTAGGGGATGCTTCGCCTTCTCACTTTGGCTCGCCTTCAAACGGATGTTCTTAGGGTAGGGTTCCTAGAGGATGCGTGGTCAAAGACCGGAAGTCGTGAGCTGCTTGAACCATGTGTAAAAGAATCGTTTCTGGCCACTCCCATGTGAATGGTGATCAGAGAACTTTCCTCACTTGCGTGAAGTTGCGTATATATTAGTTTCGTTACGAAGTCGCAGGCTGGCATGATTCAATTGCATAAATAGTTTTTATTTATGCTTATAAAGACATTTGTGAAAATTAAAAGGATATGCGTTTACATTTTTGAAGAAAAAAATATTGCATTATATATTAGGGTAATCAACTGTTCATGGCATAAAAAATTTGCTTATTGAAATCTTAAGGGTATTAATATCTTTTTATAGCACTTTTTCGTTGAAATAACTCACATATTGGCCAATTTATAGGGTACAAAGTCGATTATCGTTATACAAACATTATATATATGGGGACTAGGGGAATTATTGGTCCGATTCAACCTACTTCCGGCATGCAGACATTCCATAGTCAGAGAAGTACTATCCCTGAATTTCAATTAATTATCTGACATTGACCGAAATTTTCGAACAAAAGTCAACTACAGGTACCGGGGTCCACTGTACCAAATATGAGTTTTATATATACATAAAAAATTGAGTCCAAACTAATACTACTTTCAAATATATTGCAAGTATTTGCTTTTAAATGCATAATTTAGAGGAAAATTTAGAATGAACGCTCAAATGTCTAGCTAATTTCGTCGAAAATGTTACTCATACGCACCGGTGATCATCATCTACACGCTCTTAATTTCCAACCAGAATTGCTGCGTAGACATACCGTTGGCAACGTGTTTTTATGAATGCAAATCCGCTCACACATTTGGCGCTATCAGAGCGCATTCAGTTGGGGTGTCTATTAGCGAATTAGCGTTCCACTATTTAAACTTCTACTATGTTTGCTTAGAGGTGTGAGTGCTCAAATATAACAGCGTACACAGCGTGTTTGTCTTTCGAACTAAACGCAAATGTTTAGCGTTAAGTAAATGCGTTTGCTTCCGCTCTATGCATTTAACATTTCTGTCATAAAAATTGCAATAATTTTGGTTGCTATTTCCTTCCTGTATGTTGCAGTGAACTAATATAATTTAATGTTATTGCAGTATTGGAATAAGAAAATAATAGTCTATATTTTATAATAAATAGAATAATGAGTAGGTTTTTGGATTGCTAATGTGTAACAAAATCCATGTTCTACACACTTTTATGTAGAGTGCCTGTTTGATGGCGCAACTAGATCTTTAAATGCCCATTGCTGAACAACCGGCACCAAAATCCCCTCACTTATTGTCTCTTCTCAGTCTAATCAGTACGATAACTTGTATCTGTGCAACCTCTGAAATATAGACAAAAAAACCCTCGACCGATTGTTTCGATTATTTTGTTATACAAAGCCTTCGCCCTATGACATAGATATATAATTTTTAAATGAAATACTATATACAGTACAGATTTTTATTAAAATGTTTCACTTTCTAAATCTAATCTACAACCCACACAAAGGAGAAGTGCATATCCTCTCCGGATAACTTAACATTATTTTAACACGATTAAGAGTGTTTCGGGTAAAACCAAGTGCAAAAAGATTGCCAGACGGAGTTTATTAGAAAAAGGATATCGTAGAAAACTGGAGTGGATATTGAGCGAAAATCAGGTCACGGGTTGACAATCGAACGGTTCGCAATCAACTATTGAGTTGAGAAGAATGTCTCCCGTTTTCAGAGGGCTAATTAGTAATTCCTTAAACATAGATGGTCATGTCAAATTCCAAAACATATATTTTAGTTAATTGTTCCTTTCATAAAACACTCTGTAAGTCACAATATATTTCGGCTATAGTTAAGAACGACTTTCACGGTATTGTAGACAGCAGATATTGAAGCCGGAGCATTTTGTAGTGAAAGTATTACAAACTCAGGTACATACGCAATCACAGGAAAAACAGCGTAAAAAAAACACTAAAAACTACTCCTTGCAGACAGTTACTTCGAAGTAGGTACGTAAGTTTGCAACGGAGGTACGCGTAACGAACTAATGTGAGCGTTAGCCAAACACTAAGCTTGGTAAACACATTAAAGCGAGCACTGCTTTTCTAACGCGCAAGGCTTTTTTTCTCTTAATGAATAGGAAGAGAAAATAAAACACTACAATTGCAGCGAGCCAGATAGAATAGGCTGGCCACCTCTGGGATTTGTTTATACACACCCTGTAGGGATGAATACTGTGCCTTTTTGTTCACAGGAGTGCATTTAATTACGTATACGCCATGTTCCTTCGGCAAGTGCTAATAGCTAATGTGGCACATTATAACACTGTATTATTAAAGAAACTATGGTAAAACACTATCTGCAAATTCACCAAATGTTGTTGTTGGTCGTTTTTAATGCACATTCATTTTGATCCTTGGGCTTGCACACAATTAAATTTTTTATTTCATTTATTTTATTTTATAATTTAATTTATTGCTTTTTGAAAGTCATTATTTTCAAAGAATTGTTATTTTCGATAAACGAATTTCCAACAGTAATGAAATTAATTAGATTTAATTAAAAGCAGATATCAGAAGACAGATGTCTAAATTTATGCGACGGAATTTACTCAGAGGTATGTACGTACATGTAATATTTTTAAGCACACAGTGTAACTTTGTTTGAAGTTATTTGACTTAATTTTAATATTAAATTTCAGATTAATTGAGGCGACGAATTTTTGTTTAATTATGTTAATACAAATAATTGTGATAAAGTAAGGGAAAAGTGTCATTAAACAGCTCTTGAGCAGCAGAAAGGTTATACAAGTAACATTATATTTTTTTTAGGTTGGCAGGACTGTCTTTAACATTTGTTAAGCTTCCGCGACACGATTATTTCGTGAAAGTTCTTCATTCATTCATATTCGCACAGTTTCTATACGCTTCCCCTTGTTTTATGAACGCATTAATTTTTATTTTATAGTTAATTTAAAAATTAGAGTTAGCAATTAATAGTTTAGTCAACTTTAAGTGTACGATTTAAATGAGCATTTTTATTTACAATATGAAAAATATTAATTTCTGCAATTTCCTTACATGCGCCAAATATTGAGATATTTCAATTTCAGTCTAGCAAATACGGGACAATAATATGTTATTTTGGACCATATTTCTTTTGAACACATTCACTAAGTTTCAGCTTGTTGTAAATTTAAGTAACTTCGTTCTTTTTTTCTGTTTGATATGACCGGAAAATTATTTATTTGAAACTTTCGGCTTTGATAAACGAGTAAATTTTACGACTTTGGAAGCAATTAATATAACGTTATAAACCTTTGCACGAATTATGCGATTAGATCTGTCACCTTATGGCCAAACATTGTTCAAATCCCCCAAATCTCTTCAAGTCCCTAGGTACCGAATATTTGGAATCCAGTGCCAAAGTTGACTCTTTACCCAAAATATTGGTCAATGAATCAGATTTACGGTATTTTATTAAACTTCATTTAATGTAATTAAATTATTATCTTTTTGCTATATTTTTTTTAGTAATTTTTATTTATTATTTCTAATTATTTTATTTTATTTTGATTTACCTTTATATCAATTTATACATAGGCATTTTGATTTACTTCTTTTTACTTTTTCTAACATTATTATTTTGGTCCGCAGATTTGAAAATAATTTATTTTTTTATAAGTAATGGAACTGTTTCTTTTAAATATTTACTTTCAAAAATTTGTTATATAAAATAGGGAGAAAAATTGTCTAACAATATTAAATTAATTAGATTTATTGAACATAAAATAACATCACACTTGGAGTGTACTCAAACGTACAAAATTATTCGACGGAATCAAGGCAATGTTACGTTCATATTGTAGAATTGAGCTCACAGTACAGTCCTCGTTAAAGTTGTTTAATTAAATTTTAATAATATATTTGAGATTTGTAGAGTATAAAAAATATAATAACACCAAAACAGAATTCTTAGTTAATTAATAAATTATTTTGTTAAGAAAATTTCTCTTTTCTGTTGTGAAAGTATTTTTGTAATATTCATACAGTTTTATATTCACATTTATAAATCAAAATTTATTTTGGCAATTTAAATATTTTTTTGTTGTTACACAGTTTGCTTAGCAATTGCCATCAGTTTGATAAGCTGCATTTAAAGATCTTAAGTTATTAATTTAGTTATTTCAAAATTTTTTGATTTGATAGGGAAAACAATTTTTTGACTTCGTTTCGCTTATGCTTTCGTATTTTGAGCAGCTCAGGGATAAAGCGCTCGCAATAGGGAAAATATCTAATATTATTTTAGGTTTGTTTAGCAATGCTATATAATTTTTATTATGATAGTTAACGCTATAGCATGTCTTATGCTTTAACTAACTTATGCTCTGACTAGCAATTTGTTGTAGCAATTAATTGTATCTTGGTCTTATAATAAATATTAGTAGTTATTGTGCTTTGTTTTTCATCGCAAAAATATTTGTGATTAGAAATTTCGAACTTTACTCTCAAATTTTTTTGCTTTGTTATTTAGTATGCACTTTAAATTATTTTATAAATTTTTGCTTTGCATCATACATATCAAGGTGTTATGTGAACTTAAAATATACTCAGTTCTTCAACTTTTTAAAAAATAATTTATAATTATGTCCGGTTATGTATTGTACATATAAATATTTATTTTTATAATTTTTTATTTGCTTCGACTGCTTAAACTATATTTATTTTTATTCAAATTTTTTATTTGTTTCATTTTTTTTACTTGAATTGAAATTATCTGTTTTTTGTTTTATTTAATTATTATGCTACTCATTTTAATAATTTTATTTTATTGTTTTCATAACAAATCTCAAATTTCTTTTCGTAAAATTATTCGTGTTTTTAATTAACAATTAAACTTAATCTTAATTTGTTAAGATATTTGCACTTCACAAACTTCAAGTCACTTTTGTATTACCTTTAGAAATTTTTCGATTCCTTTGCAGATTATAATAACATTTTTTACCATTTCACATTTTATACAAAAATACAACCACAATTATTTATACAATATTACATTCTTTCATATCATAACTTGACAATAACAAGCTAACACGCTTGCAATACAGCTGCTCAAGCATATTCGTGCAGTTATATTGAATTCAGCTTTAAATTCCACCACAAACTTATTTCCACCTTCAACTTTGAACTTCGGTAATTTTACCGGCCTTATGCTTTTATATATGTATTCTCAGTAACAGTCTTATATACATATAGTACAATAACACAAAGTTGAGCGCGCGTTAGGAAAAAAATCCACCACCGTTTCACAACCATTAACGCCGAAGTCCAAAGTAAAACTGAACTAAATTGCGACCGACACGCACTGATGATACGACCAAATTGAATTAGCGAAGTCGTCCTATCGGCAAACTAACGAAGTGCAGGAGCTACTAACGAAATCATGAAAAGCTTAAACGAAGCATCAATTTGAGCGCACGAAGTCCTAATTGTATTTTCAACTGTATGGTTAAATGTGTGCGGGAACTATGCTGTTTCGGCAGCTTACCAACGACGAATGAAATTTGTCGGAAAAACGTTTAGCAAATCTGAATCACGAAGTCAGCTCTATGTTAGCCCACGTTCTCATCAAATGGCAACCGCTCGTTGCATTCGTTTTCCTTGAACAATGATATTTTGCTTAGTTGGATTATTAATGGCAGATAGAGGACATGTTATTGTTTGAAAAATTTACAGTATGCAGAAATTTGTAACATTAAATAGTTTTTAATGTAATTGAGTTAAATTTATTCTGTTTCAGTGTAAAATGAATAGTACTAAATAAATTTAAGAAAAGATACGGTTACTAGCAATAAATAAATGTTTAAAGGCGCATTTTGAAATATGCTTAACCCTTGTGTTGCTACCCAAAAAAAATCACACTGTCTGCCGCCCAGGGTACCCGGGTACCCGTACGCAAATTCGTGCGTATAAGTGCGTTAGACGTAAAGATAATTGAGTGCATTCTATCAGGATCTCTTTATTGACATCTGAGAAAGGTATTTCTACTTGAATGTACCATATAAATTATGTACAGACACCTTCATAGTCCTAAATCAAGAATAAAACGCGCGCTGCTCTAACGTAAATTTCTCGTTTTTGCGAAGGCCAGTTGCGTGGAATTTAAGTGATGGGGAAACAGGTCGCTCTCTTAATTGCTTTGGACCTCAGGAACGTTCCAGAATTCCGTGAAACGAATATAAGCGGTATAGTTAAGTTTCCGTCGTTGACTCAACGAGTCACTCCAGTCAGTGTGGATAGTTCGTTAGCGTGTGTGCATATGGAGGAGTTACCGAAAGCACAGTTTTTGAGGTAATGTAAATAAAATAAATACACGATTTATTTACAACGATGGGTTTTTAATTTTATCGAAAATTTAATGCGAAAAATATGAATAAAATAACATAAAATATGAATAAAATAAAATAAAATAAAAAGAAAAACAAAGCTGTAATACTTATTAGTACGATGCACTATGATTATGAAATTTCTGATGCAGCTCACAAAAAACCAGAAATGATTTTGTTTTATAATCAAACAAAAGCTGGCGTTGACACCATGGATCAAATGTGTACGAGGTACTCCACCCGACAGCGAACGTGTAGATGGCCGCTTGCTTTCTTTTTCAACATCCTCGACATTGCAGGCGCACCTGCTTATGTCATCTACTATGAGAATAACAGCATGCTTTGCAAGAAAACAAACAGACGAAGACTTTTCCTTCGACAATTGTGAAAAGAATGAGCAATGCCGATGATCGAAAGTTTCTTTGAACGGCCAATAGTAGAGGTGGTACCCAGAAATGACAAATGTCGAGGCGCCACTGGGAGGGGAGCTGTTGATGGATTTTGTTACATTTATAACGAGCAGCCTATTCGCAAACGACGAAAAACACGGAAATCCTGCGTTGAGTGCGATAAGCCCGTATGCGATCAGCATTCGGTGAACATTTCTAAATGTTTACATTGTAATGAGTAATTTTGAGATTTTCTTAATTTTTTAATTAATTCTTAAAATTTAGTTATTCAAATTTACTTGTTCAAATTATTACTTATATTTCACTGTGCAAAAAGCAAAAAAATCATTAATTTTTTTGTAACTTCATGTCGGAAAATAAAATTATTATTATTATTATATTAAGTATATTTTATCAATAAATATTTAAAAATGAACATAATTTGTTATAGTTATCATACAGATACTTATTTACTCCTTTTAGATATAAAATAAAATTATAATCATAATGTATTACACGAACTGCGCCGAATTTCTGTCGGGGTACCGGGTACCCGGGTGGCTGAGACGTGTTTCTATTTTCAGACGTAACATTTCTGAAGTTAGAAAAAAATTTGAGCTATGTATAATGCACAATTCGCTAGATAATCGGTTAAACTATGGGGATCCAAGAGGATTTTAGCCTATCATTTTTAGAAAAAATATTATTCAACAAAATACACGCCGGTGGGTACCCGGGTACCCGGGTGGCAACACAAGGGTTAAACATTGATGTTAAGAGCAATGAGGAGGTGAAAACTCTCTATACTCGTATCTAATAATTTTTAACAGAACTTAGCAATAAATAATAACAAATAATAGCGAGTTATTTCGAAATATGTAATGAAATGAGCATTCAAGGAATTTTCACAGGTTTTTAACATACAGTTATGTACACATTTTTAGTTTTAACAGCACGAGAGTGTAGAGAGTTTTAGAGATTTTAACAGTTAAACTTAAACTTATTCTGTATAAAAGTATTGAGGGTACTTTATATATGTATATATATAAATATATAGGAAAAATTCGTTAAATGAGAGCTCGTAGAGATTTTTAACGGTTGTGAGTTAGACTGGAACCGATTATGTATTAATTTTAACAACATGAGCTTGCAGAGAGTGTGTAGAGATTTTTAACATATGCGTATTAAACCTAAGTCGATTTTGTGTAAGAGCAACGGTTACTTGCAATATATAAATATATATAGGGAGTAACTTTGAAATTTTAATTTTAAAACCATGAACGTGAAGAGAACTTGTTGAGCTTTTTAACAGACGTGGGTTAAACTTGAACAGATTCTGTAAATATAGGAAGTAATTTCGAAAGATGACAGAATTGTGAATTTTAACAGTATGACCATGCAGAAAGTTTTTGGAGATATTTAACAGATGCGAGTTAAACTTTAACCGATTTGATGCTAATATTTTGTAAGTTAACAGTATTAGAGTGCAGAGAGTATGTACAGCTTTTTAACATAAAAAAGGTAAACTTGGACAGATTTTATATAAGAGTAAATATTACCGTGTTTAAGAGTGAAAGTTACAAGCAATGAATAAATATATTAAAGTAAGTAAAGAAATATGTTAAAATTTAAAATTTAACAGTATAAACGTGTAGAGAGTTTGTAGAGACTTTTAACAGAACACTATATAAACCTAGTTATATTGAATTGTATGAAGCCAAAGAATACTAGCAGTAAATAAATGTATGAGGAGTAATTTCGAAATTGTTTTAATACTGTAGGTTAAGTGAATGAACATATGTATAGATGTTTTAACACAACGAAGCACAAGCTTAAGCCGCATTTGTTGGAGAGTAATGGTTAGTCATCTTCTCTGCTCAATATAAATATTGTTCAACAAGTGCAGAGCTTTACCAATCGAAACAATTGCGAGTTATGAGATTATACCTTACCCTACGCCTGCCTACGTTCATAAAAATCATCATCGTATACTTTACAAATTTGAACCTCAGCATGGGGTATTTGCATATTAATAAGCCCAACGGGATAGTTTGCTAATATTGTTAGACAAAATTAATAATTTTTAATTTTAATTGAATAATCATCTTCATAAAGCAACCTTAAGATAACTTGTCAATTCAAACAAACTTTAAAAGCCATACAATTTGTATAAGCCTACCGGATAACAAACAGATCTAAGTGTTTATGTATACTTTAAGGAACTGCTATATATTGCTTTAGTGATACACTAATATTGATATTGTGAGAGCTCTATTAATACTGGTATACCACTGTTGGTACTGAACTCTTCAATTCGATAAATTACAGCTAATTTTGAAGATCATCGCATCTATCATTAAACAAGCTTCTAAAAGCTTATACGTTAAAGCGAGACAAATTTTACAATTGCCGGTTCTGCAAAGCCTATATTAAGTTTATATAAAATGAAGTAAATGAAATTAGCTTAATGTAGGTCAGTTTTGTTTACAATATTTTCTGAGTGAATAGCACGTAATGAGAGAACGACTACACGAAATCGCCGTAAATAAAGTGAGATGTGTATTTCGAATGCGCAACTCAGCGTAAATCAAGTATTTACAGGTGAGGTATTAAGTTGGTGATAGCTCGAATGAGTTACTTGTACTCTTCCACTTAACACTCTCATCAATAGAAATGAGTAACTGAGAGATTGAGACTGAGAAAGAATTGTTAATCAAAGGGATATTTGAGTTTTATTTTGAGTTCGAAGGAGCTGTGAAATACACTAAAAGGAAATGAGCTGTAAAAGTATGACAAAATAAATAACTAAAAATGCGGTTGCAATAACTTTTCTATTAATATTAGAAATTATTTGAAATGGAAAGTGTGAATGTTACATCCAACTAACACTCGACTACATACAATCAGCGAACGCATATTTCCTCTTATTGCTTTAATTAATTTAATCTTACGCTTGTATGAATAAATAAGTTGACTGAGTTTTTCAATATAAGATACCGTTATTTCCTACATTTATTCTAAACATATCTGGACGTGGACAATTTTTGGCAAAAACTTGAACGAGTTTTAGGTATTAGGTGCAACAACAAATAGGCTATAAATTGCTGAATTACAGCTCATTGGCCCATTTTATGGCTGAAGACTGAAATTTAACTAAGTAATTGTTGAAATGCAGCAAATGATTATATGATACATTTTTGGGAGGCATTTGTTAGCTGGTGTTTTGAGCAAAAGTTTAGTGTGCTCATATCAGTCAGTCAGATCTTGAAGTTCAAAGGATACCCATGCATTTAATGAACTTTTGAAAATAGGTATAAGAAAAACACAGGCTTTTGCTTTACAAACGAATTTCATACTATATATTTATACAAATACAATAATATAATATAAAAAATATTCGAAAGTCATAGTTTTGCAAAATTTTGTCATTTTTTTAAGAACCCTTAGTTTGGAAATAGAACGACCATAAAAATTAGATTTTTGTTTTCATGAACCAATAATAAAAAACCAATATTTTAAATCTGAGGTACTTCTTACCATAATATTATATTAAGCTATATTCTAAATTTCGCTTTCTCCATTCTGGCAATATTTATACCATGTTGCTACTCAAACTTGCTAGTTCGTCTTCACCCCCTTTAATTTACATCTACGCGCTCTGCAGTTTGTTTGCTTGGTATAATACACAAACATTTCAACACAGTTTTGAATGACGGCGGTACGAGAACTGTCTGTTGTATTGCTTAAATATTAATAATTCAAATCAAACGAATGAAATTCTTTTTTGCTGAGTGGCGTTTTGACTGGGACCAATGTTCAACAGGTAGAACAAATGTCAGAAAAAAGAAATAAGGAAATGGAATTGTTTTGCGTTCGAGAATCAGAAACAAATTAAAACTGTAGTGCATATTCTTTGTCAAAGATTTGTCTTTGTCTTACATATCGTATACTATAAAATGTAAAGACTTTCTTCATAATTTTAAAATTATTCCTTTTTCAAAATCTATGTCGTTCCCATCAAAGTAACCCCTCTTGTCCATCACAATACACAAGTATTATTCAATGCGCTGGCGATTCACGTTTATTGGATTTAATAGACTCAAATCGATTACCCGGAGTAGTTGTTTTAGTTTGCTGAATAGCCAAAAGGCAAATAGAGCTAAATGAGGTGAATATGGTGGTTGAGTCACGACATTGGTTAAAAATTTGGCGAAAAGCTCAAGAGGACTTAATCCAGTGTGCGACGGTGCATTATCGCGGTGTCAAGAGTTGTCGGGCAATAATTTCGGGCTCTTCGCGCAAACGACGCATAACATTCAAAAAGTATTGATTGTCGACAGTTAAGCCAGTCGTAGGGAATTCGGAGTGCACCGCAACTCGATAATCGAGGAAAACTGTTAACATAACCAAGATTTTTGACTTATTTTGACGTGATTTTTTCGGCTTCGGCTCACCTTTGCCATGATATTTGAAATTGATCATCTGTTCCGGGACATAAACATCGATCCAAAACTCATCGCCAGTAATAATACGTTTCATGTCATACTGGTGGTCGGAAATCGTTGCTTCACAAATTTTAACGCATCGCTGTGGAACCAATCGTGGTTTCACTTTTTTTAGGCCAAAATGATCTTTCAAAATAATTTTCACTGATCCTTCCGATATTCCAACAATGTCAGTAGGATTTCTGACTGTTAATCATCGTTTCTCAAGCACCAATGCATTTATTAACGGCACTTCTTTGTTGAATAATTTCACTCATCGTAAAAATCGCCTTATGCACTTTATGTACTTCAGAAAGACAGGCGCTTGCTAAACATTAACGAATATTTTAATAACCTTTGACGCATTTTTAGCACACAGACATATCATTGTAAGGGAGACATTATCGCCGAATTTCAATTATATATTTAAGTCAATCACCGATACTTGCGTAAAAAGTCAACTATGGCTCCTAGGGTCCAAATATTCGATACCTAAGGGCCTGAACAGTTTTTGATGGATTTTTTGGTCCATGAAGTAGCATACCCCAAATACACTATTTTTGCAAAGATTTATTTCGTTATGATGTTTGGTTCTTGATTTGAACACTCACCCGGTGGTCAACACGTCTCATCATCCTTATCGGCTTTATGAACAAAAAAGATATCGTACATACATAACCCAATATCTAACTCTATTCGTTTTAGGTGATACGTACAGCAGGTAGGTGAACAAAATTATTATACTGTGTAGCAACATGTTTCCAAAGTATAAAAAATTAAAAACATTTATAAGTAATTAACGTATGGTTTTTAAATGTTTGTAACTTCTGTGAAAAGAAAAATAGTATACATTTTAAAATAGTTAACTGTTCCACTCGAAAGACATTTTATGATTAAGTGATTACTAAGAAAATCAGTTGCTATCTAAAATTTTAATATTGTGCATCTAAACTAGTCTATGGTATAATAAAGATTAGTTTTTAATTACTTAAACTAATTTTTCGGGAATCATACAAAGATTCGAAAAATTTCATTTGGAATTTTATATTTGGTTGGACAAATTTTTCTTTTATGGTTTTACCTTAGATTAAATATGCAAGCAGATGTGCAAGAAGGTATAAGTTGAACTAAAATCACATCTAATTTTGCGGTACACATTAGAGGCTGTTACATAGGTAGTACTACTAATACCATCTATGTAATTTCTATTATTTAAATTAAGACTATTAGTTAAGGAGATATAGCATTATATGTGCATACATACATATTTTGTGTTGTAACTTTTTTTTCTGTAACTGTACACTTGTTTTTATAGTAGATTGCTCTTGTAATATACAGTTATTATTTACTGCTAATCGATTGCTTCTTCTTATTTCATTCGTAGTACGCGTTTTTTACTATGTCTTTCGAAAATAGTGGAGAATATTTAATACTTAACCGCCATAGAAATACAATTAGTATTTTCTTAAAAAACCTTCAAAGTACCTATGGCACTAATCAATGTAGTGGTTAAAAACCAAAATAGACACGAGCCTTGCACTCGTTGATCAAATGAGTTCTTCACAAATAAAGCGTTTTTTGGATTTAGATGTAACAAGAATGCGAGTTTGTCAAATTATTCATCAATATCCTAGCATAAAACACCTTTCTATGTTACCACAACCAGACCTTTTGCCTAGACATATAAGTGCACGTTTAGCATTTGCAGATAAATACCAATTTTGGGATGAAGAATGGCCAAGCGTTGTGTTCAGCGATGAAAAAAAGTATAGTCTCGATGGACCTGATGGTTTTAATGAATATTGGCATCATACACAAAACACTCGGCGCAAGTGTCTCCGTCGAGTACATGGCGGAAGTTCTATAAAGGTGTGGGCAGGTTTTTGTTATGAAAGAAAAACTCCAATATGCTACATATCAACAAAAATGAATACACAAATATATTTAGACTTGCTTGATAATGAATTGATAGAATTTGCAGACCAATTTTACGATGACAATTGGAGCTTCCAGCGAGACAATGCCCCGATCCACAATTTAACCAGATTTAAACCCTATCGAGGATCTGTGGGGAATACTATCAGATAGAGTTTTTAAAAGTGGACGCAAGTTTACTACCCCAAAAGAGCCAAAACTGGCAATACAGAAAGAATGGGCTTCAATAGACATGTCAACGCTAAAATCTTTGGTTGAATCGATGCCATCATACCTAACCAAGTCAAAATGAATAAAGGAAAGCACATTAATTACTAAAAGCCTAATGACGTTACTATAAAAATAAATATATAAACAAAAACCAAAACTTTGATAGCTCGCTTTATTTCCAAATTCAATGGCTTTGAAGTCGTGCACATATAATTTCTTTACTAAGGTGGGTGTGGTTGTAGTCCGATTTGTGACATAGCAATTTAATAAAAATGTTACGTACTAAATTTGGTGGAAATCGGTTGATCAGGTCCTGAGATATGTGATTTCACGAAAAAGTTGGCGGTGTCAAGCCCATCGTCCAATTTTTCATCAACTCCCATAAAGCTTTCTCATATAATTTCGGAGATAAACTTTCTCTCTGGAGTTATTTTTTATTAATTCACCTATATACAAACTCATGACTTTTTATACTACGGTGTCAGCATACCAAGTTTCGTCAAGATATCTAAATTTTTACGCAAGTCACTGCTTGCACGGACGCACGAACAGACAGACAGTTATTCGGATCTTAACTCGTCTCGTCATCTTGACGAGATAACCCTATATCTATCTCGTTTAGGTGATACATACAACCGTCAGGTGAACACAACTATATTTCTAGAGTATAATTAGAGCTTCAATTTCAGTATAGGTTAAACGCGCTTTATTTTCTCATACATTCTACAACAATTAAAGAGTTAATCGCAATATGAAAACATGTGTTAATATAGCCAATATCTCCTCCTTCTTCTTCTTCTTTACTGGCGTAGACACCGCTTACTCGATTATAGCCGAGTTAACAACAAGGCTGTCGTTTAGTTTTCATTGGTACTGTTTTTACGTGGTGGGTCCCAAACCCAGCGCACAACCCTGCGGAGGGATGGTTTCGCCTTCTCACTTTATCTCGCCTTCAAACGGATGTTCTTAGGCTACCCAGAGGATACTTGGTCAAAGATCGGAAGTCGTGAGCTGCTTGAGTCATATGTAAAAGAATCGTTTCTGGCCACTCCCAAGTGAATGACGATCAGAGAACTTTCCTCACTTGTGTGAACTTCTACACATGACTCCATCCTCCCAATATCTCCTTGGTCTCTTATTATTTCGAACAAGATAGTTGAAATGCCGGCAACCATTGCTTTTATGCTACGTTAGTCAGTTTTCAAAATCGGAGCAATTTTTAATAAAGTAATAAAATGATACTCGTACTCTTAAACTTGATTAAATAAAATATTTTAAATAACTATTCACTGGCGTACAATCGACACAAAACTATTCCTTATGGCTTACAAGCAAAGCATTAATAAAAGTTGCTTGAAGACGTTAATATGAATATCACGCTGCTTAGGCGTCACTTTATATTTACTATATACTTTTTTACTTCTAAACGCATGTAAATAGTACCCTTAGGTCCGATGTCATTTACACGCAAAACATTGAATTAAATTATTCAGTGGTGCAAATTAGAAAACAGAGTGCCTAAGTTCTGTACTGTCTTCTGTAAAGTGCGTAGAAAAGGGAAAACACGCAAACATTTTGTTAACGAGAAAGGGCAAAATGCGAAACGGAATGCGAAATGAAATGCGTAACGTTTTTTAGGTACTCTAGTTTATTTTTTGCTTTATTAGTATCTGTGTAAGGAAAGCAAATTGTTGCAAATGGCAATCGTAACAGAAACAGCTCTAATGAAGAAGGTGCACTAACGCAATGTATCAAATATTTTGGGTAGATATATTATAAGAGTGTGAAGTCCTAGATACATTAAGTGAAAGGAAAGAGAAAATTCAATTCAATTTCATATCGTTCCGGTAAATATTTTTGAAGTTACATGCAAATTTGAAAAGGCGTTTCAGAGTGCTTGGAAGTGCATTGCAAATTTTAAATGCATTTTTTTTCAAAATGGTGCTTTCACAGTCGGTGACCAACATTACTCGAAAACGGTAACCCGATTAGTTTTAAATTTTAACACGAGCTTCTTAAATATATTATTTTTAGTAATCAATCTAAGATTTTTTCTCGTCGATAAATATCTTATTTTATAAACAAGTTAAGGCCGACATTTTCGTAAAAAATTTTCTTTTTTTTTTTGAGAAACCGCAAATTTGTCTAAAATTTTTTTTTTGCTTATTCCTTTGATTTGTTTTACTAGTTTTGGCATCACTTTAACGAAATCTGTTTGGGTTTTTAATTTCAGAGGATCCAATTCAGAGACACAGTGGTCACACTCCTGTCATAAAACAAACAGTCGTCGCAGTCACTTGGCTCCCACGTCATTGTTGACAGTCATAACGTCTATCTTGGAACCAGTATTAACAACAACAAAGACAGCAAAAACGTAAAACTTGCACAAAATGCAATTCTTGCGCCTTTATTTATGGGTAAAGTCACTTAAGACATCAATTTAGTGGAGCATGCATAGTGCTTACCAAATATATCACGTATACGCATACGCATATGTGTTTAGATGTGATAAACAACAATGGTTACGCTACGTGATTTCGTTGAAATACTCATTTGAAATTGAAATGTACTTTTGGAGATATAAATGTATACAAATATATTTATTTATATATGTACACTTTGTAGGGGTCTTTTTCTGAACATTTTAACAGGTGCTTTTGAATTGGATTATATTTTATGAAAACTGAAGTTGATGTGTAATGTTGATATGTATTTCTGTTGAAGAATAATTTTACAATACTTTTTTTTTTGATATCAAAATAAGCTTTTTTAATGGATTTTATTTAAAAGTATGTGGAAAACTTTCTTGAAAAGTTAAGTCTGATGCTCGTGTAGTATTACCAAGATTATTATCAATTTAGTGCAATACAACTCCAGCCGAACGGTTTTGGTACCATAGTATTCAATGAATATGTTCTGAAAAATTTGGATACAGCAACTAGGGCTCTTAAAACTATACACATATCCTGAAAAAAAAATTATTTTATGAAACTTTCATATTTATATATACATTGTACACATTACAAACAATGATATAATTTGGTCAATAACATGTCCAGTCACCACCGGTGTCGATAATTGCCTGGCATCTCCGAGGCATGCTTTCTACTAATTTAACGGCGCATTCTAGTGACAAGGATCTCCAGATCCGACGAATTTCGAAAGACAACTGCTTCACTGTATGTGCGTCTTTCACGACGCTTCTATTTAATATATGTCCACACATTTTCAATAGGGTTTGCATATAACGACTGCGACGGCCAATCCAATGTAACGATGCCAGATTGAGTTTTCCACTGAGTACAAAGCTTCCTGCGGTATTTAGGATCGTTGTCCTCCTGCAGAATCCAATCTTTATTTTTTCTGATGAACCATCGTTTGGCAGATAGCAGTAAAGTAGATTATTATTATTTTCTCGGAATTTTGGTTGCCAGTAAAGATGTACAAAGTACCGAATCCCTGCTCTGAGAAGCAGCCCCAAAGATGCACCAGCCTATTGGTGGAAGTTGACCAGGCTCGCGTGAGTACAGAACGTGGCCATATAGAACATTCATCAGTAAAAATTACATTTTCAAAATCTCTATCAATATTGTCATGCACCCAAGCGAGCCGCTTTGTCACAAGTTTTTCAGTCAACAGAGGCTTCTTCATTGTGTTGTGCCATTTCGGATCATGAGCATGAAGAAGGGTTCCGATAGTTCCGTAGGATATATCTAAGCCTTTTGCAATGTTAAAGCAGGGCAGTGTGGCACGACGCGTTGTCGTGATGAAGGATCCAGTTACGAGCGATGTCTGGGCACACCCTGTTGACTCGTTTTCTCATTTTTTCGAGTACTTGACAATAGTAGACTTGATTCACAGTTTTCCCCGGTGGAACGAATTCTTTGTGGACGATTCCACGGCTATCAAAAAAGGCAATAATCATCGTTTTCACCTTCGACTTGCTCATGCGAGCTTTTTTCGGGCGGGAGGCGCGCAGAGACAACCATTGTGAGCTTTGGCGTTTGGTTTCCGGGTCTCGTTTTTCACTTGTTCCAAACAGCCTTTGTTTCGCCCGAACTGGCGCAAAATTTAATCGCGACGCGTTGTTCTTGATTTCGTTTTTCCATTTTCGTGACGAGCACTACAAACACACGTCTACACAACTTGACGCAGCAGGCGAACTAAACAAGCTGGAGTAATGGTGCATACATCAATAGAAAGGAGAGGAATGCCGAAAAAAGCGAAAGAGAATTTCAGGATCACAGGTTTACCACAAGCGCGGCAATAAAATCAGTCTCATTACTTAATTGTCAAACCTCGTATGACGATTGGCGGTGCAAAGGGGACCCGTGTGCCTGTAGGAAAATATAGAAAATGAAATAAAAGATGAAGTAAAATTAAAATTTAATTAAAGTAGAAGAAGAATCACTAAAATTGGTAGCAATAAGGGAATATCTTGATTGATGCAACTAAGTAAATGAGTTGAATAGTTGAGTGAATAATAGTATATATAGATGGTAGAATCGAATAACTTCAGTTGGAAGCTCGTTTAATTTTGTTTACTATTTCATATGTGACCTATTGACCTTCTAAGTATATTCCCTCAAGCCGACTTTTTGCTTGTACTATTTGCATAAGTTAATTTAGAATATTTTAAACGTGCCTTTCAAAGTAAACAGGACTTTTTGAATCTAGAGGCCCCTGTTGCCGCCATCTATATGTGGGCTGGTGCGTTAGAATTTGCTATCTTTATCGATTTTCCAGTGAGAATTTCATGACATTTCATCCACTGGAAGTGAAGTTTTCGCGTTTTAAGTGTCAGTAGGTTTGTGTTATCAGTGCGAAAATGAGCTTCGAACAAAGAGACAACATTAAATTTTGTTTTTCGTTAAAATTGGTAAAATTTTTACCGAAACATTTCAATTGATTAATCAAGTTTATGGCGATGATTGCCTATCCCGTAGCAGAGTGCACGAATGGTTTCAACGTTTTCAAAGTGGTCATGAGGACATAAATGGCGATCAACATGTGGGCTAATCAAAATCCGTGATCACCATAAATTCCATCGAAACTGTGCGTGAATTCATAAAAAATCGGCCGAAATCATCATTGAAATTCATGGAAAGGGAGTTGAATATCTCTAGACCATCGATTTATCGCATCTTGACCGAACATTTGGGCTTACGAAAGGTGTATGCACTTTGAGACGCAAATGATTCAGTGGCACATCAAGCCTTTTTAAAGAATTTAGAAATTCCACTGGATAATTCGCGGTGTCGTCTTCATTGTCAAGATGATCGATCGATTTGTATGACCGCAAATCTCGCGGAATTTGACTTTAAATCTTCCACTTTAAATCAACAACATACATAGTTATTTGTGGCAGCTAACATTGCGCATGCACTTAAGGAACCGTAGTTACGATAATTTGGCCAATGTTCGTATAAACATTCGTGAAAAGCCCATCTTCGGCGATTTGATAAGCGGCATATAGAATTGATATCAAACCACGGGAAGTATCAGCCGGCGTTGACCCATTTCCAATTCTTAGCGTATACAATGTAAAATGTCTTCGGCAATGTAATTTTTGGTCGTATCCCATAATTGACGCGGATTTGAAGGCTGATCATCGCGAAAAGTGTTCGAACTTCAGTGGCATTCGAAGTAGCTATCGCATCGTCTATAGTTTAATTCCAGTGATTATCATGTTCCAGCAATTGCAATTGCTGGCATGATTCTCAAAAAGCTGCACACACCGTACCATTCACAGTATGCATTGACTCAAATGAATTTGAACCGCGTACATTAATCAGTAGCAACCGAAGGTAGAAGCAATCGTCGTTTTTCGGGTGGATTGTGTAAATTCGTCCTAATGCATTAGTTGAAAACACAACTGTATGTCAATCTACTGGTTGGCCTTGCTTTTTCCGACGATGCATTCTATGTATAATATCAAGGCATTACCGAATAGAGCAAGTTCTCGCAAACGGTTCACTGAAGTTGAGAAAAAAACTCATAACTGCTAATTTTGTTGCTGGCGGTGTTTCCACTGGCTATACTGTATTCTCTGGGTTGAAATACACTCTTTGATCATTCTCCAAATTAACTGCGATACGCACAACAGTCGGAAAACGTTCATGAATTGCAAAAGTAGATATCCTACAAAGCGTTTTATTGCAGTTCACGTATCGAACGTATCGTTTCAAGACGTATCGTTCAAGACCATGACATTGACATGACTTTTGAATGTGAATTAGACAACAGTGGTGAATATGGTACAATCCATGTCTTGTCGACTTCGATGTGTTGTTAACTTCGATATTCACGCCTCTAAATTGAATACTGAATGTTCTGCCATTGTCGTCTGGTGAGCAACGCCGATAGAGTGGATATCCATCATTTCTAGTTTGTGTTTCCGAAAGAAAAGCACATGGATACTGTTTCGTGCATTTATTGTCAGACACAGAAACCGAAGAGGGATTGTGGTGTCCGCAAGATCCATGAACCTTATTGGCTTCTCCACTTCATATAATACTGGATCTTTCTTTGTAGCAGGAATTCCCGCATGATTGAATGATTTCATCAATTTGATCTGGTGTAACCACCATCCACCATCCAAAGAAGAATGTGTGCGTGCGGCAAACCTCTCTTTTGCCACTCAACAGAGTCCATCTAGCATCTAACAGCACCACAAATACGTTGCTTCACGATAAAGTCCATCGAAGCTGTTGCTTGAAAAGTCTTGCTGTGTCATCGTGACGATCGCTTGCTGATTGACCGTGATCCATAATACCCCAAGTATGACATCGCATCCTGGGAGTACTCGGTCATGTGCTTTGGGCTGCTAATGTATGTATGTTGATGCCAAAAAGAACGCCGATGGATATTAGCGCGACCTCTTCGTGGCATCGTTTTCAATCTGTAATTGATCACTTTGTGTGCAACACACATAACATTCATAATAACAATCACTGAATAATTTTCAAAAACAAAAAAATTTAAAAAAAAAATGTTATTGTAAAAATTTGTGCAATTAAAATGCAGCGAAGAAATCAGGTAATAATTTAACTTTTTTATAATATTGCGATTCTTTTATTATATGTAGGTATGTATTCATATTTGCATAGATTCTATCACGTCAAAGAAGTGAAGAAATTGTCAATGATGATGACGAGTCACTTGATGAAGCGTCTGATGAAGATCAAGATTTTCAATGTGATGAATCTGAAATAAATGAGTCTGATATATCTACAGATTTTTTTGATAGCATTGAAATAATGAATGTTTTCCTGCAAAAGACGGTACGATTGTTTGGTATAAAGATCCTCAACAAATGCAATGCAGCAGAATGCGACAAGAATGCATTCTTTCAAATAAACCAGGCCCTTCATAACACGCACGTTCCTTGGTTGCTAGCATAAAAGGTGCTTTTGATTTATTCATTTCACTAGAACTGAAACAAATTATTGTTGAAATGACCAACCTCAAGGGCGTGCAGTTATATGAAAGTAAGTGGGAGATCATTGATATAATGGAACTGGAAGCATACTTTGGGCTTCAGATCATGGCTGGTGTTTCCAAGTCTAACGGGGAAAGCTTGAGATGTTTATGGGATGAAAAAAATGGAAGACCCATATTCCGCGCTGTTATGCATATTGAATGATTTATGCAAATTTCACGATGCCTCCATTTTGATAGCCATGAAGATAGGGAAACCAGACGGTTACGTGACAAGCTAGCTCCAATAAGAAATATTTGGGACAAATGGAGCAAAAATCTTAAACTAATGTATAATCCAAATGAAAATGTGACCGTCGATGAGCAGCTGGTACCTTTTCGTGGAAGATTCTGTTTTAGACAGTACATACCTTCCAAACCTGCCAAATATGGCATAAAAATATGGATTCTTTGCGATTCCAAGTCCAACTACGCATGGAATATGGATGTCTATCTAGGAAGGGCCAGAAAAGAACCAAGGGTCGATGTTTCGGGATATAACGCATATGTTATATGGACTGAGCTTAATCCCGAATGGAACAGAACTAAAAACTTTAAGCGGCGATTATTTTTAGTAGACTTGGTCACATCTTTGGTAACCCCGCACATTGCACGCCGAAAGCGAATGCCCTATGGTCCTTCTGCAAAAAGAGTTGTGGAAAACATCCAGGAAGCAGTCGCAGCAGACACTCCCAGATTATCCACGGTCGTGCAGCCTCAAGATTCTCCTTTATGCTTCTTGGGTAAGAGACAAAGGTGTTTTTATTGTCCACATACTAAAAACTCCAACAAGCATTCAGTTCGTTGCGATAAATGCTTGAAATTTATATGCAAACAACATAGTGTAAAGGCAGTTATGTGTATAAATTGTCAGAATTGATGTATTTTTTACTGACTCCTTTGAAAACAATTTTGAATTTGTTAATTTTATGTTTGAATAATAAAAAAAATGAGTTTGCTATTATAATTTTACCATACTGACGTGTTTTTGCTGTTGGGTCATATTGACCCACAAATTGTTTATGAGGGGTACAATCTCAATTTGTGCAGAAGGGTTAATATTAATATTAAGAGGTGCCTATTTCAAATTTTGTGTTTTCCATATAGATTACATGGAAAAAAAAATTTTTTTTGTGGTGGTTATTGTGCGGAGATTTTATATGTGCACGCGATGGCTGCCAGTAGGGATGGTAAACTCGATTCCGATTCTACTCGAAAATCGAATTTTCTCGTAAAATAATCGATTTTTCGGAATCGATCTCCAGTAGTCGGAGTCGATTAAGAATCGGTTCTTGACATTCGAAAAATAGATTATTTTACGAGAAAACTCGATTGTCGAGTAGAATCGAGTTTACCATCCCTACTGGCAGTCATTGGGGGACATATAAAACCTCTGCACAATAACCACCACAAAAAAAATGATTTTTTTTTCTATGTAATTTATATGAAAAAAACAAAAATTGAAATAGGCACCTCTTAATATTAATATTAGGAGCTCATCTTTTGAGTGACTTTTTTTACACATTTTCGAAAGTTTTGAGCCTGTTTTTCAGTTGAAACAAAGGTTGCCTCAGAATGGCACACACTAATGTATATCTTCTTCTTCTTTACTGGCGTAGGCACCGCTTACGCGATTATAGCCGAGTCAACAACAGCGCGCCAATCGTGTCTTCTCTTCGCTACGTGGCGCCAATTGGATATTCCAAGCGAGGCCAGGTCCTTCTCCACTTGGTCCTTCCACCGGAGTGGAGGTCTTCCTCTTCCTCTGCTTCCCGCGGCGGGTACTGCGTAGAATACTTTCAGAGCTGGAGTGTTTTCATCCATCCGGACAACATGACCTAGCCAGCGTAGCCGCTGTCTTTTAATTCGCTGAACTATGTCGATGTCGTCGTATATCTCGTACAGCTCATCGTTCCATCGGATGCGATATTCGCCGTGGCCAACACGCAAAGGACTATAAATCTTCCGCAGAACTTTTCTCTCGAAAACTCGCAACGTCGACTCATCGGTTGTTGTCATCGTACAAGCCTCTGCACCCATATAGCAGGACGGGAATTATGAGCGACTTATAGAGTTTGGTTTTTGTTCGTCGAGAGAGGACTTTACTTTTCAATTGCCTACTCAGTCCGAAGTAGCACCTGTTGGCAAGAGTTATCCTGCGTTGGATTTCTATGCTGACATTTTTGGTGGTGTTTACGCTGGTTCCAAGATAGACGAAATTATCTACAACTTCAAAGTTATGACTGTCAACAGTGACGTGGAGCCAGTCGCGAGTGCGACGACTGTTTGTTTGATGACAGGAGATATTTCGTCTTGCCCTCGTTCACTGCCAGACCCATTCGTTTTGCTTCCTTTGTCCAGCCTGGAGAAAGCAGAACTAACGGCGCGGGTGTTGAGAACCGATGATATCAATATCATCGGCATACGTCAGCAGCTGTACACTCTTATAAAAGATTGTACCTGCTCGATTAAGTTCTGCAGCTCGAACTATTTTCTTTTCTTTTTATTTCCAGCAGCAGATTGAAAAAGTCGCACGATAGGGAGTTGCCTTGTCTGAAACCTCGTTTGGTATCGAACGGCTCGGAGAGGTCCTTCCGATCCTGTCGGAGCTGTTGGTGTTGCTCAACGTCAGTTTACACAGCCGTATTAGTTTTGCGGGGATACCAAATTCAGACATCGCGGCATAAAGGCAGCTCCTTTTCGTGCTGTTGAAAGCAGCTTTGAAATCGACGAAGAGGTGGTGTGTGTCGATTCTCCTCTCACGGGTCTTTTCCAAGATTTGGCACATGGTGAATATCTGGTCGGTTGTTGATTTGCCAGGCCTAAAGCCACACTGATAAGGTGCAATCAGTTTGTTGACGGTGGACTTTAATCTTTCACACAATACGCTCGATAGAACCTTGTACGCGATGTTGATCACACGGTAGTTGGCGCAGATTGTGGGGTCTCCTTTTTTATGGATTGGGCAGAGCACACTTAGATTCCAATCGTTGGGCATGCTTTCGTCCGACCATATTTTGCAAAGAAGCTGATGCAGGCTCCTTATCAGTTCTTCGCCGCTGTGTTTGAATAGCTCGGCCGGCAATCCGTCGGCCCCTGCCGCTTTGTTGTTCTTCAGGCGGGCAACTGCTATTCGAAATTCGTCATGGCCGGGCAATGGAACGTCTGCTCCATCGTCATCGATTGGGAATCGGGTTCGCCTTCTCCTGGTGCTATGTGTTCACTGCCATTCAGCAGGCTGGAGAAGTGTTCCTCCATAATCTAAGTATGGTCTGGGCATCGGTGGCTAGATCACCTTTGGGGGTTCTACAGGAGTATGCTCCGGTCTTGAAACCTTCTGTAAGTCGCCGCATTTTTTCAATAGAATTTTCGAGCATTACCCCTGTCGGCCAGCATATCAAGCCTGTTCGTACTCACGCATTTCGGCCTCTTTCTTTCTTCTGTCTGCAAATGCGTCTCGCTTCCCTCTTCAAACTGTCGGTATCTATCCCATCCCGCACGTGTTGTGGTCGATCGTAACGTTGCGAGGTAGGCAGCCTGTTTTCTCTTCGCTTTTGCACCTTCCGAAAACCAATGGTTTCGGTTTGCAGCTGTACGTAAGGAGTATGAAATGCCGTCCCATAGTTCCATTATACCGAGTTGTTGACGAGTGCTCTCAGAGAGCAGGAGTGCAAGCCGAGTAGAAAATCGTTCGGCTGTCTGTCGTGTTTGCAGCTTCACGAGGTCGAACCTTCCTTGTGTTTGTTGGCGTGCGTTTTTTGCTGCACAGAGGCGGGTGCGAATTTTGGCTGCAACAATATAGTGGTCCGAGTCGATGTTAGGACCTCGAAGCGCACGCACATCTAAAACACTGGAGACGTGTCTTCCGTCTATCACAACATGATCGATCTGGTTGGTGGTTTTTCGATCCGGAGACAGCCAGGTAGCTTGATGTATTTTCTTATGCTGGAATCTAGTACTACAGATAACCATATTTCGGGCCCCTGCGAAGTCGATCAGCCTCAACCCATTTGGGGATGTTTCGTCGTGGAGGCTGAATTTACCGACCGTAGTGCCAAAGACACCTTCTTTGCCCACCCTGGCGTGTAAGTCGCCAAGCACGATTTTCACATCGTGGCGGGAGCATCTCTCATAAGTGCGCTCCAAGCACTCATAAAAGGCATCTTTGGTCACATCGTCCTTCTCTTCCGTCGGGGCGTGGGCGCAAATCAGCGATATGTTGAAGAACCTCGCTTTGATGCGGATTGTGGCTAGACGTTCATTCGCCGCAGTGAATGATAGTACTCGGCGACGGAGTCTCTCTCCCACCACGAATCCAACACCAAACTTGCGCTCCTTTATATGGCCACTGTAGTAAATGTCACAAGGACCTACTCGTCTCTGTCCTTGTCCCGTCCATCGCATTTCTTGGACGGCGGTGATGTCAGCCTTTGTTTTCACGAGGACATCAACCAGCTGGGCAGTGGCACCTTCCCAATTAAGGGACCGGACATTCCAGGTGCATGCCCTCAAATCATAGTCCTTATTTCGTTTGCCATGGTCGTCATCAAAAGGGGGGTCTCTCATCCGAGGCTGTGTTTGCTTTTTCATTGGGGGTGTTTTTTTTACGTGGCGGGTCCCAAACCCAGCGCACAACCCTATGCAGGGGATGTTTCGCCTTCTCACGTTAGCTCGCCTTCAAACGGATGTTCTTAGGCTACCCAGAGGATACTTGGTCAAAGACCGGAAGTCGTGAGCTGCTTGAGTCATATGTAAAAGAATCGTTTCTGGCCACTCCCAAGTGAATGGCGATCAGAGAACTTTCCTCACTTGCGTGAACTTCTACACATGACTCCATCCTGCCTTAGTTATGTAATTATTCCAAATTTATGAAAAACTTTTAACTTCATTAAAAACAACACTAAGTTCCAGAAACAGCAAAGCAGACAATACATTACTGTTCATCAAGCTCGAAGGGTATGCGGAGCTAACAGTAATGCCAACAAATTAAAAACACTCTCAATACCTAAAATGTAGCAAATCGTTATGAGTACTATACAAATTTGATATGTTCTTAGTATTTTAGATTGATAAATCAATCACCTAAACTAATCGAGATAAATATAGAGTTATATATACATAACTATAGGGTAACATGAAGAGTTAAAATCTGGGTGACTGTCTGTTTGTTCCCGATAATAAAGGGTAAACGTTTTTAATAGTCGTTTTAGCATTTCTTCATACACTGGGTAATAACCACGTTCACCCCCACATAATATTTGCTTTGAAAAATACTAAGAGGGCAATAACAGAGTGTAATTGACATATCACTCGGTCTGCGTATTCTATTGTTGAACATTTGGACGAATATATTCGTGATGACAGCATGCCCTTTCGCCAAAAACGGTTAAAATCCGATCAGTAGTGCGTTTCTGTAACCCATTTCGATCGATGTTCTCGACTCAAATTCTCGATTTGACGTCACTCTCACTCAATGTGTTTCTGTAAAATAATTACTCGATTCAATCGGTAGTCAGCTGATACGTTCCATTCCACTTCAGTAGGAATGCTCGATTGAAGGTGTTTCTGCAACCAAATTGAATGAAATACTGTCGATTGGTTTTCTCACTTCCATTTGAGGAGATGACAAAAAAATTTTTCGTTAAATTCTAAATGGAATTATTTGAATTTAAAGCAAATGTGAGTATGTTTTTGTTAATCTATTATATATGAATAGTTAAAAAAGATTTGATGCATTTTCTTTACAGAGAAGTACGTCGGGGCGGGCTACGAATGGCCAAAAGAGGCGGTTACTGCACTTAATGCAGCAGCACCGCAGCGTTGGAAGGGGCCAATACACGAAACCAAACGCGAGGAAGGAGCACGAAGAGGTTTGGGCTGCCGTTGCTGCTGAGTTAAACGCATTGGGAGGGTCCCACAAGTCCCCTAATCAGTGGAAAAAGGTAAAACTAAAATAATCTTGTGTATAGCATTACAATTTACATATGTGTGTTGGTTTTTTTTAGTGTTGGATAGACTGGAAATCGGCAGTCAAGAAGCTGCACAATGCCCACAGAGCGTTCGCCAGACGAACTGGCAACCTGCCGCTGCAGGACGGTCCAAAACCGTTGGATGCCATGGACCGGGAAATTCTTGGGTTTTTTTCCAGCGACATGGTGGACGGTGATGGGCTCACTCCCGAAATTGGTTTGTCGGTGAGTAACGTCTGTCAAAATTTAAAGTTGTGATTATAAATGTGATAATAAAATTGGTGTATATTGCAGACAACTGCTGAAATGGTCGATGTTACCATTGAGGATGAGGGTGATGCTACTGCCAACATTGGGTTGGACGTAAGTAACATATTACAAAACTAAAAACTAAGCTATTTAGTGATCCGATCGGAATTCTAGGCAAACGTGGACAGTTTGGACATCTTCGAAGTGGAGGCACTTGAAGAGGTTGCAATAGGTTAGGTGCTTGAGGTTGTGCCAAACAAACAGCAGCCCAAACAGCGCACAAACCAAAGCTGTGTGGAAGAGGCGAGCAGTCTCATTGAAAATCACCATGCGCACCTGAAAGAGATTTTAGAGAGACAACACAAGGAGCACATGGGTGTTTTAAATGGAATTCACGATACACTGAGAGCTCTGCTGGAAACCATGACGGGAGGTAACAATTTGTGATAAAATTTGTACGTTCTTTAAATCTCATAAATATTCCTTTTCTTCTAGCGACTGTTGCATAAGGAGTAGGCACAGAAAAATATTCATATTTTCTAAATATTATATTCATTGGTTGGGGACAAGGCTTTGCGTATGTACACCAATAGCAGTAGCTGCTTCAAACGGGGTAACATAGTCGCGCTCCAATTGTTGTTGCATTGAAATCTATTCCCGGAAGGACAGTAATGTTCACTACAATCGACTGTTATTATAATATATATTATAAAAAATAAAGAGTTAAACATAATTTGCAAACAGTATCATTTGAAGTGTTCCTCATATTTTTCTGAACACCACTGCAAGTGAGTTAACTATAAAAGTGGTTTCTTAAAATAGTATTTCGTATAGCTCTTCCTTCATTTAAAATGTTAAGTAATGAACCATGCGGAGAATTTTCAAGTGGATCAACTTCAGGAATTTAAAACAAAGTCGCACACTAATTGCATATTTTTGGAAAAATATCCTTTTCGATTAATGTAGCAGCGTTCTACTGCAATTGGTGGCTTCTTAATTTTGACGTGAGTGCAGTCAATCGCTCCTAAGATGCCAGGAAATCCAGTAGCAGTGAAGAACCTGGAAGTGAACATAAACATAAGCCAGCCAAATAACCATTAATCTTTAAGATTATAACACTTCACTTGTCGTTGCTTCACAATATTCTACTGCTCTAAGGTAGTTGGAAAAATGATGAAACGTTGTGCCATATGATTTTGCAAAATCTCTATAATTTGATGTACTATGCGGCTTACCATGGTCTTACTTATAGGGCAAACAAAATCCTGACCTACGTCCCTAAGAAATGATCCTGTAGCATAGTAATGCAGCGCTACACACAACCTAGTGAAGTTTAGAATAAATGTACTTCTTACTGCTGTATCTATAAAAGGCTCGATTTCCACAAGGAGTGCCAGTACTGCAGTTCTGCTGAAGCGGAATAACTCAAGAAAACGCGGCTCAGGAATGCTGAATGGATCTGTCGAGTCCCTTAAAGTGCGCCTTTGTATTCGCAACACATTCCTTCTGTCATGCCGTATGGCGAGCGTTATTACCAATAAACTCATAGCTGAAACACAATCAATTTTTATTTATTAATAAGAATTAAATATTTGTGCACACATTTCTATAATGCTTACTTTTCTCTATAATAGTTTCTCTAACATGAAGTTGTCAGTCTGATTCGATAGATTTCTTGTCGATTGGCGTTCCATTTCTCTCACTGTTTCATATTTTGTCGACTTACATATCTTACAGAAACACTCGTTCTCGATCAATCGACTAATTTGGATCGAATCGAAATGACGTCACTATAATCGAGTATATTGTCGATTCCTTACAGAAGGCACTACAGTACCCCTTAACTTTCATATACCTAATATAAATATTTTTTAACTTCTGGCTATCGGTCAATATGTTTAAAATCTTAGTGAAAATCAAAAAAAATATTTTTAATAAAAAATGTAAAATATTGTGTGTGATTGTAAACAGTGCTTGTAATTTTTCATACTTTTAATTAAAATGGATACGAAAACCTCGTATATCCCTTTAGCTTGCAAGAATATTGAAAGTTCGGTTACACCCAAACCTTAACATTCCTTACTTTCTCCGATATGCAATATTTAATTTTAAATATGCTGAAGCAACAAAATTTAACATTTATCAATATAACCCACATACATACTCGTATGTACGTTAACAAAACAAATTAAAATTCATAGGATGCAATGTAATTAGCATTTAAAGTATTTAAAATGTATTTAAATGTATGGCGAATCCACTTATATGATTGTGAGTACACTGCATATAAACGACCAGTTTCTCTCACCATTTTTACTAGGTTAGACGGCTAGCAGTACTGCATTGAGTACGTCGATAAATCACTTATACGCAGTGCTTGCCATAAATAAGCCAATAGACATATGAATAGCATCGTTGTTGCCAGATATTTTCCCATTAGAGTATGTTTGTATAAGATGTTTTATGCTATGTTAAGCATTACTTTAAAGTTTATATAAATGACTTTGAAACTGGCATTTGAACCAAAAAATATAATTTAAAATTTTAGTATATACACATATATTTAGTTTTGATTCAAATTGAAATTGAAATACCTTAATTATAACTTATATTACGTCGGTATTTTATCAATTTAGCAAAATTAATATTTCATGGATTCAGTTACAAAAACAATCAAATAATGTTCGGGTGAATATAGGAGTATACATAAACTAGTTTACCAATTCTAAAACTCCCTCGTCATCCTGTATAATGTATAATGTTTAAGTTATCCAAAAGTTTACACACTCATTTGCAGATATGAAATGAAATTAAGGAAATCAAACTTACTTACAACATAAAAAAAATATTTCAAAATATATCCATTTTGTAAATACGATATATACTCGTACATGATCTGCTCATATTCAAGTTTTTTTTTTGTTTTCTAATATACTTCCAAGGGGAGTGGTATCGAATATGTAGGAAAGTTAATACTTTCCGGTATTTATTTATTCATTGTTTAGCAAACACTTGGGCGTCAATATAAATAAAAAATATAAGTGGAAATTCGTTGGAACTATATTTTCTATAAATAAATGGGAGATTTTGTAAAATAGTGATACTATCTTAAATTTAATGAGATTTTACTATAGTCGACCAATGCTTCGAGACATCGAAATCTGCTGTATTTTCGCACATTTAGGTATTAGCGCTATATATATCTTTATTTTATGTTAACTTCTCTGCTTTTAGAAAGCTGTATTTTGATATATCGCTGACTTATTAAAAACCGAATAAGAATATCTCTCACAACTCTACTAAACAAAAAAAAAATGTGTTCATCATAAGCTATGTGTTACTTTACTGTCTACAGCGATTTGTTGCACAGCGAGCTTCCACGTGCGTTCCATTTGATGTTAATAGTATTCAGTTAATACAAATATTTATATTTCCAGCCGAAAGCCTCCGATGCTAGCGCTGCGTTATCTTTAGTTTATTTAATAATTTATTGTTATGTAAACTTTTATAAATAAAAAAATAAAAAAAAATAAAATAAAATATTAACTATACAGTGCATTCCAAAGTAAATAGGACTTAAAAAAAAGAAAAAATGTTTTTTTCGGCAAACTCAAATTATTTTATTCAAAATAGTCTCCTTCTCCTTCAATACAGCTTTTTTCACGGTCCAAAAGCATGTCGAACAAGTGTTTTAGCTCGTTGGCCGGTATGGCCCCCTGTATGCCAGTGCAAGCCTTTTGAATGGCCTCTACGTCTGCATAACCCTGGAATTTTCGGTGATCACGGATTTTGATTAGCCCACGTGATGATCGTCATTTATGTCCTCACAACCACTTTGAAAACGTTGAAACCACTCGTGCACTCTGCTACGGGATAGGCAAGCATCGCCATAAACTTGTTTCATCAATTGAAACGTTTCGGTAAAAGTTTTACCAATTTTAAAACAAATTTTAATGTTGGCTATTTGTTCGAAGCTCATTTTCACACTGATAACACAAACATACTGACACTTAAAACGCAATAACTTCACTTCCAATGCCATGAAACTACCACTAGACAATTGATAAAGATAACAGATTTCAGGGGGCGCTAGATTCAAAAACTCCTGTTTATTTTGGAACAGATGTTGTATGAACTTAAAAGTTCTAAAGTTCTAGACAAGGTTAGAAGACAAAAAATTATCCAAAAATAATATTCAGAAAAGATTATACGGTTAAAATATTTTAGATACTGCAAAACAAAAGTTTAAACTTTGGCTTTCTAAACCGCGTTGCAATATTGTGATATTCGCTGAACTCGCAAGCCTGCAAACAATTATTTATTGCAGTGTCTGTCATCTAACCAACATTGTTTGGAAATTGTAATAAGCCGCTTACATCAAATACGCCTAAGTATCATTATATTTAAACTAAATTATTAAGGATGCCTGAATTTACGAATAGTTCTATAATGACTTTACTAGTTGCAAAGAGAAAGCTGTAGATGGCCTGTCTATAACTGACTTTTGTAAGTAGTAATGGGTGATTTTTTTGAGGTTAGGATTTTCATGCATTAGTATTTGACAGATCACGTGGGATTTCAGACATGGTGTCAAAGAGAAAGATGCTCAGTATGCTTTGACATTTTATCATGAATAGACTTACTAACGAGCAACGCTTGCAAATCATTGAATTTTATTACCAAAATCAGTGTTCGGTTCGAAATGTGTTTCGCGCGCGTGTTTTGTTCAGCGATGAGGCTCATTTCTGGTTGAATGGCTACGTAAATAAGCAAAATTGCCGCATTTGGGGTGAAGAGCAACCAGAAGCCGTTCAAGAACTGCCCATGCATCCCGAAAAATGCACTGTTTGGTGTGGTTTGTACGCTGGTGGAATCATTGGACCGTATTTTTTCAAAGATGCTGTTGGACGCAACGTTACGGTGAATGGCGATCGCTATCGTTCGATGCTAACAAACTTTTTGTTGCCAAAAATGGAAGAACTGAACTTGGTTGACATGTGGTTTCAACAAGATGGCGCTACATGCCACACAGCTCGCGATTCTATGGCCATTTTGAGGGAAAACTTCGGACAACAATTCATCTCAAGAAATGGACCCGTAAGTTGGCCACCAAGATCATGCGATTTAACGCCTTTAGACTATTTTTTGTGGGGCTACGTCAAGTCTAAAGTCTACAGAAATAAGCCAGCAACTATTCCAGCTTTGGAAGACAACATTTCCGAAGAAAGAATTCGGGCTATTCCGGCCGAAATGCCTCGAAAAAGTTGCCCAAAATTGGACTTTCCGAATGGACCACCTAAGACGCAGCCGCGGTCAACATTTAAATGAAATTATCTTCAAAAAGTAAATGTCATGAACCAATCTAACGTTTCAAATAAAGAACCGATGAGATTTTGCAAATTTTATGCGTTTTTTTTTTTTTTTTTTAAAGTTATCAAGCTCTTAAAAAATCACCCTTTAGTTATGAGGAGATACAGCATTCGGTGAGGGTGGTGAATGAGCGGTAAGTAAAGACGTCAAATTATTATCGCGTGTCAATCGTTAGGCGTAATGCAATGTTTTCAACTTTATCAATTCTCGTAACTCAGGACATGAAGTTGGGATACGAGAGTTTCAAGTTTTCGGACAGCTCTAAATGGCTTGTGAGATCTCATGCTTTACGCTTTTCATACTAAGTGTTATTTTAATACTCAGAATACGAAACCAAAACAGAATATTTATAATTTTAAGATTTTATAAGTTTCAAAAAAGATAAGTAAGCTCCTTAAATGATAAAATAAGAGTCAATCCATCATTAAATATTACCTCACAATATTTCTCATTAAGAAGCAATACATTAGATTAAAAAAAAAAATTATATATTAATATTTATTGGATGAACAGATAAAATTTATTAAAATTAAAAGGAAAAAGATCAAATACATTTATTAATTTTCATGAATAGGCGCAATATAAAGTTTCTTATTATAATGTTAAATACAATTTGGATATAAAATAAAAAGCTTACGTTTACGTAAAATATAAAGTGTACGTATAATAGCGAGATTATTTGACAATGGCAGTTATTCTTACTTATGTACTTCAAACATACTCACACTTGGAATTATCACTTTTTCACATTTAGCTGTGAAATTAAAGTAGATGTATCATTAAAATTTTAGAATCTATAGTGAGGAATAATAAAAATGGTATCTTTAAAATCCAAAAGCGATGAAAGAAACGAACGAAGTTTTACTAAATCATCATATGATGCCAGATTGCTTCTGGTGCTTAAAAGAGAAAAAAACGTGTTCGTGCGATTCGAAGCAGGAATAACAGAAGCGAACACTGTATGTTTGGTAGACGTTTTTTGAAAAAAACATTTAAATTTTAGTTTTTCGAAAAAGAATTTTGACAATTTTTGGACGCAGGTTGAAGAGTTCTGTTGCATCAGAAATTAGCCCGTCTTTACATGTTTTTAAATACAGTGATTTGAAGCTTGATTAACTTTAATTTTTTTAATTGAAGGCTCTGCTCTCTTCTTCCTTTTGGGATTAATCAGTATCCGGATTGAATGGTGCAGATATTGCATATAATTGTAGGTCATTCACTTGGAGCTCAAATGATTCGATTGCGGACAAAAGTTTCAATTGTACTTTGCACTTAATCTACGGAGATCATGGTATTACTCGAACATTAAGAAATATAAATTCGTGGAGAATAGCGTCATGTGTAGCAGATGAGGAAGGTTCTCTGATCGCCATTCACTTGGGAGTGGTCAGAAACGATTCTTTTACATATGGCTCAAGCAGCTCACGACTTCCGGTTTTAGACCAAGTATCCTCTGGGTAGCCTAAGAACATTCGTTCGAAGGCGAGCTAAAGTGATATCTCCAACACAGGGTTGTGCGCTCTCATTCACTGCGGTAGATTAACGTCTAGCCCCAACCCGCATCAAAGCGAGGTTCTTCAACATATCGCTGATTTGCGCCCACGCCCCACGGAAGAGAAGGACGATATGACCAAAGATGCCTTTTATGAGTGCTTGAAGCGCACTTATGAGAGCTGCCCTCGCCACGATGACAAAATCGTGCTTGACGACTTTAACGCCAGGGTGGGCAAGGAAGGTATCTTTGGCGCAACAGGCGGTGAATTTATCCTTCACGAGGAAACATACTCAAATGGACGGGGCCCGAAATATGGTTATCTGTAGTATAATACTAGATTCCAGAATAAGAAAATTCATCAAGTTTCCTGACTGTCTCAAGATCAAAAGAAACAGCAAACAGATCGTCCATGTTATGATAGACGGAAGACGCGTTTCCAGTGTTTTAGATGTGCGTGCGCCCCGAGGTCCTAACATCGACTCGTACCACTATCTTGTTGCAGCCAAGATTCGCACCCGCCTCTGTGCAGCGAAAAACGCACGTCAACAAGCACAAGAAAGGTTCGACGTCGAGAAGCTGCAATCACAACAGACAGCCGGACGATTTTCTACTCGGCTTGCACTCTTGCTCTCTGAGAGCACTCGCCAACAACTCGGTATAAGGGACATGTGGAACGGCTTTTCAAACTTCTTATGTACAGCTGCAACAGAAACCATTGGTTTTCGGAAAATGCAAAAGAACAGCTGGTACGACGAGGAGTGCCGTGTTGCAGCAAAGAGAAAACAGGCTGCCTACCTTGCAACGTTACGATCGACCACAACACGTGCGGGATGGAATAGATACCGAGATGCATTTGCAGGCAGAAAAAGAAAGAGGCCGAAATGCGTGAGTATGAAAAGCTTGACAACTGGACTGTCAGGGGTAATGCTAGAAAATTCTACGAAAATATGCGGCGACTAACAGAAGGTTTCAAGACCGGACCATACTCTTGTAGAATCCAAGGAGGTGACCTGGTAACCGATGTCCAGAGCATCCTAAAATTATGGAGGGAAAACATCTCCAGCTTTGCTGAATGGCAGTGAACGCATAACGGCAGGAGGAGGTGAACCCGATTCCCCAATCGAAGACGATGGAGCAGACGTTCCATTGCCCGACCATGAAGAAGTTCGAATGGCAATTACCCGCCTGAAGAACAACAAAGCGGCGGGGGCCGATGGATGGCCAGCCGAGCTATTCAAACACGGCGGCGAAGAACTGATAAGGATCATGCATCAGCTTCTTTGTAAAATATGGTCGGATGAAAGTGTGCCCAACGATTTTAATTTAAGTGTGCTCTGCCCAACCCACAGAACGGGTGAACAATCTGCATCAACTACCATGGGATAAATCTCCTCAAGATCGCGTATAAAGTTCCATCGAGCGCATTGTGTGAAAGATTTGAGCTCCCCGTCAACAAATTTTTGGGGGTGTGAGTAAAAGTCTGATATAAGATATAAATATTTCCTACCGCAAATTTCGTTAAATATTGTGATTTTTGTAAAGAGGATAATAATTACTTTAAGGAAAATTTCAGCCCAGAGTATTGTGTTAAAACTTTAAGAAAACATTGTGAAGAGACAAATCGTTGTAAAGATAATATGCAAGGCTATTAATATTGATAGACAAATTTTTCTAGAGGGTTATGTTGCATTATTCACACTTACGTTAATCTCGTCTATAAAAACTCGAACATATATGTATGTGTGTATTCATTAGAAAGCCTTGCCAAATTTGTGTAAGCGTATCATCAAACGAGAGTATAAATTTGACAGCCGTTATTTCAATGCAGATTTATTAAAACAAATAATTAGTAATTCAAACAATAATATTATATAAATACAAATTATAAATTAACTAGCTTTTTATCCGCTGCTTCGCCCGCAGTGGAGCCATTAAATAAGTATGAGAGATAAAGGGTGAGGGTATAATAATAGAAATTAATCAAAATGATAACTAAATTTTATTGCTTGGCTAAGATCAACAATTTTTAAAAATTACTACAGACAATGAAGTTTCAACACCTTAAAATATTGAAATGCAACAACAAATGTGAAAATATATTTCACCGTAACAAACATAAATAATTCTGAATTCTAACAATTTAAAAAAATAAAATACAAAGTATTTATCAAGGATATTTTTGTAGACAATGTTATAAGTTTTCCCGTCGGGTGCAAATATGTGTAAATTCTAGGCATTAGATACACGTGAACAGGCTACATAAAGTTGGCCATGAGAGAAGCATGGGTTTTCTAAATGCACTCCTTTACCTGTAATGTTTTTCCTTGTGCCTTGTTTAGAGTAACAGCAAAGCTAAGCTTGACGGGAAACTGAACCCTTTTAAATTGGAATGGAAGGTCAGTGGGAATAATTGGTATCCGAGGTATTATAACACTATTATCCTTACCGACACCTGTTAAAATAGTAGCACCAAGTATGTTCTGTCCCAATTTTGTTATTCGAAGCTTTGTTCCATTACATAGCAGAGGAGCATCTAGATTTCGCATAAGCATTACTGGTACATTTAGTTTCAATTGAAGTTTATGTGACGGTACACCCGATAGTTCAAGTGAATTTTAAAACTCCACAGGATATGAAGTACTTAGTTCCGTACAAATATTCCTTCATTTCTCCTTGAACCTCGTTTAAAATGTCAGTGTTGATCCTATTAACAATTTCATTTCTTGGTGCTAAAATTGCTCTTGCACACAACCACTGATCACTACACAAATTTTGTCGCAATTCCGGAAAAACATTAGCAAAGAAATCCACATCACTTTCTACTAAATTACAAAATTCTCTTGACAGTAATATGTAGCCTTCAACGTCAACATCTAAAAAACCGTCACCAATTTTCAACAACATTTCTGCGTAAAGTCCTGAATCCACGTCATTATGAAGATGCACTCAGATATCCGTTTTCAGGCGGAGTTTTTCAATTGTCGACCATAAGCGTGATGATTTAATGCACGCTTGAATTTCATCTGCTAGTGTCCCCCTCTTAATCACTGGGAGGGTTTGACGGAAATCACCAGCCAATAAAACTACCATGCCTCCCATTATATCTGTACTATCTCGCAAGTCCTGGAGAGTCCGGTTTAATGCTTCTATAGTCTTCTTGTGAGACATGGTACTTTCAGCCCACACTATAAGCTTGTATTCTCTTAACATCCTACCTCGTGTTCTATTTTTACTAAAATTGCAGATGGGCGAATCTTCCTGTGCCAAATTCAATGGTAATTTTAAAACGGAATGTGCCGTACGACCGCCGTTTAATAGCGTCGCGGCAATACCTGACGTTGAAATAGCTAAATTTGACGATTTTTTGACAAATAATTTTTTATCTTTCTTAAAATTTTTTTTTTTTTAATATATAGTACCTTATTTTACTTCTAATACCTTCAGGAGTATATGTACAAAGTTTCATGATGATCGGTTAAGTAGTTTTTGCGTAAAAGCGTAACAAACAAACTTACATTCGCATTTATAATATTAGTATGATTATAATATTAGTATGGTATATCTTTTTCCAGGAATGGAGAGAAAAAATTTTGTTTCACTGTAAAATAAGCATTTTTGAATAAAGGTGGTCATATGAAAGTATAAACTTTAAAAAAGTATAAAAAAATTGGAATAAAAGTAAATGTAATAATTAGTATTCCCACCTTCGTTCTGAGTTACTGTACGGAGATGTTTGGGAAGCTTGGAACCAAATTTTCAAATAGTTTCATACATTCATTGACATTTCATTTCTAAGAAAAACGATTACAAGTTCGTATGGCTGCTTTTTGGTATTTTGGAAGAAGAAATTTACCACAAATGCTCAATTGGATTTAAATCCGGTGCCTAAGTTGGCCAGTTCAGTTTTTCAATTAAGCTTTATTCAAAAAAGCGAGTAGCCAGAGGAGATGTGCGTATTTGGCAGATATTTTTTGATACGATTTATCCCTATTCTTATCTTTTACAATCAGCTTCCAAATTTCTTCAGTTTTCCGCATTTTTTACTAAGAACAGAGTGTACATGTATATTACTGTGTGAAGTCGTCAACTTCGAAAGTCTGTATGTCAATTTGATTTATGTGGCAAGTATGTTATTGTAAATTCATATATGTATGTGTGTATGATTATGAATATGTTTGTAAGAAAATATCTGCAATTTTCTGCTATTTTCGGCTCTTAATCGGAGGTGCCATTAGTTCCTAACTTTTCTTCATATATATCTCAGTCATCCCTATAGAAAAATCTATCTATATCATTCCAAAAGAAAACTAACGTACATTCAACAAATAAAGCCAACCTTTTGACTTTCTACCACACAGCCTTTGTCGGCTGTTTGCCAACTTACTTGTTTGTTGTCGTCCATCTTTGTAATAAATGGTCGACTGCGTGCGTCTTAAACAAATACCTTCTTTTATCGAGTGCACTTTTAGATCCCATATCCGTTGAAAAATAAACCGTCTTCACATCAACTACAACATTTTTTTTCTGTATTGATTCAAAGATATGCAGACAAATTATATATTTTAAACTCTGTAATCGCTTGATGTATCTCATTTTTTAATAAAGAATTTTTATTTGACTCAACATAAAAGCAGTAAGGAAGAGCAATATATGGCTCCGTATGATTTGTTTTTGTTCCCCAAACTTAAACTGACGCTCTGTGGAACCAGTTTTCGGATCATTTCATTTTCAATTCGATCGAGGAGATAAAACAAAAATCACTGAAATAACTGAAGGCCATCCCAAAGTGTAGTCATGAAATGTGTTTCGAGGACTGGAAAAACCATTGGCATAAGCGTATTACATCTGTTGGGGATTACGTTCAAAGCGACAAAATAATATTGATGAATATCTAAATTTTTTTTATTTACAACTTCCGGATACTTTTTTTCACAATGCATGTATATTAATTGGAGGATGGGGTCATGTGTGAAGTTCGCGCAATTGAGGAAAGTTCTCCGATCGCAATTCACTTGGGAAACGTTGGAGAAACGTTTCTTTTACATATGGCTCAAGTAGCTCACCACTTCCGGTCTTTGCCCAGGTATCCTCTGGGTAGCCTAAGAATAAGGCGAGCTAAAGTGAAAAGGCGAAACATCCCCTACATAGGGTTGGGACCCGCCACGCAAAAAAAAAACACCCAATGAAAACTTCGGCTATAATCGCGTAAACGATGTCTACGCCAATTAAGAAGAAGATGTATATTAAAAATCGTTAACGATCATTGTTTCATCACTATATATGATATGTGTGAAGTATTACTATTAAGAACAACATAATTAATTAAAAGGAGATACATGTGGTATAAATTAAATCAAAGCTAAACTGTTTATGTTAGGTTTGAAGAAAATGTCAACCGAAAGATGGTAAATCCCAATTTTATTCTAAAGTATACAAAGATTTAGGGTAGTTCCTGTATTGAAATCGCAATTTTTTGGCATTAAAATTATCCAAAATTATATTCCTATGTTGTATATAAATATTAACCTATATATACGGTATAAAGCTAACCGATTGTTTGGAATTCTTATGCACTATATATATGTATTATAACTATATTTATTATTACGAGAACTAAGCTTAAGTTGCTATAAACATGCTTCTTTGTTGAATAGGTCGGGCGAAAAAATGCTCAACGACTGGAATCTAGGTATGCTCTGCCCAATCCACGTAAAAGAAGACCCCACAATCTGCGCCAACTACCGTGGGATAAGCCTCCTCAACATCGCGTATAAGGTTCTATCGAGCGTATTGTGTGAAAGACCGTCAACAAACTGATTGGATGTTATAAGTTTGGCTTTGGATCTGGCAAATCAACAACCGACCAGATATTCACCATGCGCCAAATCTTGGAAAAGACCCCTGAAAGGAGAATCGACCACACACCACCTCTTCGTCGATTTCAAAGCTGTTTTCGACAGCACGAAAAGGAGCTGCCTTTATGCCGCGATGACTGAATTTGGTATCCCCGCAAAACTAGTACGGCTGTGTAAACTGACGTTGAGCAACACCAAAAGCTCCATAAGGATAGGTAGGAACCTCTCCAAGCCGTCCGATACCAAACGATGTTTCGTACAAGGCGATTTCTTATCTTACGCCTTCTTTAATCTGTTGCAGCAGAAAATAATTCGAGGTGTAGATCTGAATAGAAGAGGCACAATCGTCTACAAAAGGGTACAACTGTACTGGGTTGGTAGTAGTGAAGAAGGGCAAGATGAAATATATCCTGTCATCAAACGAACAGTCGTTGCACTCGCGACTTGGCTTCCACACCAACTTCGAAGTCGTAACGTTTATATATCCGAAATTATCAGTAAATTCCCGTGTCACTAAACTCGTATATTCATTGAACAATTTGGTATATCATATATTTACGTACATTCCGACATCCACATTTTCATATCCAAACTCGATATCCCTTTACAGCCGACCATAGTACCATTTAATATTCATGCATAGTTAAACATGAAACGAACCATTTTCGTAAAGCTTTATTCTTGTGTTAATCTCTGAGTAGCCTCGCATTAACACATCTGTATTTGTTGTAAAAATACATTGAGGTTGTGATTACATAAATCACAAACAAGAAGAGCACGAGCAGGGTAAATGGCAATAAACAGGAACAAGTTAAATAGCATTGTAAGACGTTTGTGGTAATTATTATAGCACTAATAGTAATTATTTCAATTAATGAAAGGCAACCCAGTAAAGTGTATCCGGATGGGAAATGGTGTGCACCTCTCTATTTCTCATTCAGTTTTTTCGGTTGTTCTGGAAGAATAGAAAATTTTACGCTGGGGTAGACAAAAATTCTTGATTTGTGAACAAATGAAGAAGGGACATGTATTCAATGTTTTTTGTGACCAAAGCCACGGTCTATTTTCATATATGTATTTGGAAAAATTTTGGATTTTTGGAAGTGTCATTCGAATCAGTATGACCTAGTATTCTTCTTTCGTGGAACTACAGCAGCGGGTCAGTCTTCGTCAGTTACTGCTATGCTTTATGATGTCACACCAGTTGCGCATCATAAATGTAGACAGGCAATCTTGCATCCGTCATCCAGCCATGAGCCTCACATCGAAGCACCTCTTCACTGGAGCATCATCTTCCATCAAATGACTTGACCAAACCAGCGAATCCGTTCAATTTTTTAGCGCTTAACAATTTCCATGTCACCGTAGAGCTCATATAGTTCGTAGGCACTAAAGGTCTTGCGGGGAACAGTTCTCTCGAATGATTTCTGATCACGTTTCGACATCGTCCACATTTTAGAGATTTATAGACCATAATTTTTGTTCATCGAGAGAGGGATCTGTTTTTCAATTACGTGTTGGTAAAAAAAAGTTATACTATTTATTTTATTACTTATTTTTCCTAACACCAAGTTTTTTTGTTTAATTTATCCTAAGTTATCACAATATATTGGGAGAAATGTCGAAATCAGTAGTAACTCCAAGGGTGTCCGTGGTGGTTACACAAAAAAAATTGAGTTTCATACATAGCGGCATCGAATGTGCTTTCACAGGAATAAAAAATTTCATCATATCTCAAACCGTTTTTGTTTTACTTAAAAAGTTTTGTAGTGCTCTTATTGAAAAACACGTTCTTAAAGTTGACGCCAATAACTTCGAAGTTTTAATAACTTCGACTCTTTGTCGGATCTTATATCTTTTCATGATGGCTAAAGAGAAATGTCAAAAGAGCGAGAAAAATATGGCGTAGTTTGCGGTGACTATCGATCTACTTTTGTAGCGTTCTTATTGAAAACCCTGTTATGCATATATCAATTCCTCACGGTAGCATGCTACGGTAGCCTGCTGAGTTAATTTTAAGTTTGGAAGCGTTTTTGGTCTTATTAAGTCATTGAAGTCAAGAGTTGGGTTGATCTGAAGTTAAATTGATTCGAAAGGGGTACAAGACGCGCACACAGACGAAACGGTCTTGGGTTTGAGAAGAGCATAAAGTAGTTTCTTACTTTTTTATAAATAGATAAACAAATTAATTTAATATGAAGAAATATTATTATAATTTATTATGTATAAATTAGTTTGTAAGAAAAGTGGGTCAGGGCGCCTGTGGCGACTTCATCAGTTTTGTGAAAATAAAGCGTTCCATTTGTGTTTAATCACGTTTGACTTGCAGTTAAATTGTATATATTGGAAATTTTGATCATGTGTGAAATTATTCTTTTCAGTATTTGTTCCTTGGTGGCTACTTAAACATCCGTACGTATACATAAATATTGTAATTAAAATTTTCCACATATTACCACTTCTTCCTGTAAATGTTTAACCTCTTTGTATTAAAATGTGCTAAAGCTTCAATCATTCTTAAAAAGTTTCTCATGTTAGTTTCAAAGCTTATGCCAATGAGGAATTATGTATATTAAACTCAGCTTATGTCAAAACAGCAGAAAAATTTCAACTCACATCGACAAAATTCAGTCAGAAAAATAAAACTTCAAGTAATATATACGCATATCGATTTGCTGTATCAGGAAGTAAACTTCTACATTTCATAATATTCCTTTTTAATACCTTTACATAAGCTTGTTGACAGTTTCGTGGCAGAAAGCGCGATTGGCCTACAAATTATTAAATATTTAATGCATTGCATGTTCGGTATAAACAAAGTTTTCTCAGTTTGCAAAATCGTGAAAAGAAAATAAGACCGAAAAATAGGAAAGAGTAACAGCATTTTCATACATCTTTCATTTTAAAATGCGTCTGCCAAATAAGTAAAATTTTATGTATAGAACTTGGTTTTGAGCAATGCGAGTAGACACACCCATGGAAGGCATATTGGGGAATTAGGGTTGTATTTCACTTTTGCGCAAAAAAAGTGTTCATGAAAGAGAAAAATTTGAAAAGCTATGCAAAATATAACAGGTTTAATAAGGACGCTAGAAGAGTAGACCGATAGTAACAACAAACGACGGCATATTTTTTCCAGCTCTTTTGATATTTCTCTTTAGTAAGGTTTGCCATTTTATCATGAAAAGATATACGATCCAACAACTAGCCGAAATTATTCAAATTTACAATCGAAATTTGGAGTCAGTGGGCTCAACTCTAAGAGCTATATTTTGGCTGGCATTAATATGCTTTTACATATATTAAATATACTAACTGAACAGTGTCAAACTTTCGACCCCGGTTCGTTCATGCATGAGGCTTATCATCAGGCGACTACACGGCCAAAAGAACAAAGGTTTTTCTAAAATTGAAGACTACTACTTTATTGCCCACAATACAACGCACCCAGCAGTGCAATCTCAATTCAAATCATGAAAACAAAGGGAGGATGAATTATGGTGGGATGAAATTAAGTAAATAATAAAAAAAATAATTAAATTAAATAAAAGAGGATGAATTATGGTGGGATGAAATTAAGTAAATAATAAAAAAAAAATAATTGAATTAAATAAAAAAAGAAAAGAAAATAAATACCGGCGAATGGTATCTTTTCAATCTTCTAATCTATTCTCCAGCACTTCACTCCCAAATATATTTTCATGATGCTCAAAAGGATGAGCGAACGTCGGCCGAATTCTTCGATTGTTTCATTTATAGTGAACAACTTTAGATCCCACTATATGTAATGTGCGGAATTTTATCTTGAAAAGCTTGAATTATATTTAAATTTGAATTCTCTGCGCTACCCTCTAAGTATTACCTTATAAATTAGCAAATTATTCTTTAGACTGGGGAGGGGCTGCGCCAACAGTAAGGCGCAAGATGAAGCAATTTTAAGGCACTATTTGAAAAAAACCTTTAATAATATAATTTGATGGGATCTTAATTTGTGTACTGCTAAGGGAAAGCATCAGATGGAATTTAATATTGTGTTATATGGGAAGTACCTATGGTTTATATCTCGCCCCATTTTCAAACTGTAGCGTAAGAAGGATATTATAATATTACATACCGAAATTAGGTGAAGCAGCTCGCACGTGCAGACGAACGGATAGACAGCTCTTCGGATTTCAACTTGTCTTGTCACCCTGATTATTATATATACATATCTATGTATATTTCTCAATATCTATCTCGATTATTTTTAGGTCCCACAAAAAGTCGTTAGGTGAACAAAACTATTATAATAATTACAGTGACAAAAAAAAGTCACTAACGCCCTCTATGAAAGTCAAACCTTTAAATCTTTAAACTAACTCAATTAAAAACGACACACACAGTTAAACCACTAAACAAAAATAAAATCTGTTAAACGAAAATCCAGCTTAAAGAAAAAGGTGCAATGCAAGGAAATTTGAGAAGAGAAAACCAAGCCAAAATGCATCAAGTGGAGGTACTGCAAACATTCCTCCTCGAGTCTGCCGTCCAAGCAAACCGCTAGCAGTGCTAACGCAACGAGCCAACCAGTAAAACTGTTAAACTACCATTAAGTTGGATTGACGGGCGGAAGCCATGCCCTTGCTCAATTCGCCTTTAATTAAAACATATGGCAGCAGACCTCGAGGAAAACGAAAATAAATAAAACAATTGAAATTTAAAGATGGCGAAAAAATTTAACGAACCAACGTTTTGCATGCTGTTAAAGCGTGATATTCGAAAGTGAGGAGGAAAAGGTTGATTGCGCTTGCCACGCCAATTGTAAGTGTGATACGTATACTTATACATACTATACTAGCAACCCGCCCCGGCTTCGCACGGAAATAAAATATAAGGCCTATGTCACTCACTGAAAAAATGATTAAAATCGATCCTGTAGTTTTGATTTATTCATTACTGCCCTTCTTCTCCGGTACCACATCCTGTGAGTATTGTGCACTCTATTTTGAAAGTTTTCAGTGATTTTACCAGCAAGCCAGCGTGCCATTGAAAAGTTTAGGTGGATTCAGGTTTCTTAATAAAATAACAGGACAACCTACTTTCAACGCCATTTTGTGAAGAGGGAGTCCAGATGGGTTCAAAGAGTTTAGAAATTCTGTAGGAAAATGAACAGCTTCTTCCAAATCGAGAACAGTATCGACCGAGTAGTATATTTTCGTCGGCGCATCAACCTTTGAAAGAATCAAGTTATTTACTTTACCTACTTGTTCGTTAGTTGGTGACAGAATAGCTCTTTATTTAAACCAAGATATTGTCTTATAACTTTTGTTATCAATGTCAGGATAGACATTGTTGACTAACTCTTGGATGTTGTCTATCAAAACACATAGGTTTTCTAGGTTAATCCTTCCCTCACTTTGGGTTAATTCTCCATTGCCAACTTTTAGCAGCATCTCTGGAAATAGCCTGTTCTCACGTGAAGATGACGAAACCCTCATATTAGTTTTAAGCTCTAATTTATTGACATGTGACCAAAAATTATTATTATTCTTTATTGCTTGGTATATACGCCTCAAGCTGCTAGCATTTTTAGATTGCAGTTCTATTATCTGATCAAATTTTTTCAATATATCTCCATTTTTTTATCTTACTCATCTAAAAATCTTTTTAAGCGATCTGCTGTACTCTCTAATTGCCTTCTAGGTACGCTAGCATTTATTTCGGGTTGCCCTTGTGACGTGGAGGGTATATCGTCGGCATCTTGTTGTCTATTGGATGCATTATAACTTGAGTTTATATTTTGTTGCTCTGACGATGAGGAAGACAAATCTACATTAAAAACTGCAATTCTAATATTTAAATTTTCATTGACGGGTTGGGTGCCAAGAGCAACACCTGGTATGCCTTCTATAGTTTGAGAAATGCCACAAAGACGCAAAATAGTTTCTTCGGTTGGAGTGAGCTGATATTTAGAAAATGGGCCACATCCTGTTGCTCGACTCTCAATTTTGTTGTGAGCTAATTTTCTTTTGATTTCGCTCTTCCACTCAGTTATAACCTATAGAAATAAGTTTGTTTTAATTGCAGTTTAATTTTGACTGAAATTTACTTACCTTTTTCCACCCGTTAACATCTTTGTGTGGAGGACCTGAAGCATTAAGCGATTCCTGCCATAACGATTCTATTGTCGGTTTATTGTGTTTCGTAAACCCTCTTAAGATATCTGGATTTTTTTCCATAAATTCAATTATGATCGTATTTTGCGTTCTATTCTTATGTTTTCCCCTACAAAAATTAAGTTAATTACTTCGTTAGAATATAATAAATAAATTCCTTAACTTACATTTTTTCTCAACCGTCTAACAACACACAGAAATATAAACTGAATATTCAAATCTGCTAGCGATTATCTTCTTGTTTTATTTCTGATAGCAAAACCGATAAAATTGGTTTCGATGACACCCAAAAAACCACATTTACACATACCACATATATTTCTTCACATTATAATGACACAAACCTTCCTCTTCAAACAATCTATCTACTAAAAAAAAACCGCATCAAAATCAGTTGCTTAGTTTTCAAGATTTAAACATTTAAGGGGACATAAGGACAGAAAAAGTGACTTTGTTTTATAATATGTAGTGATGTAATCCAGTTGGTACAGGGTGATATCTCATACTTTTTCGGAGTTAGACTCTTTGATTTACTTTATACATATGTGCATTATTTGGTTTGCGTTTCATAATTTACACACATACATATGTTGTCGGGGTTGTTGACGATATATTTGCCGGTGTGCCAAATAAAATAAAAAATATTAGAATTTGGATAACAATTCGGATGTGTGTATTTGAGGGTGTGTAATATATGTATATGTAAGTTAGGATGGAGTCATATGTAGAACTTCACGCAAGTTTGGAAAGTTCACTGATTGCCATTCACTTCGAAGTGGCCAGAAACGATTCTTTACATATGGCTCACGACTTCCGGTCTTAGATCAAGTATCCTCTGGGTAGCCAAAAAACATCCTTTTGAAGGTGAGCTAAATTGAGGAGGCGAAAATGCCTCTCCAAGGTTGTGCGCTGGGTTTGGGACCCGCCACGTAAAAAAACAACCCCAGCGAATAGCAACAACCAGCCTCGGATGAGAGACCCCCCTTTTGATTTGGCGCCACGTAGCGAAGAGAAGAAACGACTGGCGCGCTGTTGTTGACTCGGCTATAATCGCGTAAGCGGTGTCTACGCCAGTAAAGAAGAAGAAGAAGTTAGTATATACAATTGTGTGGGTATATATGGGTATATAAGTACTTATAATTTGAGTTATTTGGTATATAAATACAATTATTATACAAATTATGGGGTAATTTATAAGTATTATATATTAATTTAAATTAAACCTGATGTGGTTGCTTATTCCCGCGTTGATCTTCAAAGGTTCTACTGCTGTTGTTGCTGCTGATACTGCTGCTGCTGGTTGTTGATGTGGCTGCTGGTATTGCTGCTGCTAAATTTTGGCGCCTATATGTCTGTCCACTGTGGTGATTCGTTTTATTGTGTCTTTTTGTTTTGTTGAATACTTCGCTGTTATGTTGGCGGTGTTGGGTGTTTTTTTTGCATTGTCCTCTAATTCGTATTTAGACGAGTTAGAAGGACAATGCAGGGATGTGTTCATTTGGTATGAACATCCCGGCCGCCTTGCAGTGTCTGCGAATAAAAAGATTTTTAGATCTATTTTGAATTGGGTAAATGAGTATTGTTATCAACGGGTTGGAGGTATACTTTGGGTTTAAATCGCACAAGCACCGGTTAAAGTCCAACCGAGTGCAGTGTTTTGTGCGATCACGGTGCTGTTATCGGGGTTGAATAGTCCGGGTTTCATCAATCTTGGGTAGATGTCAGCTCCCAGTTCCAACATGATTTTATCGTCTTTCCAGAATTTAGGGTCGGCTAGGACTAAGTGGTTGAACTTCTTAATGATTTCGCCACTTAAGTCACGATTATAGGGTCGGGTCGGTAAATCATGCGTCAATAGGCAGTTAACTTCGACATGCCAGTCGGAATCAGTTAACGATCCTATGACGACTTTGCATATGCGATGCGAGTCGAAGTACGTTTTCGGTAACCTCAATCTCTGAACCAGCTCTGACGCAATTATAGTCACCTTTCGGGTTGGGTTGACTATGGCTCGTATGTTGTTCCATTTGCCATCGTGTTTGACTTTGACCATGACTGTTGGTATGAGGGTCGGCTTGGCCAGTAGCGTGGGTAGATCTTTTTGTCTGTACAATCTTTCTTCGCTCTTTGATGATTTCGTTGGCTCTTTGCAGAACAACCTGGGGTGTCCATGTAGGGTTGAATGGTGTTCCCCATTACACGTGGCACATCGTTTTTTACTTGTGCACTTTTGGGTGGAATGTGATCTGGCCAAGCAATTGTCGCAGTACTTGTATTTATTAACTGCGTCAAACTTTTCATTGATGTTCATTTTGGTGAATTTTGAACAAGTTACCAGTCTATGGTCTTTTTTACACAATCCACAGGCGACGTGTTTGTGTGTTCGCTTTGATGAACGATATGATGATATACCATATCGTTAACGTCTATGTTGCGTTGAGGGTATTTCCACTTATATCTTTTGTGGAGTTCTTTCAAATATTCTTCTTTCCATCGTTTGCAGAAGTGTTGATGGAGTATCTTCAGTTTTTGCCATCTTTGTGCGGTGCTTAGATGTGCATCTTCTAAGTTGGGTTCTGCTGGGATTAATAAAGGGGTACCTATTAAGAAATGGCCTGGAGTTAAAGGTTCTAAATTTGTTGGGTCTTCACTTAATGGGCTTAAAGGGCGAGAATTCAAGCAACTTTCGATTCGGGTTAAAAGGGTAGCTAGTTCTTCGAAAGTGAATTTCTGGTTCTGAGACACCTTTTTCAAGTGGCTCTTTAAACTTTTCACTCCTGCTTCCCAGAGTCCACCTATGTGTGGAGCTCCTGGAGGGTTAAAGTGCCAGTTGATGTTTTGGTATGCTTCACTAGTTGTTAGTTGAGTTTTCAATGACTTCATGAATTCTCGCCGATCTTTAACTAAAAGTTTAGACGCTCCAACAAAATTAGTACCATTGTCCGAATAGAGATCGGCGGGACATCCGCGCCTGGAAAAGAAACGTGCGAATGCGGCCATGAATGCGTTGGTGGTGAGATCACTTACTGGCTCTAAATGTATGGCTTTGGTTGCAAAACAAACAAATACGCATACATAGCCTTTTGTGATCAGACATGCTCTGCCGGTGTAATTTTTTATGTCATAAGGACCGGCGAAATCGATTCCTGTTGCTGCGAATGGACGGGTTAAGGTGGTACGTTCTGCGGGTAATGCTGCCATTATCTGAGTAGTGTTGCGCTTTTTGTGCAAAACGCAAGTTTTGCACTGATGAATGGTAGACTTGATGAGGGTTTTCAGCTTCGGTATCCAAAATTCCGAACGCATAAGTCGTAATACTAGCTGGTTGCCGCCATGAAGGGTTATTAAATGGGTAAATTGGGTGAGTAGTTTGGCTAATCGACTGCTATAGGGTAGTATAATCGGATAACGCTCGTTGTATGATAATGCCGCTGAATTGCTCAACCGACCATTAACTCGCATTATTCCTTTGGAATCGATTAAAGGGTTTAGTGTCAAAATTTTACTTTTTTGGATATGCTGGTTTTCTGGGTTAAGGCTTCATACTCTTCTTGGAAATACTTCTTTTGGGATAAAATAATTAGCTTCGTGCGGGTAGTGTTGAACTCTTCTGGAGTTATTTCCAACGTTGTGTATGACTGTTGTGATTCATTGGTTGACGCATTCGAACAGAATCGAAACAAATATGCTACAACTCGAATGGCTTTGGGTAAGGACGAGAGACTATCCAGGATACCCTCTTGTGTTGTGTTCACGAAGGTCCTGATTGGCCGGAGTTCCAGTGTTGTATCGCTTGATATTTTGGTAACTGGCCAGTGTTTCGGGTCGAGTGTTAGCCATTGGGGTCCGTGCCACCAGAGGTCATTGTTAACCATTTCCAGAGGTGTGCGTCCGCGAGTAGCTAGATCTGCCGGATTGTCTTGACTTTCGACGTGAGTCCAATTTTCGGTTCCAACCTTTTCAGCGATTGTGGCAATTCGGTGGGATACAAAGGTTGTCCATGTGCATGGGGGTTTGCTAAGCCAGGAAAGAACAATTGTGGAATCCGTCCAAAGGTGAGTACGGTATTGGGTCATGTTTAGTTGGGGTAGGGTCGCATCCACTAGATTCGCCAGAAGAACTGCTCCGCAAAGTTCTAGCCTTGGTAACGATATAGTTTTTATTGGGGCCACACGAGTCTTGGATACCAAAAGGGTTGTCCAGGTATTTGCGTTTGTAGAACCACTGATATATAGGGTTTCTGCGTAGGCTTTTTCAGATGCGTCAGAGAATCCATGAAAATTAATGATCGCCGATGTCGAAAAGTGGGTCCATCGAGGAATTTCAATGAGATTTAAGGAATCGTAGTCCTTTATGAATATTTTCCATCGATGGAGAGTTAAGGGTTTCAAACATTCATCCCAATCGGATTTATCCAGCCAGATCTGTTGCATTATTATTTTTGCGGTGACTACAACGAGGCTGAGCCAACCAGCTGGGTCGAACAATTTTGCTATGATCGATAGTACTTCTCTTTTAGTATACGAGGTTTTATCTTGAATAGGGTTGATGAGAAAAAAAAACGCATCTTTTTTTGCATTCCATCTGAGTCCTAGTGTTTTTGTGTTATTGGATTCTGGTAAACTGAGTGAGTTGGTATCCAATAGATGTTCCTGTGGGATTCCAGATAAAACTTTTGGGTCATTTGAAGTCCATTTGCGTAGAGCAAATCCTGCGGACGTCAAGGATGAAGTGAGTTCATCTCGTGCCAATATCGCTGTTGGTGCGTCATGTGCTCCTGCAAGTACATCATCAACATACATTCCGTTTCGAAGTATCTCTGCTGCCAGTGGGTGGGTTCCTTGTACATCATCCGCTAATTTGAGGAGGGTACGGATAGCTAGAAATGGAGCACAGTTAATACCGAACGTAACAGTTTGTAATTCAAAATCTTCTATAGAGTCGTTCGGGGATTTCCTAAATAAGATTCTTTGAAACGGAGTGTGTCTGCTTTCAACGAGTATTTGGCGATACATTTTTTGGATATCTGCGTTGAATACGATTCGAAACATTCGCCATTTTACTACTAGGATGACGAGGTCTGCTTGTAGAATGGGTCCAGTATGTAGTACATCATTGAGGCTGTTGTTCCTGTTCGAGGTGGGGCATGATGCGTTGAATACCACTCGCAGTTGAGTCGTTATGCGATCCGGTTTAATGACTGCGTGATGTGGCAGATAATACGTTTTCGTATTATCCGCAGTGTCGTATTCAACTTTGGTCATATCAAAAGTTTCACACACCGTACTATTCGTAATACGAAATTACTAAAAAAAATTGAACCGCGTAAATTAATGAATAGAAACCAAATGTAGAGCAATCGTCTTTTTTCGAGTGGATTGTGTAAGTTCATTCTAATGCATTAGTTGAGAACACACCTGGATGTCCATCTACTGGATGACCCTGCTTTCTGCGTAACAATTTCTTCGATGATGCATCCCATGTATAATATCAACGTATTTCGAATAGAGCAATGTTCTCGCAAACGGATCACTGACGGAAGTTGAGAAAAACTCGCTAATGTTAATTTTGTTGCTGGTGGTGTTTCTGTTGACGGTACTGTATTCTCTGGGTTGAAAAACACTCTCCAGCCATTCTCCAAATGAACTGCGAGACGCACAACAGTCGGAAAAGTCGATTTCACCAATTTACAATATCAAGCATTGGGATGAGTTTTGAATGTGAATTAGACAATAGTGGCGAATATGGTACGATCCATATGTTGTCGACTTCGATATTCACTACTCGTAAGTTGAATGGTAAATGTCCTGTCATTGTCGTTTGATGAGCTACGACGATGGAGTGGATATCCTTCATTTCCAGTTTGCGTTTCCGAAAGAAAAGCAAGTGGATAGTGTTTCGTGCGTTTATTGCAAGTGGGATTGTGGTGTCCGCAAGGTCCATGAACAATATTGGTTTTCATCACTTCGTATAATACTGGATCTTTCTTTGTATCAGGAAATTCCGCATAATTGAATGATTTCATCAATTTGATCTGGTGTAACCACCATCCACCATCCAAAGAAAAATGTGTGCTTGTGGCAAACCTCTCTTTTGCCACTCAACAGAGTATATCTAGCATCTAACAGCACCACGTATACATTGCTTCAAGATAATGTCCATCGAAGCTGTTGAAAAGTCTTGCTATGACATCGTGACAATCGCTTTCTGATTGATCGCAACCCATAATACCGCACGTATATCATCGCATCCTGGAGTACTCGTTCACGTGGCTTGGGCTGCTAATGTATGTTGATGCCAAAAAGAACGCTGACCGATATAAGCGCGACCTCTTCATGGCATCGTGACAAATTTCAAGCTGTAATTGATCACTTTGTGTGAAAACCACATAACATTTTCACGGAATAATTTTCAAAAATTTTTGAAGTAAACGCCAAATTTGAAAGATATAAATAATTGAAAAACAAAACAAAAAAATGTAATAAACACATTTGTATGGAAAAAATTAACTTTTTGGAATTGTTCAATTTTCCGACTTTTCCTAATGAAAGACATACAGGTTCTTTATTTCTAAACCTTTCCTGATCCACGACGAACAACCTCTTAAAATTTCATCAATATTGGTTCAGCCGTTCTCTTAGCGTTACTAACGAACAAACATTCATTCGTTTGTATGAGAAAAAGAAAAGGGCTGTTTTCAGGGGTTTTCCGGCAATTATTCGAATTTTTTTCTCCACAGAAACCATCCCTGAACTTCAACGAACATTATAAAAAAAGAATTATCAAATTTGGTTCAGTCGTATGAAAGTTATGAGCGTACATACATTTTGGCGATTCATTTTTGTTTATACATATAGATTTTACAAGGTCGAAGATCTTTAGGGTACGAAAACGATTACATATTAGTGGTTGCTGCAAACTAGAGAGGAAAGGCATTTAATGTCTCATATCTACAGTTGGTGAGTGTGGATGTTTACTACTTAAATCACAGTCAACAGCATTCTACTAAAAGTCTTACTCATGTTAACTGTCTATGCAATATCCGCAACAGGCATTCGGCGAACGGATAAAGTAAAATACTATTTCCTCTATTTAGCCCTTCCATCGCTTGCAAGCATATTACGGTCAATAAATAAAACAGCCTAAAGAATACCTATTAGAGTTATCTATGATAATGTGTGCACAAGCAAATGTATAAAGCATGCTGATAGTAACATTTCACAATACACGTAGTTAACAGCTTGTTGTGTGCATGCATACCAGCTGCACTGTTGTGTTTGTGGTAAAATTTTACAACGTTTCTATGTTTGTGTGGGAGGCATTGGTCAGGAGTGTGGGCAACATGTGCTGAGTGCATGCTACCAATCAATCCTGATTCTTATCGGCATCATGTTCAAATTGGGAGGCTTGGCGTCCTTAGTCGACTGCACAAAATCGATATAATTGTATGCCCAGAAAGTATTATTCATACGTGGAATTTATGCGGAAATTATTATATTTCTACTATAATTTGTACAATATTTAATTAAAAACAGAAACACTAGTTAGTATATTTGATGGTGGCTAAAAGCTAATAAAAGAAAATTGTATGTTTTCATTCGAATAGAAATTGATGAAATTGTTATGTTAAAAATACATATAATTTTTTAAGTCATGCATCACTTTCTAATCTTTCACAACTATCTACATATTAATTTCATCAGTATTCACCAATAAACGAATGTATGGGTATTAAAATATTCAAATAATTTTGCTTTGTATTAAAACTCTGACAAAAATAGAGTAAGCAAGAAACAAAATACGCAGTTGATGCAAAAACAGACTGAAAACTTCGAAACGCAGTGACACAACTCAATCAGAAGAATCAAACTTCGAAGAGCGTCTACTTATTTCGATTTGTTATGGCAGTAAGTAAACTTTCCATTTCATGCTTTGCAATATGATGTGTTCTTTGTACGTATGTCAGTGCCGCGCCTAAAAGCAAGCATGCCACAAATAATTCGATATTTTATGCGTGACAGGTTCGGTATGAACAAAGTTTTCACAGCTTTAAAATTCGATAAAAAGTCGTGAAATGAGGCTGAAAAGTTGGAAAAAAATATGTTTGACGATAATGTGATAAGGTTTTTGAACAATAAGAAATATATAATATCGAATATACTATACATATACAGCGAGTAGCCTGTAAAATATACCTACACTTTTGAGAAGTTTCATCTAAATCGAAAAATGTTAGAAACCTTAACTTGTACAATCATATAACCCAAAGTTTTACGTTAGCGTGTACTTACAAATATATTATAATTCAACTATGGTAAACTTTTTAAGCTGACTCGTTTTTGCGTGTGTTTGACCAATATTCGGTGTATGGTCTCAGCTAAATGCTCTTATAACTTTCTTTCAGCTTCGAAAAGTGTCTTTGTAACTCGGAAAAAATAATCATTTGGTATCACTTGTATCTATGTGCATCAGTTGGGTGGTAGAAAGTCAAGTTTTGTAAAATATGAAATTCTGCGCGCAAAATTTTCTGAAGCCACATCGTTTCTCAACGCCGTGGCATAACAAACACTGTGTCGAGCTTTATATAAAATAATGTGGTGAGCACATAGAGAGCGACACGACATGACTGTACGACAGTGAACTGCAAATGACATCGTGAAGCCTGCTACATGAACATTTGTTAGACGGCAGTTTTCACTTCAATGAAATTTTAATATTTTGTTCAAAGTGAAATTTTTTATGCAAAAAATAAGTAAATAGGTAAATTTATTTGTTTTAAGTTTCAATTGTTATTATAACTGATATAGCAGAGTCTGAGGTTTGCTACATTTTACATATTACAATGTACACAAGAACGTGTGTATTTTAATATTCGACAGATGTCGCTTGAAGTCTCTCACCTCTTTTGTGTTTACAGCTTAATAATATTAAGTCGTAGATACTCCATTTGATACCTTTTTTCATCGCCTACATCGTTGTTAGTTAAGTTGGTCGTGACCTTATCTAGTTCCGCACACACACACTTTCCTATAAAAAAAGGCGACACGTTCTGGCCAAGTTGTTTGCTTGGATGCGCCTGTAGGTATGCAAAAGGTGTAAATAATGTGTTAAGTATATTTTCTCGCGTATTTAAACTTTACCACAAATTTGCATCGCGTGCTTAGACTGTTTACGATTTTTACGTACATTTTCTGCCACTTTTGTACTCTCTCTGCTAGGCGCCTTTAAAGGCGATAAAGCGATGAGTTTTATGACATAGTTGTTAATGTTGTTGGTTATTTTTCTCAAATGAGGCTGAATTTTTTAATCATCTCCTTTACACTTATCCTCCACGCAACGTCATACCACAAGCAATGTTTGTTGTATTCGAGTTTGTTGTTATTACATTGTATGTTTGGTGCCAAGTAATTTGTCAATTGCAAATTATAAAGGTAAACAAATAAGGAAGAGCTAATTTCGACTGCAACATTGGTTCTAAGACAAGTTTTTAACCGATTTATCGAATTATGATAACCCCCAGAATGAACGATATGTGAACCGATTCAACACATTTTTGATATACAGACATCCTACATATTTTCGGAAAAGCATTTTTTCTTAATTCCTATAATAAGTCTCGATATTTTCAACAAAAAGTTCTCAATCTGGCTTCTAAAACGCCTTCTCCTGCTATGTCGTGAGTTAAATTTTAAATCTCTATCGCATTTGTTTATAGATTTATCGCCATTTTAACACTTTCAATCAAACCGTTTTATGAGGTGTGTGAGTGGTTACAAACCTAATTCATACATTTTCACAGCGTGGGTAGGAACACCAATAAGAATTGGCCTGAACGAACTAAGCTATTTTAGCTTTAGTAGATAATATTGACACTATACTTTTTTAAGGAGAGGCCACACTCACTGTTTAAAGAAATTTCCAACCTCATTGTGGAGCTTAATCTTGACTTACGCCTGTTTCGCCGTCATTGATTGGGGAGTCTGGTTCACCATCTTCAGCTGCTATGCTTTTGTTTTGTTGTTGTTTTTTTTGCTGTTTTGCAACTATTTTTAGGTATTAAAATATTTCCTTGCATTGTGAGGCCTTGCGTTACAAAGCTTTATATCTTCATTATACGTTACCGTGGTTGTCTATCAACAAGTCCTCTGGCTGTTCCTCTCATTGGCACAATTCGCTTAAGCTGGCATATACCATTCAGCTTTTTTAGCGGTTATTTGAATCAAGGAAACTTTGAGAAACATCTTAGTCTTAGAACACTAGAAATTCAGAGCACACTGGGTATTGTTGATGGTGGACAGACCAGTATTACTGTAGGATTCATCCCTTACGGTCTCAACACTCAGAATACAGTAAATGTGGATTCGGTGGATTGCAGGGTATGCGGGGAAGGTGATGAGACGTTGGCACATTATTTATGCGAATGCCCAGCCTTTAGATGGATGACACGAGACATGTCCAATGGCTTTCAATGCTCCCACAGAGAGAATTTGGGCAATTGGGGTGGAAAAACCCTAGTTTTTATCAAATCCACAACGTTGCTGGTTATGGCTTAATTTGGTTATTACCCGGGAACCCAATGGGCTTAATGGCAGAAATGTCTTGAAATATGCTCTAAAGTGCTTTCTTTCTCAACTAACCAAACAAAGTTTGTCTGTAGCAAAAAAATAAAGTGTTGCTAGAAAGCTATGACATAGGCATATTTCAAGACATTTCTCGATTACGGGCAAAGTATGAAAAGATCTCTCATTTGCAACTTTCTTTCAGTTTTGCGTAGTTACATTTTATGGATAAAATTTAAACATTTCGCCTCAATGTCTTCGCCTTTTTCACATTAATACGAACCTATTTAAATAACTCCAAGGTACAAATACAACTGAACATGATAATATTAATGGAAAAGAAGTCGGAAGAAGCTATGCCATGCCAGCCCATGATATTTTGTAATTACTTACAAAGTGGCATCTGTTAAAATTCGCTTCTACAACGCGATAATGATGCGAATGAATGAGCGTTTCCTGGCACTTCCGGTATGAACCTCAGCATTTCTTTGTTGTAATAAGGGTACATTGCTTAAATTATACTTGAAACAACAACACAAGTTGAATTGTTTTCTGATTGCACATTGGCGTCTAATGAATGGCTTACATTATACCTGGTTCGGTGTTGCACCACAGCTCAGGTTTCAGAAATTGAGTAAATATTAATCGGTTATTCCATTTATTCAGAATCAAAGTTAATTAGAACTAGCATAGGGATGCAGATCGCGCAAGTTCTTCCAGCCTTCCAAAATAAATATGTTAAATATTTATAATTTTGTCACATACATCTTCTCTGTTAATTTGAATTTCATTTCCTCTACGACATTCCAATAGAACTTAATACTCCACCGCGCTTCCTATATCAACATTCGCTCTTTAATTATTAAATTCACTTACGAGTACTCATTAAAAATACTTGCGCAGGTTGAGTATTAGGTGTCTGGAACATGCGCGGTTTCGTGAGTTTGCTGGGCAGTCATGCAGAAGTTTGAGAAAGTTGAACAGCTGTCATCACAGCTGAGTAGCAGTGTATACTTTTGTGTTGTTGTTTCCTTGATATGAGCGTTTAGTTAGCATTACTATCTTTAACACTTGCTAGCATTTTGCTATTTGTAATTGAAATTTGTTTAAATTTGGGTAGACGACGTGAATATAGATATGTATATACTATAAAAGACGTAAGATTTAAATTGCCATTTCTATTAAATTTCTTAGTTGATGAAGGGAAAATATTATTATTTTAGTTTGATTGAAATTTTCAATTTACGGCCGCCAAGCTTTAATTGTTTTTGAAATATTGTTTAATTATGAACACGCGTTGTTCTATCGGGTAAAGCTCCATTTTTCTAAGCTTAAACTATAAGCTGTTGACTTGCTTTTTTAGGGTTGTCAGCACTTTACTACATACATTGTGTTAATAGAATGGGACACTGTTTAAAAACAATAGGTAACGCACCACATATAATTATGAAAAATAATTTTTAATTAATTTAAGATTCACATAGAGGGTCAATCAACAGAAACTGCTTTAATCGAAGTAGCAAATGTAATAGAAAAGCAATTAAACCTCCAGCAATATACATTGACTGCCTTTCTGGACATATAATAAGTTTTTAAAAATATAGAGACAAGCATACTCAATGAGTCTCTGACACAGAGTGGCAAGATGTACAGATGGATTCAATCGATACTTATGAAAAAAAATTAGTATCTTCATGTGACGTATCGTTTTGGATGACTTTAGGCATTAGTGGGCCTATAGCATACATTCAATACTTTATGAACATTTGACTGTAAAAAAAAGGAAAACTAACCGCCGAAGACGGATCACTCCTCACCACGATAATGCGAGCTCTCAAACATAGACTTAAACAATTGCATTTTTGAGCACTTAAACCTTCCATTTGTTGGGTCATCCATTGTATAGTCCTGACATGAAATGTTATGCTTTATTTTTATTCTCGTTTGTAACAAAATAACTGATACGTCAACGATTTTCGATACCTGAAGAGGTGGTTGATGCGCTCAAAGGCATGTTTTGGGGATACCTCAATGAGATTTGCCGAAGTGTTTCAAAAATCGAAACATAGTAGATATTAATGAGCATACTTTAAAAACAATTAAGCAATTTTCGATCATAAAAATGTGTTTTTGTTCTCTAATTCCGAAGAATAAAATGCAACCTACGTAGCATCTCACGGCTCAGCGATATCAATCGTGCATAAGGACAGGAACTCTCAAGGCGGGGTATTTTCCTCGTTTCTATGGGTGGCTCAGAGGAGGAGTAAGAGCAGTATCTTATGCATGTATTTGTCAATTCAATGTATTTATATTTTTCGTTTTTGTATTAAATGCAACTAAGATCTAATACTTAGCTATATATCGTTTATAAATGTCTATATGATTAATGAGATATAATTTTTATGAGTATATGAAAAATATACTGTCATTACACATTTTCCATGTATTCACATAGTACACCATGTGGTATGAGCTACAAAAAATGTATAAAACCTGTCATTAGAACTGCACATAACTTTTGAAGCAATGTTTTTATGAAAAAAGTATGAAAACAATTTTTGTATAACACAAAATTTCGCATTAGAATTTCCCTTTCGAAAGGGAAAGGGGGTCACTTATTATCCCATTTATGATTGAAAACAAAAATCTGTGACGCCCAAGAGCGACAATGTTTCACTCTACAAGCTCCACATTCCCCATACTTAAACTATTTTGGCAATATTTCCAAGTAAAGTCTTACTATTGTGAGCAAAAAATAGTAAGACTTTTTAATTTAAATTTCATGCGAAATATTTAAAGAGGGTCGAGGGCATATTGTTGACGAACCACGTCCAGGACGGTCATCAACACCAACTGATAAACAACACGTCAATAAAATAAAGGAATTGGTGGTTGAGAATCGACGAATATCACTCAAGGTTCTTAAAAAAACCCGTTTTGAAAGATTATTTGCGCCTAAGAAAAGTGAAAGCACGATTGGTTCCAAAATCACTCAATTTTTTAAAATGTATGAAACTGGCGATCTTGGATCTATGTTTATGACCCAAAAACAGACGATCAATCGGCCGAATATCGTGGCAAAAGTGATCCAAAGCCTAAAATACCACGTCAAAACAGATCCAAAAACCAAGCTATGTTGTCAGTTTTTTTCGATTATGGAGATATGGTGAACTCCGAATTTCTTTCGACCGGCCAAACTGCCTACAGGTAATACTATTAGAGTGTTATGCATCGTTTGCCCGATGCTACTTGTAAAAAGAGGCCGGAATTATGGGCGGACAACTTTTAGTTTATGCACTACGATAATGTAACGTCGCATACAGCATTGATTCTTTGTGAGTGAATATGGTGCCGCAATCAGCATATTCGCCTCATTTAGCTCCGTGTGACTTCTGGCTACTCAGCATACTCAACTGCCCGCTCCAGAGAAACTGTTTAGTCAATTGAAGACAATGATAATGTCATTCATTACCATTACGCATCTTGAAAGCTATTTCGAAAGAAACGTAGGGAAAAGTGTATTGGGGTCATGGGGGATTACTTTGAGGGGGACTTCATAGATTTCAAGAATAAACTAATTTCTTGTCACATTAAATACAATTGTTTTGTTAGCTTCCGAAATAGATGCTTCGGAATTCAAACAAAATCGATGAAAACAACTTCACTATATTTATATTTCTCGATTTAAGCCTTGCACTCATCCACCTAATTTGTACTTTCAACAATTTCTCTGATATAAAGCTCATATTTCTTACTACTGTTATTGGCATTGCTGTTATTTGATTCAATTGCTCCCTTAAAGGCATTAAATATGTTCAATAATTTTAACCAGATTTTACGTTTATGTCTGTTTTGTAGTCTTTCTGTGTGTTTGTCCGTATCTTTTCACTTGTTGCTTGTTGTTGCGTATAAGTAAAGTGCCAAATCAATATTGCTCAAAAATCCTATGCACATATTCAGTCTATGCGATATGTTGTAACAACGGAAGCAGTAAGCATCGATATGGCGTATACCTACATATGTAGAAGCCTGCAATATGGGTTGCTTTTAAAATTTGTTGGCATTCGATCCTAATATGAATTATCAAGTGCCTGTATACTTAACCTTGGAGTAGTTATTTAAAAAGCATACAAGAATTGAACTAGAATTGTATCAAAGCCGCCTACATGAAGGCAGAATTAAGCAAGAGTGTCGAGAAGACCAATGCGATACATGTTAATAGGAAGATACTATGATTTTCCAAACAATGACCGGCAAAACTAAATCTGACCTTTTGCGGTGTGATATGACATCGCCAAGTGATGTAACATGACGATAGGTGATGTAATATATTGAGATGCGCTATCAAACTATATTAAGTCATAAGTTCTATCATCATATTATCATATGCGTGTGATTTGAAGTCATATAATGTATTGTAATTTGTAGCGTAAAAATTAAAAGCTCATGTGAAAGGAGCTGCGTTCTTCTGATGTGATGCCTACATAAAATAGTTGCCATATTATTCACTTGATTCGAACATTTATTTGCCTGAATTATTGCGAATTCTTATCATAAGTTGTAAAGGTATTTGAGATTTTATCGACTATAGTGATACGAATAAAATTACTAAGTCCAACATTTATACAGATCACAGTTATAATATACACAGAGGAAAAGTCTTGATAGAAATACAAGTTATCTCAGAACACTAAAAGGCAATTGCAAAGTGCTTTAATTGAAGAATATTGCAACCAATATTAGAAGTTCAAGGAAAATTGTTAAATGTTAAAGCTGAAATAGCAAAGAAGGGACATAAAAAGGAGAAGCAAAGAAAAAAGTCTACAAAGTCTTTTCTTCTTCTTTGGTCTGATGGGCTTAATACTTAAATGAACATATGCACATCGAACTATCTGAAAGCAATTCAAATACAAAAAAAGTAAAACAAAAGCACCATACTGCTACCTGAAATTGCATGAAACTCTTTGTTTAAATTACAGTACAGTAGAGAAGAAGACCACCGCTCTGTGGTATGTAACCAATTCTTTATATTCGAACTTTAGTATTTGTCTGTAACAGTCTTTTGGTTTTTTCGTGCTCCACACTTTTACTACTGCAATTTTATCTAGCTATTTGCATTCTTATTCGTTCAAGATAATGCTAAACACTATATGTGTAGATACAAGTATATTGAGTAGCTACAGCGAATATGCATATAATACAAAATGTGAAGATGGATGAGTTTGTAGCTGCTTAAGTGAACCGCTATGCCTGCAAAAGTTGAAGAAAAACAATTTGGAAAATGGAAATGGAAAAAATGACATTGCAGTCACAATATATTGAAACTGCCGTCACACACATCCCATGAAAACCTCGTTTACCTCCACAAGTGTCGTATGCGGAAATAGTTTTGAAGAGCAAAGAAATTTACATAAAAATCATGTTGACTAAGCCTGAGCTGGACGCACAAGTAAAATTTATTTCAAGAAGTTTGATCTTCATTTCAGCAATTCAAAGTGCGCGCAGTCTTTTGCGTGACTTCAGAGTTATGACGAAAGATGAGAGCATTAAAGACTAATCAATTATACATTGCTTTGTACTTCCACTTTTCTTCTACGCTGCGCTCCTACATATCTAAAATTTTGCCAAAGAGGAAAGCTATATTCCTCTTTCTACTGATTATTTACGCGATTTGAAGGCTAACATTGTCTGATTTTAAACACAGAAACTTTTGTACAAATTAAGTTGGTGCACGTGTTCAGAAATCAAAGAAAGGAAAAAATTTTACGCTTTTTTAGCCCCTATTTCATTTTCTCCTCACCTGGAAAAATTCTCATAATAATATTTTATAGACAGGATTGTTTAAAAGGTTACATAGGTTTACGGGTTTTAAAAAAATCGTATTGTTTTATTGTATTATTAAATTTTGCAGCACCCTTAAGACATTGTCCTAAATTTTCAATTTGATCCCAATAATAGTTTCGGAGATACAGTTTTGAGAACTTGTACGCTCGAAGCTAGCTAGGCTAAGTGCGCCGTCTCTAAGCACGTTTTTCTGTGTGTTGTCTTTGAATTGAGTCTTTGAAGTCGGTTGGCAAGATTTCGTAAAATTTTACAAAGAAACATTGAAAAAAATGTAGCGAAATTTTAATTTTTTTATAAAAATGTCTGCCGAAAATCCAATTTTCAGTTGTTCAGTTCGTCCAAGTTCTAAGCTAAGTTTTCAACTAAAGCTCGCATTTTTCCCTTTAGAAGATCTTGTATGGACCTATCCTGCCAACGCCGGCACATCTTTTTTTCGAGGGGTCACCGAATATGGCGTCGCAATGGCCGAGTTTAAAATATTTTATTCCAAACCTTTCAAAATTTGTACTTATGTAGTACTGAAGTAGAGACAAACCGATTAAACATATAGCTATAACTGGAATGTTAAATAAAGCTTTTAATGATAAACTTATTCCCTTGCAATGTTGTTTTGTAAAAGTTGAGATATCATGATGAAACTTAGCAGATGAGCATAGCCATACCGCTGTCACGCCTACAAAACGCCATTAACGGAAACCTATAAAGTGCAAAGCACGAAATTAACATATATAATACTGATCTGGCACAGGGAATTGCAGTAGCAAGGGTTACCTGTGGACCAAAATTTTGAAAAAGTAGGTTGGGCCCTCCCCTATAACAAGTTGTATTTATAGATCTCCTTAAGCGATTGAGCTACAACTAAGTACAAATCCTGTAAGAACTTCTACCGACAGTGTGGAAATAGATGAAATCGGAAGATAACCCAGCTCACTTCCCATGAAACGATATTGTTAAAAATTAAATAAAGCGTGATAAATTAATAAATAAATACTCCATATCTCGAGACCCGCTATACAGATTATTTTACAGTGCGAAAATGGGTACTTGTACTTTTTTTACACAGTTTTGAATTCCATCTGATTCTTTTCTGTCGATTGTAAAAATTAAGAAGCAATTAATATAAAGAGATAAACTTCTAGGGGAATAATGCCTTTAATAATAATATAATGCCTTTAGAGTGTGCCACCTTATGACCAAAATTTTCCAAAAGCCAAAAAAACTGTTGAAGCCGTACCTGTCTGAAATCTTGTTTGGTATCGAAGAGGTCCTTCCCGAACCTGTCGGAGATTTTGGTATTCAGCAACGTAAGCTTACACAACCGTATTAGTTTTAAAGAGATTAGAATTACGAGAAGTAAATAAATATAAATTTCACCCATATATTTGCCACTAGACATATCAAGGCAGTGTAATATAATTCGACAACATCATGAACACTTAACAATATACTCAAAGATGTACGATATACATATCGTCTCCTGAAATGCAAAATAACGTAACATCAAAAAATTCGAAATTGAGTGTCTTATTGATTACGCTTCACTACTTCAAATTACATACAATATATTACATATGCGATCAGATATAAACCAGTTTTAACCAATATTAAAATTTTGTTTCACTCATGTTCCATTTTATTTCGTGTTTCATTCATGACACTTTAAATTTCCGAAAATGTTGTTACGTTATTTTGCATTTCAGGTGACGATATAATACTGGAACATCGAATATAACGTGACTATTTACAACTATTTTATACACATCTGCCTTTGTCTTTAATTTTAAAAATTGCACAACCGTAATTATTATTTCTCTGCTAACATTCGATTTTGATGCCAACAAGATACATTTCTTAACAAAGTGACCTTGATACGAGGGCTGCTATATATATTTCTGGCCTAATAATGAAAATAGGCATATTTATCTACGAAAATGTTTTTTTTTCTTCGTTGGATTTGGCTCGTCTTAGAAGACCCACATGGTCGATTGCTGTTTTGTTTCGGGCTCATACGCATAGATCCATGATTCGTCACGATCTTATAAACGTCTTTTGAAGCACTGCGATCGTATTTCTTCAGCATTTCTTTACACCAATCCACACGAGCCTTTTTTTGAGCGATTGTCAAATTGTGCGGGATTCAACAAGAACAAATCTTTTTTACGGTCAGGTGTTCATGCAATATCGAATGTATGCTGGTGAGAGAAATGCATAGGCATGCCTCTATCTGAAGGTATGTTACATGACGGTCTTGCATTATCAGTTCACGTACGGCATCGATGTTTTCTGGCACAACGGCTGTTTTTGGACGACCTTCACGGAATTCGTCTTTGAGCGAGCGTCGGCCACGATTGAATTCGTTGTAACAGTTTTTCACAGTGCTATAGGATGGTGCTTCATAGCCATACAAAGATTTTAGTTCATCGATGCACTCTTGTCGTGATAATCCACGTCGAAAGTTGTGAAAAATGATCGCATGAAAATGTTCACGAGTTAATTCCATTTTTTGGCCGAGATGAATTTTTTAATTCCCTGTAAATAAAACAATTCACGATTAAATGACAAAACGTTCTGAGTAATGTTATGCTAAAAAATGTTAAACTTTCCAATGGAAATGTCAGATATCCAGTCTAAAGGAAATGTAAAAATATAAACCTTATAATCTATTTTTTAGTTTTCCGTAAAGGAAATTTAATACTGGCTGTGTATAAATTTATAAGAATACTCACTTGTGTTATAATCATTTTTTTCTTTATCGCCGTTTGCACTCAAGAAGCATATAAACCGCGCATTTTGGTTTAAATTGCGTGTCGGACGTTGTAAAGTATGAAATAAAATTTCAATTTTCTACAACAATGTAGAAGTAAGCCAAGTGTGAGAGCGCCATTGTAAAGTGAAAACTTTGTTTTCTGTTTGAAAAGGCAAAAAGTCATTAAAACGTTCGAAGAAATGTAGTTAACCTTTCGATATAATCGTATATACACATATGTACATATATACGATGCGTGCTTAAAACTTCCAGAAAGGGCTATAAATGCAAGTAATATTTATATCCAAGCCCTTGTCCTTAATCGCTGTTATTAATGCACTACCAAAGTGACATTTTTATTAGGCGCAAATACATTATACGAGTGCAGCAATATATTCTCACAAGTATGGATGTGTATTTCTTCGCTGTTTGCCTTATAAGTTCTTTGTGATGGTATTTTACGCCCAAGTTCGTCAATAATTTATTAGTATAGCAGTTGAATTAAAACTTAGTTGACGTGAAAACTACTACTTATTAAAGTCGTGATACTGATGTCTCCTTTGTATTACATTTGTATCTAGTTGGCTTACTTCTTTTATTGAATATTACAAAAAATGTGCATAATTGGGGAGTAATCACTTCTGAAGAATAGTTATTTGAGATTTGCCATTCCTGCAACTACGATATTTGTTATACTTCGTTATTTTCCGAATTAAGAAATGGTAGACATTTTAACAATATCCACGTGAATGTAAAAATAGCAACAGATCCATATGTTATTAAAATCAATATTATACAAAGTACAGTTTACTATAAATACAAAACTGTCAATTAACATAGTCAATTACATATAAACTTGACGATCAGTTCTAACATGCAGGTTAACCAGTACCTCCAAACCTCCAAACCAGGCAAATACATATACTACACACAGCAGGTCCAAAAGAATTATTGGCAGATATAACTCATAATGCTTTCTTTTCAGGGGCAGATGCATTTTTCCGAAAAGGAAGAAGTCGCACGGTGCCATATCAGGTGAATACGAGGAGTGGATAATGGATAAAATGTGATTTTTGGTCAAATAATCGGTCACAAGCGTCAATCGCTGAAACGGTGTATTATGGTGCAACAAACGCCAACGTTCATTTTCGCGATATTCGGGCCGAACACGTCGAATACGGCGCACCAAACGCTTCAAAACTCCAAGGCAAAATATGTTTTGGCCGGGTGGAACAAATTCTTTGTGGACAATACTCTTGGAATCATAAAAACAAATCAGCATTGTCTTCACTTCAGAACTCTGCCGTTTCGTTTTGGGATCATAATGGAAACACTACGTTTCGTCACCAGTCACAATATTGTAACGGAAGTTTTTATCTTTTTGACATTTTTAATGATATGTTTCGAATGTTGTATTCTGAGAAATTTTTTATCGTCAGTCAATTTGTGCGGATGAAGTCGTGCAGACACCTTTCTTAAGCACAATTGTTCGATCAAAATGCGATAAATCGATGTTTTGGAGATGTTCAATTCCATTCCCATGAATTTTTTGAGGAGTTCGGCTGATTTTTAATGAATTCACGCACAGTTTCAGTGGAATTTGCGGTGATCACGGATTTTGTTTGGCCCACCTGTTGATCGTCATTTATGTCCTCACGACCACATTGAAAAGTTGAAACCACTCGTGCACTCTGCTACGGAATATGCAATCCTCGCCGTAAACTTCTATCATCAATTGAAACGTTTCGTAAAAGTTTTATCAATTTTAAAACAAAACTTAATGTTGGCCTTTGTTCGGGTCTCATTTGCGCACCGATAACACAAACATACTGACACTTAGAACGCAATAACTTCCCTTCCAATCTATGAAATGTCATGCAATTTTTACTGGACAATTGATGTAGATAGCAGATTCTAACGCTCCTGTCGACGTATAAATCGCGCCACCAGGGCGCGCTAGATTGAAAAAGTTCGGTTCACTTTGGAGTTCACGTGTACTCCGGTGTTTCTCCCTTGTTGTTACAAACTTCGTAGGGAACTTTATACATACTGTTAATGGTACAAACATACAATATAATTGATATATAAATATACTTTACTGCGTGATTTATATCAATTGTTGCTATTTGGTACTTTACACAACAATTGTGTTTTTTATTATTTTCAACTATTGCGATTCAGTTTCACTATTGCAAAATTAATAGTCACTTAGTGATAGTTGCAAACTTGTCCGTTATTATACTAATAATCACAAATATAGTGGACTAGAATTTTTCAGATTTGAGGCAAAACTATAACTTTGGGATTAGTTATATAGTAACCATGGTTAGAAAAGATCTCTATAAAAGCACAGACACTTGGATTTTCAAAGCAAGCAAAGTAATGCCCTAAGGTTCCTCTATGCAAGGTAAATATCAAAACTACCATTGAGGAGTTTATTTACAAATACCTGGGAAAATTTAAAGCGAATACGTCGCAAGCACAAAGACGTTACTCATGTAGCCCCAATATTTCCAACCAAGTACAAGCAGAGGGGCTCACAAATATACCCGCAATTTTGTCATTAATAGAGCTAAGTGTTGATATCGTAGTAAAAATCAAATAAAGTACGTTTTTGTGGCAGTAATTCCTCCGATAGAGTAAAACAAATTACTTAATGCGGCGCTAATAAATGCAGATGGCTGTAACGCCCAAAAATAGGCAAGAAAATAATACATTTTGCAATACAGAAAAAAATACTAGAAAGAGGGGGAATAAAAATTATTTGCACTTTCAAATTGCATTTGGAATGCTTCCATTGAACTAAAGTGTGAATTCGCTTGATATTTTCTAGATGTATGTGGGAACGTGAAGCAGCCTGTTAGGCACTTCGATTAAACATGCGATGAGCCGAACGCCCTGTGGCATTAATTTATGTGCGTTCCAATAAACCGCAAGGCAATCGTATACTATGTGTATATATGTAGGTGATTAAGTTTCGAATTCGGTTTTGCAAAGCTCGGAATTAGAAGTGTTCGCTAACATGTACTCGTTTGAAGTGGGCGAGATCTACACATTTTACTCATATGGTTTCTAGGCAACTGTGCTAAAACTTTGTTTGTAAGTTAGATTCCAATTGATCCACTCTGGCTTGCGTGCGTGTATTTCGGCTATAAATTACTTCAATTACTGAGCAAGTACGGTGCGAGAATGTAGGTGGTTTCCAAGTGGTGCAATCAGCAGCGTATATGTTGGAGAATTTATTTATGTGAGCTAATTTCAAATAAATCAATTTTAATGTATTATTTTTGGAATTAAGTAACAAAATAAATATTATTATAGGTTTGGATTTTTTGCAAGAAGAAAAAAAAGAAGAAAAGAATATTCTAGCTAAGTTAATTTGATATGTCAATATATACTGATGTACTCTTTATCATATTTCTACCAGTTGTTACAAAGTATAGTAGTTTTGTTCACCTAACGGTTGTACGTGTCACCTAAAACTAAGCGAGATAGATATAGGATTATGTATGTACATATATATAAATGATCAGGATGAAGAGAAAAGTTGAAATCCTTTCTGCATCGATAAAACTGTTGATTCCTTAGCATAAAAAAATCGAGTTCTTAGATGGGCGTAATCGATCCGCTGCAACGTCCACAGATCGCAATTAACCAAAAACATATAAAGTGCCATAACTTAGCACTAAAATAAGATTAAGAACTGCAATTTCGCACAGGGGATTGCAGTAGCAAGGGGCACCTGTGGACAAAACCTTTTTAAAAAGTAGATCCCCGCTCTCTAATAAGAGCTTCTACCGAAATAGTGAAAATGGATGAAATCGGAAGATAAGCCCGCTCTGTCCCCATATCACGATACTTTTAAAAGCGCGATAAATCTGTACGTCAGAGACATTAAATTTTTCAACGAGATGGTGTGAAAGAGCTTTATGGGAGTCGATGCGAAAATTGGCCTACCCCTTTTGGACAATTATAAATTCCACTTGATTCATTCAAGCAATTAATATAACGGGATAAAACTATGCCTAATAATGTCTTTAGTGTTATGATCAAAAATTGTTTAAGTCCTATAAAAACTATTCAAGCCCCTAGGTCCCGAATATTTAAACTCCGGTACCTATAGTTGACTTTTGATCGAAAATGTCGTTCAATGTGTCTTATATATAACTGAAATTAAAGGATAATCCTTCCTTTTTAATGGTATGTCTGCGTGCCAAAAATGAGTTGAATCGGACCAATACTTCCCTTAGCCCCAGTATACTTAAATAAAGATATTCGAACTTCCAGGTGACTTTGTACCGCTTATATCGGTATAACAGTACATCTTTGTGCCTAAAATAGATGATTTTAAATAAAAGCTTGACCTAGCCCTTATATAACTAATATCAGTATTTTCAAACATCCGGGTGACTTTACTCTATATGATCGCATTTTCAGTTTGGGTTATACTCATATAGCAGACGTTTTACACCATTTACCTGGCTTCGATTCTTGCAAGCTGCAAGAGTATAAAATGTTCAGTTGCACTCGAACATAACATTTCCTTACTTGTTTTTATTTTATTTTATGAAGGTTATGCCATATTTTTCTATTAAACAAAAACTTTTAATGCATGTTTTTTTGTTTTGGCAGTTTTTGTAAGTTTTTGTTTCTATTTTATTTTTGTTTTGTTTTTTACTTCACTTTTATACGAGCTCATAGACAAAAAAATTCCAGCAGAAGGCAAAATATTAGTAACCAAACAAATTGTAATGGAACAAAGGAACGCGTGCCAAGTTTCATTGTGATACCTCAATTTTCACTCAAGTTAAAGCTTGAATGGACGGTCGGACAGACAGACAGGCCACAACAGATTTCAACACGTCTCGCCATCCTGATCATTTGTATACACTTTTATAACCGTATGTCTAACTCGCTTAATTTTGGGTGATACTGTTATACTCGGTAGCACCATGTTGCTTTTTCTACTGAAACCTGAACCAGTTATATATATATCAGTATTTTATATAAAATTTTATTGAAAAAATTTAAAAGATATAGACGTAGATCATAAAAATTAACTTTATCTGAATTTGTCTTTCGTTATGAAGTTAAACTTTATTTTCTTCTAAAAGATTTAAAAAATAATAATAAATGATTAAAATTACTGTAAAATGAACAAGCCAAAATTAAATATGAAGAATAACCAAGCAATATCTTTTGCAGTCGAGCTAAACAATTAATAGTAATACAGTAAAGTCTCAATTAGATCTGGCAGTCGAATCTATAACCGTATACCAAGGAACAGCTCTAAAACTTGTAGGCATGGTGTATAACGGGTGATACAGAGGTACTTTTCCAATAGTCTTTTTTTGCCATTTTGAAATTCCCTAAAGTCTCAGGTAGTCCATCCATTGAGTCCAAATTTCGATGACTGGCGAATGACACGCGTGATGTGTTATTTCAAGTAAAGTGTAGAGCGTTCAGTTTTACATATATTATGAGGAGAGATAATTGTTAGAAGTTAATTTCAGGTTAAATATAAATATAGGTATATTTTATATTATATTAGATAATTAATTGTAACCCTTTGTTTAACTTCAATTTCACAGAAGTGAACCATTCAGATATTAAAGACGAAATCTTTGAAATTCTCTGTATAATTTAAAGACAACTTTATTTAATTAAGTATCTAACTTTTATTATGAACGAGAGGGTAGTAAATTTCATTTGTGCCTATAATATATAGAGGTATTATAAAATGTATTATTGTAATCGTTAATCATGAAATGTTTTGACTTGACGCCTAATAAGATTTATTTAAGAAACTATTTTTTCTATAAGCTTAAATTTATTTTATACGATGGTTTTTTTGGCAATATAAAATGGTTTCCTAATTTCAAAATGGTACTCAACCAAATATTATTATTGTTACTATATTATATCATCATCAAAAGGGATGTCTCTTATACAAGACTATTTTGTTCTTTTCATTGGGGGTGCTTTTTTACGTAGCGGGTTACAAACCCAGCACACAACCCTGGCGAAGGATGTTTCGCTTTCTCACTTTAGCTCGCCTTCAAACGGATGTCTTTTGGCTACACAGAGGATACTTGGTCTAAGACCGGAGGTCATGGGCTATTTGAGGCATACGTAAAAGAATCGTTAATAGGAACTCCTAAATGAATGGCAATCAGACAACTTTGCTCGAGCTTCTACATATGGCTCCATCTTCCATATTTACCCCCCTGTACGTGCTTTGTTAACCGATACGACTAACAATCATCGTGTTTTTCAACAGGGGCAAAATTGCAAAGCCCATCCAGGGTTAAACTCCCCACGTGCAGCAGCAAACGAAACCATTTGTTTTCAGAATCGGCAAAAGAACAGCTGGTACGATAAAAAGTGCCGTATCGCAGTGGAGAGCAAATAGACTGCCAACCTCGCAACATTACAGAGAGAAGCCGAAACGAAAGGATTGACAACTTCAACCTTACTTACTAAACCTGGTAAAGGAAATTTTATCACATATTTTGTTTGCTGTTGCAGATGAATTCTAGTGAAAAACAGAGGAATTTGATTTTTGTATATAAATTATTTTTATTTTATCATCAACTATGTTGCTGGATTAGATATATACGTATACTTTAGTGGGAATATGTCTTTTCTGGAAATGGCTTTGATAAATCTGGCGTATTTGGAAAATTTGATTTTCATATTGGAGAAATTAAAGATTTCTCTAATAAAAACAATGATACAATTTCCATTTTATATTTCTTTTGGTGGTGTATTTGTAGGTATTGATCTTTATTTGGTCATTAGGCTTTATATGTTGGGACTTTAGGACGCAATTTTAACTACTGCTGCGTGGATGTAACCCTCTCAATGAGAAAAGTTGAACGCCACACTCAAGTGATGCAAATACGATTGTAGAGTAGGCGACGGTTCCTTCCGAATAGTACGAGTACATTCCGCTGCTGTGACGAGAGCACAGATCATATGGAAGACATTTTCCACCCACTCACCGGAAAAGATTTAGTTATGAGTAAAATATTTATAAAACTTTATAGGTATTATAACCTTACCCTGATTACATGTCACTCTTATCTTTCACATACACTAGCATAATCTAATTCTATTGGCACCCAGCATAGTACTTACGGTTTATATTAAACCGCTTGTAAACTTTTTCTCCTCCTACCATTTGAATCTTGGGTAATCAAATAATGTCATATGTAAATATTGTTGTTTTTACGCATTACTTGTTAGTCGAAAATCATCTGCCTGTAAACAGCAATGCTTTTTTCTCTCTCTCTTGATGCAATTGTGTTTGCCAAATAATGTTGTAAATTTATACATATTTTACGAATTTTCTAAACCGTTGGGTTGCACATACTTTCCTGGCAAAACAGGCTAAGATTTTTAATATCTTCTAAGTAACAAAAATAAACGAGAAATATTGCAATCAGATAAAACCAATTTCAATATAATATTTAAGCATATCTTAACACATTTTTGGCGCGCATAAAACCTCTCACTGCTTTGCTGTTAGGTTTTTGAAAGCATTGAATTCTATACAAGGAGCTGTGAACTGTATGTGTCAAAAATACGATACTTTTAAGAGTGTGAAATGGGTTTTTGCAACCCCCTGCTACGACTTGGCCATAAAGTATTCTCAATAAGTAATATATGCAATAAAACTAAAATTTGTTGTTTTGGAGGCACTCTACGCCTTTTCTTTTCCCCTCGAAGAATTTTGTATCGTACGAGTATGTACATAAAACTTCTGCAAAAAAGAATAAAAATATTCGCAGCATTTTATGTTGGTTGCGTATTCTGGAAGATTGCCACAAATATTATCTTGTTTAGGATGCATTTCGTGGCAAATCTTTACAATTTCTAACAGCCACGTATTGTCAGTACGCCTTTATTGATGTGTGCTTTGCATAGCTGAACTTTGACAGCCGAAAAGGGTGTATGAGATTGCAAAAATAAATTTTGCCGGAGAATATTTCAATGTATGCTGCTAGGCACATTGGCGCCTACCCACAGATTTTTGTCACACGGTATTTGCATTATATAATTGAAAATTTGTGTAAATTATTGCCAGAAGACTGTGCGACATGAACAATTGATAAGAGGATATGATTTGGGAGATGAGCTGGGAGGAAAAACATACCTAAATATAATAAAGCTTTGTAAGTAAGGCACATCATAGATTCGTGGTGATACTAGCCTTTAACTCCTTAATATTGCGTTCAGGGTTGGTCAAGGAGTACCTAACCACTGTATCAATAGCATCAAGTCACTTTGTGATAAGACTGAATCGCAGGCAATTTTAAAACTTGTAAGGTATGACACCCTAGAAACCTATCAATAGTATAGGAGCGTGTTGGTGTTCTCGTATACTCTTGTGTGCTACTACTAGATAGCAGGGCTTCCCAAGTGTTTGGCGCATCGAGGTCAAAATGTATATTCGCGGTAGAGAAGCGTAGATATCGACCCGGCGCAGTGTTTAAGCGAATGTATTATTATATATATGAATGTTAAGTGCGAATTGATCAAACGAATTGTGTCCGCTTTCCCGTTGTCCATTCCTTTTGTTGGTTGGGTTGGTGTGCAAGTGTGGTGAGTTGTATTGTATTTATGGTATAAAGCCAGCTTAATTTTGAAATTCTTATATTGGGTAGATAGGCTTGCGGGTAGTACAACCGGATTTTTTTTTCCATTTTGACATTACGACATATCATTAAGGTCAGATAGGTTATGTCAAGGTAATCTGGTAAGGCAATAAACCACACATAGAACTTGGTCCTTTGCGATACCAGATCTAGTTCAGTTGCTAGGTTCAAGGGGTTATGGGGACTAGAGGAAATATTGATCGAATAAAATTTATATTTTATAAAGTTATATACATACATATATGGACGGGATGGAGAGACTTTAATTCTGAAATGATTTGCCGGAGCTGGCGATGGAGGTTTCGCGAATCGAGGTTGAATTGGACAATCGAGGTAGAGTAGCGAGATGTTGACGCAGCGCAGTGTATAAGTGAATGTTGATGGTCGACTTGTATGTGACGAATTGCGTCTGCCTTCCTTTGTCCATCCTTTTTGAATACATATGTGGTGAGTTGTGTTAATGTTCTGTTGTAGTTTCATTAGCTGCTTTTTTATTAGGGTACGCCGTTTTCCCGGGTAGAGTGAGTTTAAACAAGCAGATATAATTCAGTGAAACCAAGTTTCTTACGAATCAATTGCTTGGCTTACTGGCCTAAAAATCAACTTTTGAGTATTCGTCGGCGATTGTGAATTGCTAGCTAAGACTTCTGCGGTGTATCCGGTTATCATTGGACGTGAAGAAGGCGGAAGTGTTATACACATTTTGAAAAATTCAGCTTCGATTATGTACGTAGAAGCGTGTGTTCGCTTATTATTACAATATTTATTAGAATAATGCACTTTCACGTCTAAGTTTAAATTATAGAAACTCTATAAAAATTTAAAATTCCAAGAAAATTGGATATAAGTATGTATATGTATGTAAGCGTACATATGTATATAAAGCTAGCGACGGTATTCAGACACACTGAAAGCTTAATTGATAATTATCCGACTGTAACGCACCCTCAGTTTAAGATCGTCAAATTAAGCACTGAAAATCCAGCAATGATTCTACAGAATACACGTATGCATATGTAAACTTATGCATAGTATACTTTACCACAAAAGGGTAAAGGAGAGTACATGCAAGTAATGGGTTGAAGTGCTTATACAGGAGACGTATGTGGCTTTTGCATTCCAAATACTTGGCAAAGTTAAGGCGATATAATTATATTAAACTTTCACAGTGGCAATAACAGGCCATAACGTAGAAACAGAGGAATCATCAGTGAAAATAATTAAAAATGTGGGAAGCAAAAAAATTAACTCCGAAATTATTCCGCACTTTAATCCGCGAGTTTAGGTTTACATATATGTACATTTAAACAACGGAGATAATTATTATATAACCAGTTAATGTGGCGCATAAATGCCGACATATATCTATATTACATAATCATATAAGAAGTTATATTCTATGAACTGACCATTAGTAGCAAAATTTTACCTTTTTATATTTCACAAAAGTAAATCATTAAGATTTTATGCGCCACCGAAAGCCAAACCCATTTAAAGGAATATTTTTGGAATAAATTAAATGCAAATTTCAATATATAAGTATTAATTTTTTCATCCCATTAGCCAAAACTTTACAAATTTTGCAGGAGCGAATAGATAGTTATTATAAAATGTATACTTGTAAACTTTTCGAAATGAATTACCGTGATGCTTACTGAAATATTTTCTATAAACAAATACAAAAAATATAAATACTCACGCTAAAACTTGGGGAGGAAATATGTATACCCTTGCAACCTGCTGCTTCAAGTACATATTATAGTTTTGTTCACCTAACGGTTGCACGTATCACATAAAACTAAGCGAGATAGATATGGGGTTATATATATTTATGTAAATGATCAGGGTGACGAGAAAAGTTGAAATCCGGATGACTATTTGCTCGTCCGTCCGTCTGTGCAAGCTGTGAATTGAGTAAACATTGAGATATCTTGATAAAACTTGATATGTATGCTCTTTTTTATAAAAAAAAAATACGAGTTCGTAGATGAGTCTAATCGGACCACTGCCACGCGCGCAAATCGCCATTAACCGAAAAAATATACCATGTCATAACTAAGCCCTCAATTAATATATAATATAAAAATTTAATTTTAAGAAGCTTAATGTATATATCTCCTACGCCGCTGAAGCAACAACAACCAAATGTGAGATCGGAAGATCACCCCGCTAGCTTCCCATAAAACGTTACTGTTAAAAACTTCTAAAAGCACAATTAATCAATAAATAAATAAGTCAGAGACATTAAATGACCTGGTTCAAAATTGGACGAAGTACGTGATACTTTTCTTAATCCCCTGTGCCAAATTACAGTTTAATATTGTAATTCAGTCCTTAGTTATGGCACTTTATAGGTTTTGGGATAATGACGATTTGTGAGTGTGGCAGTGTTCCGATTACGCCTATCTACGAATTCGAACTTTTTTTGCACCAAGGAACCTGCACATTAAATTTCTTCAAGATATCTCAATTTTTACTCAAGTTATAACTTGCACGGACGGATGGAGAGACAGATAGTCAACCGGATTTCAACTTTTCTCGTTGTTGGTGATACTTACAACTGTTAGGTAAACACTACTCTGTAATAACGGGTTGAAATAAAAATATATTCAAAATAGTAGTAACAAAAAGAACTGTGGAAAGACTCACTTCCATAATCACTAATAACAGGGTCAAACCACGTCAAGTGGTCCATAAAAATTTCGGAAAATATCCGATTTTGAAAATTGATATATGTAAATATCTTGTCAAAATTATTTTTTTTTTGTCAAAGTTAGGTTGAAGTTTAGAGTACGATAAAATTGTAAAATTGTTTTCTCATAAACTACTGGAGATAAAACGATTAAATTTTGTGAAGTCAAAGAAAAATGTTCGTGCTATATTGTAAATATTTTTTCTTGGTCTATTTGTTTAAATAATAATACTTTACATATTTTTTCTTAAACAATTAAAATTGTTTAATTGTTCTTAACGCTCAAAAAATTGAAAAATATGTGACACAACTCGGAAAACATTCACCTTTAATAATCTGCAAAAAAATTTTTGTTAATTCATACCATTCCAAAGATATCGAAATTTTGGGTTTGCTACCGCTCTTAAAACGTACATATCCATCGTTTCGCAATGCGCTTACGTTTTCCTTGCGGAACAGATGTCGGGAGCTTACGAGCGCACTGCGCAACCATATGAACAAGTATCGGTATACATAGGTTAAATGAAGCTAATGTATGATCACTTCTGTGCAGTATCGGTGTTAAACACAGGTAGAAAAAAAGTAACCAGAACCAATTTTTCCTGCAAAAATCACGAAAGCAAAGTGGATAATTTTTAGTATTCTCAAATATCAGAGGTCCAACTTTTTCCTCAAAATTTGTATTTAAAATTTTTTACAGCAAACAGCAGCAAAAGTGTAAAGCACCATTTTAAACAAATAAAGTTTGGGCCGCATCCGAAATTAGCATTTACCATTCGTGGTTCTAATTGCAGCAGGCACGTCCACTTATATTCAGCAAACCCGACGAAGCAAATAAAAGTGTTAATAAACAATAGTTAAACAAAAACTTTAATTAAAACGTGCCGCTGTTAGTAGCAGTTCAAAGCAATAGATTGCAGCTCATTGGAGTTTCTGATTAATAGTGCTTATTTCATTACACACTCACGTATTTTCAACCAGCTCAAAGTTAAATAAAACCTTCGAAATAAATAAAACGAATAACTCTTAGCAAATGAAATGTTAAAATATAAACAAAAGTTTTTTCAAACACGTTTTTGTTTAAAATTCGTGATTTACAAGTGAAACTAAAAAGCGTTAAAAGTGGATTTGATCCAAAACATAAAAGTACAAATAAGTAAAATTTTACAAGCAACCATGCAACGTTCGAAAATAAGTTTATATACGAGTATATATGCTAACAAAAGTTCGCAAACCTCGAAATCACTCACTTGCATAATCGGCGCTTACACCTTGATTAATGAATCACACTAATGGTCCTACTTGAATTGTGGTATTTTTTCAGTTAAAGTTTGATATTTACAGCACTTTATTCGCTTTCATTTAATTTAGCCATAGCAATTAATTTAGTGTTTTCATTGCATGAGCGTCGTGGCAATTATTAACTATTTGTACGTATTTAATCAACTGATTATACTATTAATAATACTTCAATTTATTCTAGCAGAAATATAAAAAGCCTGCAATATATTGACCTAGCAGTATATGCAAGAAGCGTTTTTGAAGCAAAAGATATATTCGTTTTATACAATATTATTACAAATAGTACGCCATGTTGTATGAGCAACACAGCATTTATAGAAAAAATAACTTTCAAAATAACTAACATTTTGCATTAAATAAAAAATAGTAAGACTTTTTAACTGAAATTACACACAAAGGTCCATTCTTCGAAATATTTTTTCGAGGTTGCTATGACTGACAACGACAACTTTGCCAAATATAACATCAAAATAATCATACACTGAATAGGATATATTTACTTTGCCCCGATGTTTGTAATAATTTGAAAAAACCATTGAAGACCCTATAAAATTTATATAAATAAAAGATCAGCAAAACGAACTGACTCGATACAGTCATGTTCGTCTGTCTGTCTGTCTGTCTGTTTTCCGACTTGTCTATTTGTCTGTATATATGCGAATTAGTCCCTCAGTCCTGAAACTTTGCTAACGTCCTGTGGTCTCATAGATTCTGAGCGATCGGAAGCAAGTGCTTGCACTAAAACCACTGTTATTTGAATGGCAAGCCCCATAGAATATAGAAAAACGTATCTTTACAGAATTGTGGGAGTGACAATCATGCTTAAAGTAATGTTAATGTATTATTAAAACCATGTTATTATGGTAACATCAAAAGAGTAATCTTCTAGCAAAGATGCGATCTACATTAGCAAAGTTAATCATTTAAAATAATAAACTTATAAACTTAGATATAATAGAATGCTAAAAAAATAACCGTGGACATGGTAAAAAGTAAAGTAACACAAAATTTTTGGATGTATTCGCTTACAAATAGACAGTATGAATGCTTCTGAGTCTTCCGGCTAAACAAAATAAAAACGGCGAACAAGTTTTGTATATAATAATACACATTAAAAATACACTCAAAACCAAACAATTCTGCACTTGAAGTGAAGCTCATTATATGCAATATTTATGAGACAAGTGGCAGTAACACAAACAACGCTGGCGGAAAGCTGTGATAATGCAAACAACACCTGCTCAAATGCCAGTTAAAATGTTGGCCGCCCGGAAATAAAAATAGATTAAAATATGACGGTAGAGAGATTCACGCCAAGAAATGTAGAAAATACTAAAAACTTTGGCGATGCATCCATGACTGCAGAAAATAGCTGACATGAAAGCAAACACACATCTATTTCAAATAACTTACCGCGAATGCAAACTAAGTGCCGCGAAAATTCTCACGCGTGTTTGGGGAAGCGAATTCATATTGTTTGTACATATGTTATTTCCTGACATTGAAGTAGCACTACTTGTATGGGGTCATCATTGTAAAAACTCCGCTTTTTTCGACTACATATGTGTGCGAATAATACTCAACAATTCTCATAATATTTAAGTATCAGCATAAAATGTTATACTGCTAATAATATGTTAGAGATTTTTCTATTATTTGCACTTTTATTTGCCTTTTTTAACATTTCTCCTTCATATTTGCTGCTCTGACGACTCGACTTGTAGCGCAAGATTTCAGGAGCGCCGTAATTTTTTTCATAGTAGGAGAAAGCAGTGAAAGCCGTACTGCGGATTTTAATCTGCTAAACCTAACCTACTCACAACTTATTTCTCTCCCACCAAATTTCTCTAGAGTCTTATATACACTCTGTACACGTCGGACTGTACGGATTAAGGTGGTGATGGAATCCGAACAGATAACTTCTAAAGCATCCATGTCCACTCAGTATTTGGGTTAGGTGGAAGTTTAGGCCCCCGTCTTCTTTACCTTCTTTATCATTGAATGGATATTAGGGTCCTTAGGTTGAGGTTTGGCAACCGTTGCTGCCACATTGTGATGCTTTTGGCTCTATCCTTCTTTTTTACGTCTACAGACGGCTCCCTGGCCTACTGGCGTTCAGTAGTTGATGCCGTTCGGAAAGCCCTTGTTACTCGTACGGCAGTGAGCATATATACATTTGCATATGCTTTTAAATCTAGTGGCTGTATCCATATTGGCGTTGCATACAAAAGTACGGAACTCATTGCTTTTGCTATAAAAGCTCGCCGGCTGAAACGCAACACATTTAACGACTTCTCTTAGAGTGCTAATAGTGGATATCTTTTATATGTATAAAGTCGTATTGTCTCTCTGAGAATCTGCCGTTCTTTGGCTAACTCCAAGCTGTTTCTTACTTTGCTTTCGTACACTTCGTACCAATCGTGTCGAGCATACACTAAGGACCATAAGATGTATTTTCTTCAGGTGGTTTTTTTGGTTTTAGAAGTTGTTCATTTTGACGAACATTTTATGCCTTAGAGTCATTGCTTCTTTTAGTGCTATATTTGGTATATCATCAATTCCCGGCGCATTGGTATCTTTTCTTTCGCAATTATTAAAATTTGAAGTTACGTGACTAATTGAGATGACTTTGTAGTTTCGTTCGTTTTTTCGTTACTTCCATTTTGATAAGTATTTTGCGTGCCACTGTTTCTAATCTTAAGGTTCGTTTGGTTTAAGTATTCTAGAAAAAGATGCTCAAATATCATGAGCCCAAGCATTAGACCATTCATTAAGTCTAAGAGGAAGTCGAATTCATTAATTGATGCACTAGGACGAGCATTGCAGCTTAGAAGATATATTTTATGTATGTTCGTCCATGTACAACCGTTTAGGGTTTCTCTAGAACATGAAAGGTTGTTTTTTACAAGACCACATTGTTCCCTTTCTTCTCATATCTCTGATTCAAGTGCTTGCAGTGCTTAAAAGTGTATGTGCCTACGGCTATTGTTATGCAATATCGTGTTTCACTCTTTTAAAGTTAAAATAAAATAATAATAATAAATGAATTATCTAAAAAACTTTTTGCAACTTTGTTTAGACCTATAATGGAATATGACTCTGTGGTATGGAACCCTAGTTAGGAAACTTTCTTATTCATTCCGACAAGTTAGAGTCGGTACAAAAACGATTTTTACTTTTCGCCTTAGGAATTTCCGTTGCGATTCTAGATTCAGTTGTTTAAACTGTATAAATCTACCTACACTTACTAGTCGTGGGGAAATGCTTAACATTACATTTATAAAAAAAAACTCCTGAATGGAACAGTTTGCAATTCCATACCGGTTCGGTTTTTGAGGTAGTAATGGGCCAATAATGTTAACATCTTGCAGGTTATTCCGTCGTATGTGCCATGATTTTTATTCACATTTCTGAACATTTGATTTATCTGATTCACTTTCAAAAATTAAAATGACTATACGGTTTTTACTCAATTAATAAAATCGTAACAATAGGTTATAACGTTCTTTGAACCTTTGCGGTTGAAAATTTTATTTTTGTAGATGTGTGGTTTTATATCGCAACGCTTAAAAGCGTTCTTGTCACCAACACGTCGGTTGGATTATTAAAGCAATGCTGCAGGAAACAAAATACCACAAATCCAATACCTTACTTATATATTAGAATTATATAACACGTAAGAGTTTATCAAGTAAGAGTACATACTAAAAATACTTTTTAATAATCCACTAGTGTCAAAAGAAATCTAACTGTTCTAGTATCCATACATAAATAAAAATAATAAATTTGTGCTCAGTTAAAAAACGTTGTGAAGCAGTCTCTCTAACGAAGCATTTTAAACGTCCCAAATAGAATATTCAAAAGCGGCAGTGTAAACACGATTTGTATATTTGTGAAGAGATGGTTTATGGATTATTGAGAGGTAAAATTAGAATACGGTATTAAGTCAGGAAGAGGGAGAATTCTCCTGACATCCAAAAGTTGTTCTTCTTTTTGAGAAGAAGCCTCTGCTCAATTAAAAGTTTATTCAAATGAGTGTAAAGCATCTCCACGTAAACATGTTTATTAATACTTCTCCGCTAACGGATTTGTTGTTTCGAGGTACTTCACAGTATGATAAAATTTTTACAAGGGATTATCTAATTAAGGTAAAGTGTTTTATATCAAGAATAATCATGATTGGGTACTTCATTAAGACAATGATCCGAAATATAAAAACAGACTCTTCGTTCAATGGATGCGAAAAAATCATACGTTACTTTAGATTGGCGACCACAGTAATAAAACGCTATTCCAAAAGAGAATGTTTTGGCTTTACTGAAAGATAGAACATCAAAAAATTATTTAACGTCAATAAGAGATTACGTTCGATTATTTCGGCTATTTCAACAAAGCTGGACGTCGCTTCCTATGGAACATGAGATTTAGCCTCAATTTGCCATTAGAGATGTCGGCAATTACAAACCAATTTATTTAATATATATTGTCACCTAAAATGCAAAACAACGTAACATCATTTTTCATAAGTTTTTAGGATAAGAAAAAGACGGTATAAAATAGAAAGTGTTCTTTTTTTTTTAAATGAAATTTTCAAGCTCTTGGTTATATGTATATAGGCACCAACTAGATTTTGAATAATGCAAACGTTATTTTTTTAACGCACTATAAATACCTAAAACAGAATAAATACTTATTTAAACATTCAAACAAAGTTTCCTTCCTTTGCGAACCGAATATTTAATTTGGGTGGTCACTGCAATTATGCATTTGGCAACGTGACATTCTCACATACCTGCAACAAAGTTGCTAAGGAGAGTATTATAGTTTTGTTCACATAACGGTTGTTTGTAAGTCCTAAAACTAAAAGAGTCAGTTATAGGGTTATATATACCAAAGTGATCACAATGACGAGTAGGGTTGAAATCCGGATGTCTGTTTGTCCGTCCGTCCGTCTGTCCGTCCGTCCGTCCGTTGAGTAAAAATTGAGATATCATGATGAAACTAAGTTAAGTTCGAAGATGGGCAAAATCGGGCCCATAAATAAAGATATTAAAATGAAATTTGGCACAAAGTATCGCATTAGGGAAACTACTATAACTATGTAAACCAAACTCTGTAGAGTCGTTTCCTTCAGGCACTTCCATATACAGTTAAAAAATGGAAGAAATCGGATAATAACCACGCCCACCTCCCATACAAAGGTTATGTTGAAAATCACTAAAAGTGCGTTAACCGACTAACAAAAAACGTCAGAAACACTAAATTTTACGGAAGAAATGGCAGAAGGAAGCTGCACCCAGGCTTTTTTTTTTAAACTGAAAATGGGTATGGCGTCGCCCACTTATGGACCAAAAACCATATCTCAGGAACTACTAATCTAATTAATTTTAGAGCAAAATAAAGAGAATATGTAAATGACGGATAATGAAATCTCGATTATCACTTTATCATGCGAGAGTATAAAATGTTCGGTGACACCCGAACTTAGCTCTTTTTTACTGGCCGATTTTGCCCATCTTCGAAATTAACCTTCTTATAGAGTCAAGAAATACGTGTACCAAGTTTCATCATGATATCTCAATTTTTACTCAAGTTACAGCTTGCACGGACGGATGGACGGACGGACAGACAGACATCCGGATTTCAACTCTACTCGTCACCCTGATCACTTTGGTATATATAACCCTATATATGACTCTTTTAGTTTTAGGACTTACAAACAACCGTTATGTGAACAAAACTATAATACTCTCCTTAGCAACTTTGTTGCGAGAGTATAAAAAAAACATCTAGCTAGAGGCAAAGCGCAATGAACATGTCAAAAATATATTAAGATGTTTTATGTCTATGCATGAGCTTCAAGGTGTTTTACCTTGTTCTGCGCATTGGAGCGGTAGATTTACTGCTACCTTTATGGCAGCTACCTGCGCTTAGAAAACGCTACAGTAGTCAGGAAGTATATATACTTAAAAGCGGAGTTGATGGAAATTTCTGAAGAACGGTATTGCGTAAGGCATTTTTTCCATTAAAGTTTGAAGGAGTGATACATTTGTAACAGTATTTTATTCGATTTGATTTAGATTACTAATAGCTTTATATATTTCCAATGCATAAGCACTGAAGTAATTATTACCTTTATTTAGTATATAAATAGTCAACTTATTATACTATTAACAATTTTCCACTTCATTCCATCTGAGATATAAGGAAACCTATATATGGTAAACTTTGATGAGGAATTCATATATAATGATATTTGTATGATACTTATATCTTCATATGCAAACCAATTGGTTTCCATTACGTTTACTCATTTCTCAAAATTTACACCCCAGTATCAATATTTACACCCAGTCACAAACATTTATCTTCACATAAAAACGGCGAACCCTTCATTGGCTCGTGGCTTTTGTTTTCATAACCATTCAGTTACGAATACATTTTATTATTCATTTACAAAGGCATGTACACATGCAAATACATACCATTTGTGTACTAATAAGGAACACACATCTGTTGAGCTTGTGTAAAGATATGAATATTCGCTATGATACGATTGTACTCACTGAACTTCGCATAGAGTTATACATGTATGCACTTATATACAGAGGACGGCTCAGATTGCTTGCTGCATGAAAGGCTTCATGTAGCAGAAACTTTTTACCTAGCTTCTGTTGCCTTTTTGTATCAAACTTGTGAAAGGATACCAGGTGCCACTGAATGCCAACATAGGTGCGCATCTCGAGCAGATAGTGGCACATGTATACGATTTGCAATAGATTTTTGTTTTTTCGTTTGACCAGCAACATATATTATTTCTCGACTTAAGTGATTGTTGTAACTGTAACTGTTATAGCATACATCAAATATATGTTAGGCAATTAGTACACCATGCCGTATGAGCAACAGATAATTTAAAAGGCTATTTTATGCGAAAAGAAATCTGCTTGAAAATTAGCATTTCTCTGCACAGAGTACACTAACTTTGAAGTTTGAAATGCCCTAAAGGAAACGTCGGGGACCCTATAAAGTAATGTCATACGACAATTAAGTAAAGAGACTGATTCCATAAAAACCGTATATTTGAAAATTATTCTACAACTCTACCATCCCCTTCAAAGTAGCCCCTTGGGCAGCTATACAGCGATTCCAGCGAGTTTTCCATGTTTCGAAACATTTCTGGAACGCTTCGACTGGGATGTCCGCGAGTACCCTCGTCACGGTCGCCTGGATGTCCGTAAACGACTCAAAATGGGTTCCTTTAACCACCGATTTTGTTTTAGGAAACAAAAAAAGTCACATGGTGACATGTCGGGCGCATAAGGCGTCTGTTGCAACACGGCGATCTCTTTAGAGGCCAACTATGATGAAGGATCCAGTTTCGAGCGATGTCTGGGCGCACCCTGTTGACTCGTTTTCGCAATCTTTCGAGTACTTGGCAATAGTAGACTTGATTCACAGTTTTCCCCGGTGGAACGAATTCTTTGTGGACGATTCGACGGCTATCAAAAAAGGCAATAATCATCGTTTTCACCTTCGACTTGCTCATGCGAGCTTTTTTGGGCGGAGGGCGTGCGGAGACAACCATTGCGAGCTTTGGTACGACTAGGAGCACTGTAAACCATACACTCTTACAATTTTAGCGTACGTTTCTGAAGCTGTTTCGCCCAATCTGGCGCAAAATTTTATCGCAACGCGTTGCTCTTGATTTCGTTTTTCCATTTTCGTGACGAGCACTACTAACACACGTCTACTTGACGAAATAAACAAGCTAGAGCGATGGTACATATATCAATGGAGAAGGAGGGATGCCGAAAAAAGAAAAAGGGAATTTCAAGGTCACAGGTTTTCCACAAGCGCGGCAATAATATCAGTGTCAAACCTCGTAATTAGATGATCAGCATGACGTGCTGTCTTGATATACATAGCTATGCCCCTCATTTTTTTAGATATCGCTCTGAAAATTTGTTTACATCAGATGAAAATAGTATATAGCTGTAATACAAATTTACCAATCGAAATCAATATCCTGTACGGAAAATTTTGTATTTGTGAAGGGTTTTATTATTTAAGTACCTCGGTTAATTTTTTTCTTGTTTTTTCTTAGGTCACTTTTGAAACCGTTGTTATTTTAATTGCAAGACCGCAATGAATATAGAAAAGCTTATATAAACAGAATTGTTTTTTAATTTTGTTTAAAGTAATTGTAATATTTTTATTAACAACCTTGTAATTATTTTTATATTAAAATCAAGAACTTCAAGTGACATGCGTGCACTGACAAAATAAACGATACACATACATATACAAATGAAGTAATGTGGAACTTATATGCAAGTAGAACTCAAAGAAAGTTTAAAAATAAACCGCAGAAACGGAAAAAAGTTTAGTATCACAAAATATATTTTTAACTCTTAAGTTGAATACCTCAAGGAGTTGACTTTATTACCGTATATATGTATGCTGTTGAATCCTTATACAATAAAACTGAATAGAATCTGGATAAACAAAGTAAAGAACAGCGTATGTATAGAAATACATTTCTATATATACATGGCTGTACACACTCAGATAAACAGAATTCTGCGCGTGTAGCGCACCTCCTTATAACCAACATTTATGACACAAGTGGCAGCAACACAAGCAATGAGGGTGAAAAGCAAATAAAAGCCACAACAAATTGCCATAAACTGCACAAACGACAGTCAAAATGTTCGCTGTGTGAAAATAAAAGTAGACTAAACTATGACTAAGGAGGAATCTTGCTAAAAGTAGTTTAATACGAGTATATTAAAAGCTTTGGCGGTGTACGTATGACTGCATAAAACAGGTGACATGAAAGCATTCATGGGCTAAAATGTTATTACATATCTCTTTCTGTTCTTATAAATTTGTTTACTTTAAGTATCTCTAGAATGTATTGCTGTTAACGATGTGACAAATATATGTATATTTGTATATATGTATATTCATCTCAGAGCCCAGAAGTATATTCAACAGTTTATCAGTATTTATTTTGTCGCCGTCAAAGTAATCCCCACCAGTTGTAATGCCAACGATTTTTAGAGTCTACAAAACACTTGCCATAAGCGCTTTTGGGTATGGTCTTGAGATCTTTTGTCGAATTTTGTTTTACCACTTCAATAGATTGAAAATGGGTTCCATTGGCGCCAATTTCAGTTTGGGGAACGAGAATCACACGGAGCTAAATCTGGTGAATATGGCCGTTGCGTTATTGGCCTTAAATGTGGTCACAATCGTATTATTTTTGGAAAAAAAATCGGCTTTATCGGAACGAGTCGAGCAATAACACGTTTCATGCCCATAACATTCACAAAAATCTTTCGAACGGATTCGCGAGATGTTGAGATCTCTCAATTCCAAACGTCACCACTCAGAACAACACAACCAACCACAACAGAGCGCCTGTATTCTGAAGAGTGAACCATTCCAAGGTTCGCTACGTAAAAAAACAGAAACTTGAAATCAATTAGGAACGTTTATTATCATTTGAAGGAACATTCGTTGGCGTTAAGTTTTTGAAGATCATTTCTTTCAAATTATGCCCGCGGCTACGTATCAGGTGGCATTTCGACTGATAACTGGCGAATGACACACCTGATGTTATGCTCCAAGATTTGAATTGAAGCGGAATTGTTAAAAACGGTTATTGAAAAAAGTACTTATACTTGGATCACCCGTTACAAGCAAACAAACATGATGGTTCCCGCAAATGTATCATTATTTGTTATATTCAGTTTGCTAAAATGCATTCGATTTGATACGACTACGATCCGAAGCGCTACTTTGTTCTACATAATTCCGCTTTTATATTTCGATCAACACGATACTAAACTATATATTTCCGATTACGATAACTATCCCTGATCGCCAAAGTGTTAATATATTGGTGGTGTCCTGCAAGAGGGTATATATAAATCTCTGCACAAAATACTTACACTTTGGAAAACGAAAACATTATTTTTGAACGCACTGTAAATACCATAAATAGAAAACAATATATACAATCAAACATTCATTCAAAGTTTCACTAGCTTGCAAACCAAATATTTAATTTTAACGGTGTGAGTAACACAACGCTTGTGCATTTACCAACGTGCGACAAATTTAATTACCTGCAAAATGGCAGCTGTTAAAATGTGCTTCCGTAACGCAATAGTAGGGTTGAGCAGTGAGCCCCGGTTTGGCGTTTCATAGACTGCTGAAAATTTACTTTCCCAGATGTTCCTTTAGTAAGAAGTGGTGTGTTTCCGTGGCACCAGGCCTTTTTGGAGGGTCGAAAAAGGTCGCTTATGAAGAGCGTGCTGGGAGACCTGCGAATTTGGCAGACACCGATAATGTGACTCGCGTGCGCAAGGTTTTGAACTCAGACCATTAACTTAGTATTCTCGACAAACCGTCAATGCCAAGTTTTACGTGGAAGTCCTCAAGAAACTCAAACGAAGGGTAAATCTGGTCCGACAGGACATCGCAGTCGATTGGAAGTTGTACCACGACAACGTTCTCACACCGCCTTTCTGTATATAAGTAATACAAATACAGCTTACTCATGAATAATATGAAAGCACAATAAGGTTAAATATTCATTTAAAGGCGAAGTAATGCTACAAAAATAGCATCTTTGATATTTGTTTTTAAACGTTGAAATCTTATTCTTTATTGGCGTAAACATCGCTTACGCGGTTATAGCCGAGGTGTGGCCAGGTCTTCTCCGCCTAGTCTTTCCAACCGATTGAATGTCTTCCTCTTCCTCTGCTTCCCCCGGCGGGCACTCTTCTCAAAGGGGGAGTGTTGTCATGATATTCAACTATGTTAATGTCGTCGTATATCTCGTACAGCTCATCATTCCATCCGCAGAATCTTTCTCTCGAAAACTCGTAGCGCTGACTTATTAGATGTTATCATCATCCATGACTCTGTATCGTTTGGAAAGACGGGGATGATAAGTCAATTGGAGGACTTTGTTCGTCAAGAGAGAACTTTTACTTCTCAATTGTCTAATTAGTCCAAAGTAACACCAAGAGATATTCTGCAGTGGATTTCGAGTCTGATACTGCTGTTGGTGTGAATATTGGTCCCAAGATACATGAAATATCAACGACTTCTAAGTTATGACTGTTAACAGTGAAGTGGGAGCTAAATCGCGATTGTGACGTCTATATGTTTGATGAAAGGAGATATTTCGTCTTGCCCTCGTTCACTACCAATTATTTATTCAATCTCATTTTCGCATTCATGCTCGTCATAATTTCAAAAGTTATAACCGCTCCTTTTTCTACACAAAAGACAAACAACCGCGATATACCCTGGGGTACCTTTCTCTCAGACCCTTTATTTCTATTTCTCTGCCGATTCACGTATTTTCTGTTTACATACATAGCTGATTATAAACTTCATCATCATTTGACCACTTTTTTGATTGCTCGTGCTTTCGTCTTTTTGTATTATCTAATTCTTTGTTCATGAATTGTTAACTTACCAATTTCCATAAAAATTTCAAATGCGACTTTCTCAGCAACATTTGGAGCGTTTTAAAAATGATAAAGTGGATTTTGTGTGTCGATTCATCACTATGGATGAGACTTGGGTCTATCACCATGATCCTGAATCAAAACAAGAGGCTAAAGAGTGATGTGAACCTGGTTGTTTTGCTTCGAAACGAGTTCATGTCCTGAAATCAGCCAAGAAAGTTATGGCATCGTATGGGATGCGAGAGGAGTTTCGTTTGTGGATTACATGCAAACTGGTTACAAACAATTAATTCTGAATATTATTGCAACTTTTTGGACCAATTGAAGGAAAAACTTCGTGAAAAAAGACCCGGTTTGCAGAGGAAAAAAAACTTTTTCATCAGGACAATGCACCGTGTCGCAAGGCTTAAGTCCATGAATTAAAGTTCGAATTATTGGAGCATCCACCGTACTCACCAAATTTAGTCCTCAGCGATTTCCATTTGCTTCCAGAACTCAAAAAATTTATGCATGGCAAACGTTTTTTTATCAAATGATGAGGTCATGACGGTTGTTGAAGCGTATTTTGCAGACGGATTCTCACTTCAGTGATGGGATCCATAGATTGGAGGACCGTTGGAGCAAATGCGTTTATGTTCAGGGAGATTATACCGAATAATAAATTGTATTTTAAATCATAAAATTGCGTATTTCTTACCAAACGACAAAACTTATTAGACAATCTGAATATATAAGCTAACGGTAAATTGATCAACGAAGAGTCTGGGTTAAAGTTGTTTAGATATACTATTATACTGAATATACTGTTCACAAATTGTAATTTAATTTGAACAAATGTTATTAAATCACATTTTTTGTAAAGTGAAATTGTCATTGTAGAAGGGATAATATGGTGTTCTCAAACCCGGACATCAATATTACGGTAAAGATTTTCTCTTACAACTCTTTCTGGAGTGTTCAGTTTGTGGACAATCTCGCTTGATGCTCCAACAACAGTCAGCCATCATGTGCTCATCCCATCTTCCCTGATACCGAGCCTCCATGGTTTGCAGGTCTTGGTGGAAACGCTCTCCCTACTCATCACTGACTGCACCAAGGTTTGTGGGAAAATTGGCGAGATGACTATGTAGAAAATGCAATTTGATGCTCATATTGTAACCTAGCCTTTTGAAACTCTCCAAGAGTTGGTTGACAATGTCAATGTAGTTCTCTGCTCTAGTATTTCCAAGAAAATCTTTGATAATGGTTTTGAATGCCAACCAAGCGTTCTTTTGGAGTTCTGTCATTGTTTCGATAAAATGTTCATTTTTAACGAGTTGCCACATCTGTGGGCCATTAAATACACCAGCCTTTATCTTTTCAAAAGACAGTCCAGGAAATGCCAAAATTAAATACTTGAAACAGTCTCCTTCAGAGGACAAAGTTTTAACAAACTGTTTCATGAGCCCAAGCTTTATATGTAGAGGTGGGAATACAATGTTCTTCCTGTCGACAAGTGGTTGGTGTAGAATGTTCGGATCACCAGGTTTTAGCTCAGATCTTTGCGGCCAATTCGACTGCACCCAATGCTTCTCACGAGTGTAACCTTGTTGCTGACCAAGAAGGAAGCAGACCATTTTAAGGTCAACACAGATGATCCACTTATGCATGTCATATTGCAGCAAATCAATTACTCTCTTTATGTCTTCATATGCTTCTTGTAAACGAACAGAATGGCCGATTGGAACTGCACCAAAGACATTTCCATTGTGCAATAGTACACACTTCAAGCTCCTCTTTGAGCTGTCAATGAAAAGTCTCCATTCAGTTGCGTTATATGTTGGAATTCCCAACACATTTATCAAACCTTGTACGTTACAGCAATACGCAAATCCTGAGTCATTTCGAAAGTATGGCAGAAATTCACTTTCTCTGGATCGAAAGTAGTATACCGTAGCTCCTTTTTCAAGCAAGTTCTTCTCATACAGTCTGGATGCCATCAGCTCTCAAGCTTTTTTGGATAGTCCCAAATCTCGTGCCAAATCATTCAACTCATTCTGATCAAATCCCTTTCGAGCAGAGTCGTCTTCAATTTCAAAGCCTTCATCGTTGGAGTCACTTTAATCATCATCACACACGCTTTCTTGTATTTCTTATAGGGGTAGTTCTTCGAAAACTGGCACTGGGATTTCAGTTGAATGAGGTACTGGGCGTATAGCTGATACTAAACTAGGATACTCTATCTTACATTTATTTTTTTTGTTATAACCTGACGTTTTCACCATACAGAAATAACAGTCACTTGAATGATCTCTGGGCTCTCGCCAACTCATTGGTATACCAAATGGCATTTTATCACGGGTTCCCTTAGTCCACATTCGTAAACTCTCGACACACTGCTTGCACACCTTGTGAGGGGCTCAAGCTTTATCGTGATCACCGATTTTCATTTTAAAATACGCTAAATAGGCCTGACAAAAGGACTAATATTTCTCCTTTGACTTGGAATAGTAAAACTGCCACAAATATAGCAAAACGAATCAGCACTGTTTGTACACCTTCGACGTGAAATGCCAGTGACAGACATGATCTAATGGAAAGAGAAGTTGTTCTCAGAAATAAATGTAAAAAAATCCTTATTTAAAAAACCGAACGTAACGTATGAGCACAAACAACGTCTCACCACACAATCTCGCGCGAAACTGAATGATTATGATCTAAGCAGCTCACTGCAGGGAGTGGTCTCTTTACTATAAGCTGTAGCAAAAAAACTTGACGTGATAGAAGAAAACTGACTTCGGATTTGAATTTAACATGCCTAAATAACTCCAAAACAGCTGTAAAATCGAAAGCAACAAAAATTTTGTTTCACATTGTTCCCCAGTGTTATTAATTATTTTGTTTGTGAGCTAAGAAATGTAGAAGAAATATGTTACAGAGTTGTAAGATCATATTTTCGATATCTATGCGACATGCAAGATATGCATATATGTAGATAAAAATGAATTTTGACGAAATGTAATTCATTACACTGATATAACGGGATCATCTTCTAGAGGTCAATCATAACTAGAAGAAGTTGATTGCCAAGATCATTCACTTTTAGAGGAAAAAGTTCTCTAACATTGGGCTTTCTACCACACAGCACGTGCAACAAAAGTTGCGAGAAAAGTTTGTAAATTCGATTATTTCAAGAAATTGTGACATTGAATGGCTTACAAGAAGTTGTGATTTAACATCGTTAGACCTTTGGCATTATTTGAACTCATTGAAATATACTCTTCAAGCTTTAGAAGGAATACTGAACGTACTATTGATACGCGTTGATTAAGTGGACAAAATTCTCTAACATTGGGTTCATCAAATTTGTGCTGCAAAAGAAATGGTGGAGGCTATTTGAATGATGTTATATTCAGAACTTATGTGTTTTAATTGTACTTATCACATCAAATAAAAAACATTTGAATTTCGTTAACAATAGAGTTTTTTTTAAGAAATCAAAGCACTCTTATTGGGAAACCCTTTAATATGCAATTGAAATAATACTAGCAATAAAAAAAGTGACAGGTGTTGAAAGATTCACCGATTTCTTGATATTATATACGATATGTATGTAATATGATTGCAACCATGTATATATGATTACCTATGTCCTCCGCTGTTGGTTATCCCACTGGGTGAACTTAAGTGCTGAATTAATGGCGTACAAAGTACATAAAAGACCTTTAAGCTTTTGTTTGAAGAGCAGTCATCTGCGAAATAATAAGTGTCTAAGAGTTACATGGATATTTAAGCAAGCTATTTCAATGGCGAAAAGTCACACCATAACGATAAAATACAAATACTGCACTTATGGATACTTAAGCTTCGTAAGTTTTTATTTGTAGCTCTTTTTATTCAGCAAAAGGGCAGATAAACTGGCTTTTTGAAGTACATAAGGTGCATTCGGCGTTTTTTAAAATGTGTGAAATTATTCAACAAAGAAGTTCCATTAAATTTTGTAAACAAATACGGAATAACAGCTTTATTTTCATAATAATCAAATATTTATTGCCTTAACTTTCGTGCTTTTAGCCAATAAGAAAAATAAAGCAATGTTTAGCGATAAAGAGGATAAATACTCGACTTTATTTTGCAAATGCTACGTAAATAGTATTTGATACTTTTCTGTTGATTTGAATAAAAATTATTTATGCATGACACAAATATTGTTTATTGAGCGATAACATGTGACTTGCTTTGCGAGACTAGCAGTTCACTAAGGAACTACGAAATAATTTCATTTTGTCGCTGTTTATACTAGAATATAATTTGATAAGGAAACGAAACCTGCACAATTTTTCAAGTTGATACTGTGAAGGACTGAAAATTTGTATTTTTGATACAAACTAAATTTTTTGAATATAATCTAAATATTTTGAAAGCGATGATAACAAGTTTTTAATGTGAAGTAAATAATTAGACTTATGCAGCGTTACAGTATTGCTTTTCACCAAAAATCGACGAACAAGCTAGAAAGTGTTAGCTTATTACAAACGCAAATAGTCGAGCTCATAAAACACGTCTGTTTGTAGCGGCTGTTTTAGACAAGGTATGCAACGGGCGCTGTTCAAAATTTTGTCGAACTTTAGTAGAACGTACATCTATAAAATAAGACAACTCTACTCTACAAAAGCGCTAAATTTTGAAATTCCCGTTATTTTCTGAACACAGCTTGTACTATAATACTATATATTCATAAAGGAGAGCAATAACAAATTAGTACTTTTAAGAAAAGAGAAAGAAAACAATTAAGGAAAGACTAAGCACATGTTATACTCTTTCAACTTGCGAGAAACAAAGTCCGGGAAATTCCATCTGGTGGTAGCAAAACTTTATATTAAAATATCTTGCGGAAGAAGCGAACTTTCCTATTTCTCCATTTAGAAAATTCAAATATGTTGAAAGCATTGTTAAAAATTGTTGGATCAAAATTTTAGTTTAAAAAAAAAATTTAATTGGTTAACTTTGCTTGTTGAATCATCGAGTTGCAGTTGTGTGTTATGCATTTTGGAGAGTATTATACAATTAGTATACACGAGGTGTGTTCAAAAAATAGCGGGAACTTTCGTCTTTTTAATATACATATATCAAAGAAACGTTTAAAAACAGGAACCTTGCACAAAATTTTATCAAAATTTAGCGGCATGTATATCAACATACTAAAAATAATAATTTGGCAGTAGGAATCTAAAATTATTTAGTTTTAAAAGAGGATCATACATATAGAGATAGAACTAAGGTACGGACACTTTCATTTTCTTTTTATACCCTGAACAGGGTATATTAAGTTTGCCACGAAGTTTGTAACACCCAGAAAGAAGCGTCGGAGACCCTATGAATTAACTATATATAAGGGTGTTTTTTTTCAATACCGTCACGAAGTTTCCTTGGAAATACCCTAAAATAAGTTCCCTGAAAATTTTAGCTCTTAATATTAACATTAAGAACTGGACCAAAGCATGTAAAAAACTTTTTCATAGAAAATACACTACAATCGTGATTTTATACTCTCGCAACAAAGTTGCTAAAGAGAGTTATTATAGTTTTGTTCACATAAACGGTTGTTTGTAAGTCCTAAAACTAAAAGAGTCAGATATAGGGTTATATATACCAAAGTGAACAGAGTGACGAGTAGAGTTGAAATCCGGATGTCTGTCTGTCCGTCCGTCCGACCGTCTGTCCGTCCGTCCGTCGTGTCAGCTGTAACTTGAGTAAAAATTGAGATATCATGATGAAACTTGGTACTCGTATTTCTTGGCTCCATAAGAAGGTTAAGTTCGAAGTTGGGCATAATCGGCCCACTGCCACGCCCACTAAATGTCGGAAACCGAAATCCTATAAAATGTCATAACTAAGCCATAAATAAAGATATTATAGTGAAATTTGGCACAAAGGATCGCATTAGGAAGGGGCATATTTTGAAAGTAATTTTTGTGGCAAAGTGGGCGTGGCCCCGCCCCTACTAAGCTTTTGTACATATCTCGGAAACTACTATAGCTATGTCAACCAAACTCTATAGAGTCGTTTACGTCAGGTATTTCCATATACAGTTCAAAAATTGAAGAAATCGGATAATAACCACGCCCACCTCCCATACGAAGGATATGTTGAAAATCACTAAAAATGCGTTAACCGACCAACAAAAAACGTCAGAAACACTAAAATTTTACGGAAGAAATGGCAGAAGAAAGCTGCACTCACGCTTTTAATAAAAATTGAAAATGGGCTTGGCGTCGCCCACTTATGGACCAAAAACCATATCTCAGGAACTACTCGACCGATTTCTATGAAATTCGGTATATAATATTTTCTTAACACCCTGATGACATGTACGAAATATGGGTGAAATCGGTTCACAACCACGCCTTCTTTCAATATAACGCTATTTTGAATTCCATCTGATGCCTTCTCTGTATAATATATACATTAGGAACCAATGATGATAGCGGAATAAAACTTTACACAAATAAGGTATTTGAGCTGAGGTATCCCTTGTGGAAAAATTGTCGTGATCGGACTATAACTTTTCAAGGTCCCTGATATCGAACACGAAGAACTCAGTGCCTAACCTAACCTAACCTAATTTTTCACCGAAAATATCGGTAAATCTCTCAGAATTTAATTCTAATTAATTTTACAGCAAAATAAAACAGTATGTAAATGACGGATAACGAAATCTCGATTATCACTTTATCATGTGAGAGTATAAAATGTTCGGTGACACCGAACTTAGCCCTTCCTTACTTGTTTATCTAAATTTAATTGGTTACCATAAAAGTTCGTTTGTACAAGCATGTGTATGCGTGTCAATATTCAGAAGTGGAATCGTACCATCACGCTTAAACTTACACGTCCATTAATGTTTGAAATATACATACATGGGCACGTTGTGAATTTGTGAAATCATTGTATGCAATGTGGTTGCTGTGAGATCTACGATCGTTAAAAAGTGATCAATGAAAAAGTGATAACAATTTCTATTTAACTAACACGTAACCATCGTATATAACCTAACATTTGTTGAGACTCCCGTGAACTCGGAGCTGGTGACATGCGCTTTGCCGCTTTGCTCAACGGTTCAAATTCAAGTTTGTACTCGTAGTGCTGCATCATTACTTCTTTCATTTCTTCATTTGCACATTTTCGTGTTCCACATTCGCCTATGTGGCAGCAACTTACAAATCTAAAGTTTACATTGCATGCAAAGTGCTCAGTAACCTTGACAGACATCTTTTATAGCAGCATTAAATTTAAAATTGCAGTATTCTAAATTACCACAACGCAGAAGCATACTAAAGCCAAATTCAACGTCAGGCAAACAAAATCATCAAAAACTAAACATGAAGATAGCAGTTTATTCTTTTTTTAATTAAATGAGATATTTCACAGCTTCTTTATCAAAGACGGTTCAGAGGCGTAACTTCTTTGCTGTCTCTTGTCCAACTTCGAAGCACCGTTAAGCTCTCATTTATTGTAGCCCATAATCGCAGGCTTCACAACGCCCATCAATATTGAACAAAAAACGAGCTTAGCACAAGCATAAAAATAAAAGCATTTTGCCGCTGTATTTGATTGAGAACGAGTAGTAACAAAAATACCCAGCGGGATATGGTAGACATTGGTAAGCGAGCAAGGTAAACGATACAGCATGATTGTATCGCTTACCCCGACCGATGAAAATTAACATGGCGATGTCCTACGAAAAGTAACAGATCACCTTTTACGCTTACCATGGGACGGAAGAATTCTACTGCGATGCCAAAGTAGAACGAGAATTTCTTCGATGCCATGTTAACGATGATTTCTTCGATGCCATAGTTAACGAAGATTTCTTTGATGCCACAGTAAACGAAGAATTTCTTCGATGCCACAGTTAACGATGAATTCTTCGATGCCACAGTTAACGAAAGAATTCTTCGATGCCATAGTTCACGAAGAATTCTTTGATGCCAAGGTTCAATCGGAAAAATTGCATATTCGTATGAAAATAAGTATTTATGTGTACAAAAACTCACCTATATAGGCCACTCAACACTTTTTGTTAAAAAGAAAAATTGCACTAGATTCAATACATCCGTTATAAAGGTTTTATTTTATGCGAAGTGCACTTAAAAATTGTTATCACAAAATGTGTTTAAATGAACCGAAATTTAATACAAATTTAAATAGTTTAAAAACGTTAAGTTACATATTATATGTATATGTACAATTTGTATAATATATCAAATGATCAAGACACAGGTTGAATACAGTTTTAAAAACGTTAAATATACATATAATACAGACGGGTAACTAGCGGAAAGAACCGGGATGGCTGCCAAAGCGGAGATGTTGGTCGCTACTCATTTAGCCATTATGGGTTTTCTTTTAATTTTGGAGCTGAGTCTCTTGCCGTTTTTTTTCAAGCATCGATGACTTGAAGAAACTGCGTTTTGGCGAGTTTGATAACTTTTTGCAATTTGGTGAATATACTCCCGATTCTGTGAAGCCTTCAACTTTCACACGTTCTACAAAAAAGTTGAAAGAGTATGTTTATAAATTTGAAGCTATGTCCTTCAATGTTAAAAACACGAACATACTTAACCAAATAGTAACCAAACTTTTTGCTTGATGATTTGACTAAATAATGAAAAAATTTACTTATAAATTTTATTCCATCAATTTGTATTTGTCGTTTTTCACGTACTTTACTTGTGGACTTGTGAATATGAACCCAGTAGAATTTAGCCGCATAGCTTACTTTTATGCATTACCTGGTATCGGGAAGAATTCTACATAGAATTTTCTTCGAAGCATTCTTCAAAGAAAAATGGTAAGCTTGGAAACATTATTCCGCATAGCTTGACTTTTATGCATTACCTGGTATCGAAGAATTCTACATAGAATTTTCTTCGAAGCATTAATACATTTATTTATTGTACAGCTTTTTGTTTTATAGGCATTTTTGTGTTAAAAAGTTTCCCGAGGGAGTCATTAGCAAAGATATATCGAATAATGAAATTACCTAATGTTAATTTATCGCTTACCGCATGAATATATATTTTGTGATTACTTAGCAAATTAGTTGTTTTATTAAGTCTTTATTAACAGTTACTAAATTAGATTCATTTGTTTTTTCTTTGTTACTTTGTTTGTAAAAACTCTTTTCAAAACTATAAACTTATTATAACTAAAT